>NW_026526788.1:19019073-19346719 GCF_024362965.1 Panthera pardus
CTTCTTCTTCTTCTTCTTCTTTTTCTTCATCTTCTTCCAGAGTGAGCAAGAGAACATGAGTGGGAGAGAGGGGCAGAGAGAGAGAGAGAGACAATCTCAAGCAGGCTGCACACAGAGGCCAACATGGGGCTCCATATGACAATCCGGGAATCAGGACCTGAGCCAAAATCAAGAGTTGGATGCTCAACCAACTGAGCCACCCTGGTGCCTCTGTAGTAATTTTTATCTTTTTTTTTCTCTCTGTGTATGCTTATTTTTGTCCAGTTGCTTTTAATATTGTTTTCTTTATCATTGAATTGCAGCAGTTTGATGGTGGTGTGCTTTGATGTGGTATTCTTTGTGTTTATCCTACTTGGGTTCATGAACTTTGTAGATCTGGATGATTATCAGCCATTATTTCTCAGAAGATTTTTTTTCTCTCCCCCACTCATTCTGGGACTTCAATTACACAAATATTAGGTTGCTTGATAATTTCTTATAACTCTTCAAGTCTCGGTGGGTTTTTGTCATCCCAATCACATTATTTTCCAGTTTTCATTTTGGATTATTTCTATTCTTATGCATTCAAATTAACTGATTTTCTTGTGCAGTGTCAAATCTGCTGTTAATTTTATACAAAGAGATTTCACTTCAGATATTGTACTTTTCATCTCCAGAAGTTGCAATTGGTTGTTTCAATTTTCCATCTCTCTCTTCATTATGTTTACATTTGGTTTACATATTTGAGACTATAGAGCATGCTTACAATAGCTGTGTTAGTTTTCTTTTTTATATATACTAATTTTTCTGGTTATTGGCCATATTCTCTGCTTTTTTATATATCTAGAAGTTTTTCTTTGAATGATGAACATTTTATATTATTTCCTGCTAGATTTTGGGGAGGAGGGGATAGGAAGTTAAATTACTGAAGATCAGTTTGATTCTTTCACATATTTTTTGTTATTTTAATTTTTTAAAAACTTTTGTTTGTTTTTAAAATGATTATTTGAGAGAGAGAGAGAGAGAGAGAGAGAGAGAGCACATGTGGGGGAAGGACAAAGAGTGAGAGAGGCACAGAATCTGAAGCAGGCTCCAGGCTCTGTGCTGATAGTGGGGCTCAAACCCACAAACCATGAGATCATGACCTGAGCTGAAGTCAGACACTTAACTGACTGAGCCACTGACGTGTCCCCTTTCACACCTTATTAAAAACTTTATTTTAAGGAAACTCAAGTAAAGACTACTCTTGGATTAATTTAATCCACTTCTATGTCATGACCCTTCTGCAGTCTCTACTGAATGCCCAATATATTAAATAAGATCTCTCAACTTTGGCTGGTAGGAACTCAAATGATTCCCAGTCCTCTGTGAAATCCAGGAATTGTTTAGCTTTCAGATTCTTTCCATAGAACTTGTCCTTTCCTGTCTTCATAGGGTGCCTATGCATTCTCAGATTAACATTCACCTAAAACGTCAAAGGGAACCCTATGCAGGTTTCTGGCACTCTTTCTCTGGCCAGCTCTCTCCTACTGGGTACTATGCCCTCAAAACTCTTCCCAGAACTCCATTCTCTGTATCTGTTGTTTAGATTCTCACTTTCTCCATCACAGTCTGCAACTTACCTCTAGATACAAAGTCTGGCTTACATAGGGACATGTACATATTTTTTTATATTGAGTTGTATAAGTCCTTTATATATTTTTCATATTAACTCTTTATCAGAATATCATTTAAAAATATCTTCTCACATACAGTAAATTGCCTTTTCATTTTGATGATGATTTCCTTCACTGCACAAAAGCTTTTTATTCTGATGTAGTCTCAAGAGTTTAATTTTGTTTTCATTTCCCTTGCCTGAGGAAACATATCTAGAAAAATGTTGCAATGGCCAATATCAAAGAAATTAGTAGTGTTGAATTTTAAATGTGTATTTTCAATCACTCATTTTCCAACAGTGTAGACCCAAGGAGGCAAAGATTTTAGTTTAATCAGAGTTAAAGTTTCATTTTGGTGACCCAGAATTATATGGCTTTCTATTTCATTTGCTAATTTGTTAATTTATATGTTCATTCCCTTGCCGTATATATTCATGTTCCCTATAATAGATGATAGATAGATAGATAGATGATATAGATATAGATACTCTCTTTCTTTCTCTCTTTCTTAGAGAGAGAAAAATATATATATCTCCAAGGTAATGTACACCATAACTTAATTTGTTTCTTTTGTGTCTTTTGTATGCTCAAGGATTGTATCCTGAAGCATGCCCAAATTTCACCTTTGAGCTGGATATTTTAAATAACTTAACTGTATAATTCTCATATTTTTTACTTTTTCAACTTGGCCCATTTGTGTCTAAGAGGAATTACAACCTCAAGAAAAGATATATATATTTTGCCTCTGATACTACTCTGATAATTTCAGAAAATCAAATAAAGCACATGATGTTCATTTTAAAGTTGGTGTATTTTATTTTCAGAACAGGATTTTTAATCCATGGTAGAATATGTTTATCATTAAATACTCACAGATTGTTTTGCTACCACTGCCTATTACTTTTCCTGGTTACACACCAGAAATTTACTATACAATCATTGTGAAAATATCAAGGGACACAGCTACACCAATCCATTATTACATTACACATTCTTTGGGTATTATCTCATCTGTTTCTTTAAAAGTGATGTAGCATAGCAGTCTCAAAGCTGCTTCTTTTTCACTTGAGATATTTTAAGAAGCAAGGGATTTTTATAGCTTATTTCTCAATCTAGAAGTGTTCCATCATTCTGGGGGGAGAAAGAGAGACTTCAAGTCATGAAAGTATATCTATGCTCTTTGTTTGCTTTTAACTTTAAAATTTATAAAGTACTACCTTCAAGCTTATAAAACACTATCAATGCATGAATATATAAAAATTATATAATAAATCAGGACTTAAACCAAAGAAAAAATTAGAAATTATTTTACAAAGTGGAATCTTATTACCATTCACACCTTCTTCATAAAACATTTTCCTATTCTACAAACTACAAAGTCATAAATTATAGAAATTGAAATACAATGAACCCAAAATCAAGGCCAAGATCTATGGTCTCACTGACAAAGTAGTGGTATTTTTCTTGAGGAAAATTCTCCCCTTCAATGAAAATCAATTCTCTAATTCTAAAAAATCATATATTTGTGGGGTGACTGGGTGGCTCAGTTGATTAAGAATCTGACTCTTGGCTTCAGCCCAGGTCATGATGTCACAGTTTGTGACTTCCAGCCCTGCATCGGGCTCTGTGCTGAGTGTGGAGGCTGCTTGGGATCCATTCTCTCTCTCTCTCTCGCTCTCACTCTTGCTCTCGCTCTCTCTCTCAAAGTAAATGACTTAAAAAACAAAACCAAAAAGCCATATATTTGAGAGTGGGAATAAGTCACTGCATTCTTCATGTTAAATAGTTTTAAATTTGTATTGCTTTGACTGCTTTCTGCATACCTATTCAATTTTGTCACAGTCGCTCTTTTAAATACTGCACTAAGAACTTTAAACAATTATACAAAGGTTCTGACAAATGTGATGAGACCCGTGGAATTATCAATGCCTTTGCACTGAACATTCTACTTCAATCTAAGCCATGGTCTTTACTTTCTTTGACAACATCATAAAGGGGACTCATTTTGAGAAGGTGTTGCCATTATGTGACTACAACTCATTACGTTTTTCACTATTAAATTTTCTATTAAGGACAGTTGTTTCACCCATGAAGTTTTTATGTTTTAATTTTATTAATTAACATATTTTTGCTTTCATTCACAAGTACAATAAAAATGTCTCGTTTTCAATGAATCAAGACTATTTAGGTTTTTTTCTGTGTGTGTTTTAGGCACTGAAAATCATATAGGTTAATTCATCCCTTGCTGTCCTATGACTTACTTTTTATAGATTTCTAGGTCTTGAAACAAATAGGTATAAAAAATACTGAGTGGAGCAGATTCATGGCTCAGCACAGCTTGATTATCAGTCATTCCTATTGTCTGAGGCCAGGTAAAGTGCCCCCTCTGAGTTCCTGCAGCCCAGTGTGTTCAGAATCCGGTATACACGCTCTGAGCCCACAGCACTTGGCACAACACCGAATCCCCATGTTATGTTTTCTCCACGAATGCATCCTGAGGCCTTGAGTTTTCATCTCAACATTTCAATACCCCAATCATTATACTTTCTGAATATGTTAGTTGAGCTATTGAACTGGACAAACCAGGACAAGTACAGAGACATGGAACATGATATCCATTCACGCAACAACGAAAACTCCCTCTAGCTTTCTTCCAAACCATCAGCTTTCAATTAAACAAGCTACAAATTTACATAAATGTTTATCTACTTTGGTAGATAGATAGATAGATAGATAGAGAATAGATATAGATAGATGAAGTTACACACTGATATAGAAAATATAGATAAATATGTATAGACATATTCACATTTTCTGTAAGACTATTCTAAGAAATACTTCAGTTCTTCAAAACTTTTGCTCTCTGTAGTGTCCAGGCTATTGTACGTGAAGTTCCTTTACCTCGTCTTCTCTGGCCAACCCCCACTTGCCCCCAGTAAGCCTTCTCTGACCCTCGTTTACCAAAGTTGGCTTCGCCTCTCTGTTTATATAATACCTTGAATTGCCCACTGTACTGTAAGTACTAGTTTAGTTGTCCTATCCTCCAGATTCTTGGCCCAGTGAGGGACAGTATGTTTATCTTCCTCACTCTTACCTCCCCAGAACCTCACAGTGTCCTATCATAGATAAGAGCCCATTAATAATCATTTGCAAAGTGAATAGATGGAGTTCAGGGCAGGCCACCCCAGAATGTGCCACTTTGGCATATGGGTTATTTCATCAAGGCCCAACAATCAAGACAATCAAAACCAACAGACTCAAGAAGAGCTTTTTACTTCTCCCTTGCCCATCTAAAGGAATATAGTCGGGGGCCCAAATCAGGAAGGGCTATTCCCAGTGTAGAAGGCAAGCACAGGCCCCTCAAGATGGGACGCTTTGGCTTGTGGACTATTTTGAGCTAAAGTCAATCTAGACCCTGTAGGCTCAGGAAAAAAAAAAGCCGCTCCCTTAACTATATAGAAGAATCTAAATTAGGGATCTTTCCCAAAATAATTAGGGCATTAACAGAGATAGATTTTACGTGAGTAACTCATCTGGTTATCAGGGCAAATGTCTAATTACCAAATATCTGCTCTTAGTGCCCCATGAACTTCATTCCTTCTCTCTGAAGTCCCAGACCCTACCCCCTTCACCTTAGCTCAGGATGGCATATTTACCTCATCTTGCATGACTGTCTATAATTTCCATGTCTGTGTGGATTCCCCATACATATGAAATTAATCTCTCTCATATCAGTTTGATTCTTATTATAGCTAGAGGGACCTTGAGGGGGACAGGTAATTCTTCCTCCCAAAACCAGAGATAACATCTTTACATGGTAAAGACTCATCTGCATGGCATGGTAAACATTTGTTCACCAAACATTTGCTCTCCCATGTTCTATGAATTGTCTTCTTCCCCTTTGAAGTCCCAGACTCCCGCCCCCTTCTTCTTAGCTTGGGATGGCACATGAGTCTCAACTGCCTGTCTGAGAGCCTCACACACCTTTGTGGGGCTCCTGAACGTAAGAAATTTGTTTTTCTCCTGAATATCAATTTAATCGTTAGACCAGCCAGAGAGCCTAGAAGGTAAGAAGGAAAACTTTCTACCTCACAGAATGAACGATCCATACTATTTATGGAAACTTTCTGGATTGCTCAAACTTTGATTAAAAGGGAAAACAAATGTTTAAATGTGAAAAACATTTTAGACTTGCATAGCTGCATACAATTAAAATTAGAATCTTTGATGTGTTAGGTAAACATGGAGTGCACATGGTATTTCACACAGTCGGACACTTACCAACATTCCAATATTTTATCTCAATATTTCTCTATATGGACCCAAGAGAAAAATGCATTTTTTCTGAGTTGTAGGCATGTACCTTTCTTTTGTGTATTTTATTGGGCACTTAAACGCGTAATTCTGAGAATTACCTCTTTCTCTTTTACCAAACATTACTGTTTAACTCTTACACTAAATTTTGTAGATGTATATGTCCAATTTCTCAAATGATTGAAAGTTTCTGAGGATAGGGGCTGCATGTTTCTTTGTATTCATACACTCTGATATCTCAGTGTTGGGTATTTTTATTTTTCAAAAAAGAATTTCTAAAGTAATTTTTTTTAATCATAAGAACTATTGAAGTCACCCAGGTTTATTTACTTCTCTGTAGATCTGCCAATATGCTAAATGTTTCTGAGCTTTACACCAGAGAATGAGAATGTTGGTATTCTAAAAACATTAATTCAGATTAAGTTCAGAAAACCCTCAATTCTTCCTGCCAATTACTAGTAACCTTTTATATTATTCCCTAAGTTGATTGATGTTGACCTAAAGAAATCCAATTCTTATTGCAGTTGTATTTCTCAGAGAACATGACTATATCAGCTATTTTTATGTCATTTCTGTTTTTGCACTATTATAATACATAAAATCTATTTTGGACGATGCATAATTTAAGATCGTTAGTAGATCTGCAACATAACTGGATGAAGTAAGAGACTTTGTTAGGTTTACAAAAAGTTAGGAACTCAGGTAGGGCTGTTGAGCAGAGCTCCTCAGGCGTTACCATGTGGCATGTGCTGTTTACAGCATGGTGGCTAAATGTTGAAAGGGAGCCCCAAAAAAACAAACATTCCTGAAGGACAAGTTTTAGTGTGCATGTGTTATCAGCCTTTGAATGAACATGCTTGCTAATGTTCCATCCCAAAGTAACTACAGGAGTGTGCAGTCTAGTGGGGATGTATTGGGAGGGGGTCATCCCAGCGGGGAGATGTGTGCTATCGCTGACATGGTTTCAAATTGAAATACATGGTGATAACAAAAAGCTGACAAACTCTAAGTTGATTTTATCATATTTTTAATTTCTCTATAAGCAATGCCTGCATTCTAAGACTGATTGCCCCATCCCTTTTGGTACACCACTGGGGAAATGCATAAATACTGAAGGCGGAGTTCATCTGGGCACCATCAAAGTTGTAGTCTACCACAATGTGAGACTTTGGGCTCTCACATGGGAGAGGAAATGTTTTGAGGCAAAAGTCAAAGACTTTGGGAAATTGATTAAGTATAGCGAATAAAGGAGAGGAAGAGTCAAAAGTTATAGTGAAGAGTGTCTTAGCATATAGTTAAGATCTTAGAATATTGGCTGCTTCTCAGAAATTAGAGAAGCAAATAAAATAAGATGGGCTTATTGTAAAATGTTGATAAAATGTACAGGTGGAAATTCCCCAGATGTAATTGAAAATATGTCCCAAATTGATACTGGGGGGATGACTAGAAATATGGATGTCTGTTTGAGATACAAAAGCATGGAGAGAAGGATACGGAGGATGTTGAATCATTGCAGGGATGCTCACACGCAAAGGCTGATGATAGAAGAGTATGTCATGAAACGATTTCATGAGAAGGGACTGGAAGCAGGAGAAATTTTCAAGAAATGGGAGATAATTGGGCCAAATGTTAGAGGGAAATATGGTAATGGTGATATCTGAAAATAGGCCAATTAACTTAGCGATCAAGATGTCCCTTCCAACAGAACATTTCAGTTGAACAGTGCAGGGAGAATCAGGCTGCAAAAGTTTTGGAGGAGAATCTGCGGTGATCTACTGATAGTAACAGCATCTGGCATGTGAGTGATCACTATATAATTTGTATGGGCTTAACAGACAATCCCTTATTTACTACAACAACCTTGTAAGGTAGGTCAGAATAACCACATTTCATAGTGTCAGAAAAATTATCTCAAACTTGGAAACAGGTAAGACAGTACTGCTTTTTTTTCAGTGCAATGCTAGACATGACTTTTATTGTCTGAGCAATTTACAAGTCTGAGAGGCAAAGGTTAATTCAAAGATTGTTGCCTAGTAGATATGCAAATAATTTCTCTCTGGTGGAACATGAAATGTCTGTTGGATATTAACCAAATTAGTATCTAAACAAGCAGCTTTCTTTTAAAATTCTTCTTAAATTGTTGATTACTCCTAACTTTTCAAATACTCTTGCTTATTTTGAAATCTTAGTTGTTCCCTCACAGCAGTTTTCAGGAGAGAGTAGCAGTCAAGGACTGGGAAGGTGGGGTGCCCCCAGCCTGGGCTACAGATGTTCACATGCATATCTATACCCCTAAAGCAGGCACTCTCAATCCCAATGGGACGTTGGCTAAGGAATCTATCTCCCCTCTGACTCAGCACCTGCCCACATCTAGCCCTGTCCCTGTGGTCTCTCCTCAGACCTGGGGTTCATAAACATGCACAAGTCCTTCCATCAGAAGCTGTGGGATAACCCCCCCATCTGTGCTACCTTCATCTCAACCTCTCCACGTTCCGTTTCTTGGGGGAAATTGGAATACCCCGGAACAGGTGCCTCTTTTTTGTTTCTTGCCTACACAGTCATAATAAGTGAATAGGGGCTCGACTCTGAATTTCCATTTGGCTCATTATTCTCATGACCACCTTCATACCCAGCAGCTCATCAATGTGCAAAGTACAATATTAGAAACTTGATTTAACTAGAAATTATGAATACTAAGAAAGGACTACTGGCTAAGGAAGATGGCTTAATAAGGATAATTTAAACTCACTTTTTGCCAGTGAAGGGGAGGAAAAATAATTTTTCCTTTACTCTTCTATGTTCTTGGCTGCCACCAACACCTCTTCCCCTCATAAAAGACAGAGTAACAGAAGAAAATCAAACATATGTACAAAAGCAAACATGATAACATGTGTACCTCCTATGTACATGGAGAAATGCAGGAAAAGAGCAACTCCCTGAAATGGCCCAGGCCACCACCTTGAATGCCATCTCTAGGTACAGACAAGGCATGGGGACAAAGGAAGCAGTTTTGCAAGGTTACCAGGAAACAGTGGCCAGTAACAAGGGTTCACAGGTAACAAAGACAGTAAACAGTATAAGGTTATATGTCTAGTCCCTTCCTCCTCCATCCATAAGCGTTTCTGGAGAGTCAGCCATCCTCTTCCTGGTACAGGGAGGGAGACTCTCCTACAGATGGAGACTCCCCATATACATGTAAATACCTCTTACAAAAGGGTAACTTCTACTCAGTTGTCTGCTGTTTCTTAAAAATAGCCAGCTCAGAATAATCAATATGCCAAAGAGACATATTTTGGGGTTGTGTGTTGCTCTTTCACCAGGCATTCTACTATCACTTTCAGAGGGTTATTTATTGTTTATTTAGAAATTACAGCAGCCCATATCGGCAGGTGTTATATGGAGAGAAATCAGAACAACAGAGATACCTAAGTTCAATGCTCCTTTCTAAATTTTTTTTAAATGTTTATTTATTTTTGACAGAGAGAGAGACAGAGCATGAGCAGGGGAGGGGCAGAGAGAGAGGGAGACACAGAATCTGAAGCAGGCTCCAGGCTCCGAGCTCCGAGCTGTCAGCACAGAGCCCAACGCGGGGCTCAAACTCACAGACCACCAGATCATGACCTGAGCTGAAGTTGGACGCTCAACCGACTGAACCACTCAGGTGCCCCAATGCTCCTTTCTTAAGTTACCAACACATTGCCAAATAAACATGGGGTGTTTCCACCTGTGCATGGGTTTGGTGAGGACAGGAAGGAAGTGGTAAATTAAATGGTAAGGGGACACTCAGGATCTGGAAAAGATATTTTCAGATTGAGTATAGCATGTGTGCATGCATTCTGGTACCAGAAAAGCAGCAGGTGCAGAGGGAGAAACTGAGGCTTCCAAGGAGAGGGAGGGAAGCAGAGGAGTGCCACAGAAGGAAGGGGCAGGGGGCAAAGCATGGGGGGGGGGGCAGTGAGGTATAAGCATCATGGAGGAATGTTACCTGCTTTCCTAAGTCAGAAAGAAAGAAAAGAGGTGAGGAAAAGCACAGAAATAATTAGATGCAGCAGGGTGGCATTTTGGCAGGCAGCAGGAGCTGGAGGGATGAACGAATTCTCACTAGGTGACCTCAATCTGCTCAGGAAAATGGGAGACAAGGTCATGTGGTGAGGATCAAGGATCTGAGTTTGATTGGAAGGGACAGGACTGGAGCAGCCACTCCGATGATGAATTAGAAAGTGAACGTGATATAAATAAAAGGATTGCTAAGCAGAAGAGAGAGCAGCAGTGTTGTTACCTGGTCCAGCCATGCAGCCAGAGACTGGGGAGCAGGGGTTGGACAGAAGGAAGTTCACGGGAGAGGGAGGGCAAGCAAGCTTGAGACTGGAGAGGGGTGGGTGGACATAGGGAAGGTCACAGGAGAGGGAGGGCCAGCCCAAGTCCCAGGGGACAGAGGGGAGATCAGGGCAGAGGGAGGGCAAGCCCGAGACTGGTAGGGGTTGCCCTACCAGTGGAATCTTGTGGAATTCCAGGTTCCACAAGACCCCTGGAATTCAGATAGGTGGGGGCAGGACTGGAATCCCTGCTAAGTGTTCCCAGAGCACCTGCACTGCCACAGTCACAGCTTTGTCACAAAAAGATGTAACTGCTATTTTGCAAGTGTCCCCAGCTCAAGTGTAAACAGACTGAGGGCAGGGCTGTGACCCCCTTGCTGCTCTCTCAGAACAACAGGGGGTACAACCCACCTCATATCCACTCAGGGGCCATAAAATAGTTGCTACCTGCTTGGACTTTGACCAACTGCCCAGTAGCCTCCAGGCTTTGTGCTGTGCTGGAGCTGGTCACATGTTCTCACCTGGGTTTTCTCCTGATGGATGCTCTGGTTCTCACGATCTGTGTCTCTCCTGACCTTGACCTGCCTGGATTTGTCCAGTGCACCTGTCCTTACCTTTCAGAAGAATTACTTGTTTCCAGGTCCACTCTTCTCCCTTGGCCACCAGTTCCCAGACATGCCTATCTCCATCCATGGCTTCAATTCGTAGCATGTGCTGCCACTTTATGCCCAGTACTGACCGTGATGCAGTGATAGCAACATGGGATGAGAAGAAAACATCATCCTGTGGTGTAGACAGGGTCCAGGGACAGAACTGACAATGCCAGAGTGAAAAAAGGAGAGAGGGGTTCCAGAATCTGGCATCAGTAAGGAGAAGAGAAATGGAGGAGGTCAGAAACATGTCAGAGGCTGAAAGCCAGAGGTCAAGGAGGGAACAAAGAGAAAGTGGAGTGAAGGGCGGCCTGAAGGAAATAACTTACAAAGAATGCATGTGACCTTATGGGTCAGAGCAGGTGAAATGGAAAGCCCACTCTCCTGAATAGCTCAGCTCTGGCACCTGTGACTTCCTGGGAACATAGAAATGAACCTGACACTTGATGAGAGCATATGTTCTCACTTATTTTCATGCCCATAATCCTGGTGCATTGTAATTATCACAAAGGGGCTACGGAGTCAGGGCTGGTCTAATATCTAGAGTTAGAGCTATGAGGCTATGCATCCCCAAGACATTTGTTGAATATCCTTTTCATGCAACTCAGAAGCAACATGAAAATGGCTGCCCTCCTTTGGCAGGCAGTGAGGGGGAGGGGTGAGGGTAAGCTGTCCAATCCTGGAAGGATCTAGGAGGACTTCCAGAGCAGGAGTCACGAAACCAAGGCCTAAAAAATGATAGCTGTTTGCTGGGTAGGACAGCTCTTCAGGCACAGGAGAAAGAATGTCTCCAAATGCATCACTGTGAAAGAGCACCTTGTGTTTGGCAAACCACAGGTATTTTAGCATGGTGGCGTATAGGAGAGGTATCAGAGAGTGACAGGTGGTAAAACTTAAAACAAAATGAAGCAGAAATTAGATGATTAAGATAATCATCTAATCATGATAAAACATTTGGTATTATTCTGTAGGTGAGAAGAAATATTCCATAAGAAGCTATAGGAACAGGGCATTTTCAACCCAGGAAATACAGAATTCATGGGGAACATTATGCTTTTCCAGGTATCAATGGGGTAAAATGCAGAAATGTAAATTTCCTGTGGGCATTTTGTAAACCTAGAGTCAATGTGTAGAATTTAAAGAAATGCTGTGCATACGGATGCCCTGTTATTTCAGGAAGGCTCTCTAGCAATGAAATGGTATCATAAGGGAGTGAGCCTCCTAGCACAAGACGTATTAAAGTGGAGGCTGGAGTCTGCCCGGGAAAAGCACATAGAAGAAGACGGTATGAAAAGGAGAAAAGATAACCAATAATAACCCTTCCAAGTGTAGGATTTTCTATTGCTTTTGCACTTCAAAATCAGAATGGTGTATGCTTCACAGATACTGAGCAGTAAGTTATCTGCAGCAAAATTCAAAATGAACTCTGACGTAAGCCTTTAACAAGCAGTTTCCAGGCCTCAGTGATTCCCTGCAAATACAGTTATATACCCAATTTCTTTGTCTAAAGAGCCTCTCCAACTTCAGAGGCTGAGATTTCAAGCTAAACGTCCAAAAAGAGAAAGCCCTAAATTATAGCTAAAATAGTTTAGCATTTTAAAAAGTCTGTTTTCTGCTGGTAAGGATATTTTAGCCTTCATTCCACAAAGATATGAAGTTAATTATATTCAAGATTTTAAAACCACCTTCTTGCAATCAGGGGTTTATAACATGGCTTTGTTCTTCAACAAGAAATTGTTCCTATATTCCTCTTAGTCTAATTTGTCTTACTTGAATCATTTTTCATGGAGATTGAGGTCAAAAGGTGTGCCAATCTAATCATTTTTCAGCCCAAATGTGACAACTTCTCAGAGTTGCATTTAGCTTATCAATATGTTTAATGACATACAATTATTTGTGCTAAATTTTAATTATATAAAGGTTCTCAAATGCATGAAAGTCTATGAATGGTGTTTTTTTGATCTCATTTTTTCTCAGTGAAAGAGTATTTGACAGACTAATCTTTTGTGTTTTAATGTAATCAGTTCATAATGAGAATTTTGGAATTGGTTCTTTAATATAGTTAACATTTCTCAAATCCTGTTTGGTTTAATCCAGACAAATTCTGTAGTTCTTAACAATCCAGGCAAAAATACGATACGACCAAAGACAGTTTGTTTTCCTGCATTGCAATTTGTAAGTCTCCCTTATGGAAATTTAACTCAGGAAGGTGAAGGTCAGTCTCTCTGGAGAATTTATGCCTGTGTGGCTACATCGTCACTTCCTCACCACCTGTTATGTGCATTCAGAAACTTTTCCTATGCCCTACGAATTATCTCATGGCAGTGTTTCCCAAGCCTGACTGCTCATCAGAACACTAGGAAAAAAAAATTAGATGTCTAAGCCTTACCTAAGATTGAGACTCATTGGGTGTACGGGTCTGACATCTGTATTTTCTAAAAAGTTCCCCAAGGGGAAATGATAAAACAGAGCCATTGGCTGATGTGTCCAGATTTAATGTCAGTTCCTTGTTAGCCAAGTCTTTATTTTTTTGACATCTCATATTCTCTATAAATGTTCTCTACAGTTGTTCTGGAAGTTTCATATCAAAAAATGCCTGCTATAAAGTATCTCTCTCTACTTTGCCATATTGTATTTAAGTTTCTCCAATGCTTTTTCTACCCCTCTATTGGCTCAACTTTGGGATGTTTTCCCCATCACTAGCGTTCAAGCCCTGAGATAACCTCAGAATATTCCTTCTCCATGGTGCCAAACAAATTGTGTCCTCCATAGTTCACCATGTAGAAAAGCCTTCATTTATTTCTGGTGAAATAGCCCTAAGCCTGTGCAAAACTTCTCCTATCTTTTAACCTTTTTTGTTTGTTTGTTTGTTTGTTTTGTTTTTTTGTTTTAAGTAGGCTCCACACATAGAGCTCTATGTAGAGCTTGAACTCATGATACTGAAATCAACATCTGAGCTGAGACCAAGAGTCAGACACTTAACCCACTGAGCCAGGTTTCCCAAAACGTTGTATTGTTAAAATCAACTTTACATAGGCATAATTTGCATACAAAAAATGCACCCATTTTAAGTGGACGTCTTGGTGAATTTTGACAAACTTATGTATAAGCGTAATCACTTCTACAATTGAAATTAAGAACATCTTCCAAATGTACCCTGTGTCTCATTCTCCCCCAAATTCCAGCCTCAGGAAACACCTGACTTGCTTCCTGTCACCATAGATTAAATTTGGCTTTTCCAGAATTATACAGTACAGGAGACCCATGGACAACCTAGGAGTTAGGGATATAGTCAAAAATGTACATGTACCTTTCTACTCCCTCGAGAACTTTACTGATAGCCTACTGTTGATCAGAAAGAAACCTTACCCACAACATAAACAGCTGACTATGTATTTTACATGTTGTATATATTACACGCTATGTTGTTTCAATAAAGTAAGCCAGAGAAAAGGAAATGTCATTAAAATCATAAGGAAGAAAAAAATACATTGACAGTGCTGTGCTGCATTTATCAGAAAAAATCTGCACATAAGTGGACCCACACAGGTCCCACCCGCATTGTTGAAGGGTCAGCTATATGCATGCTTTTGTGTAGAGCTGCTCTTTTTAAGCATAACCGTATTAGCCAGTGTTCTCCAGAGAAACAGGATCAGTAGGATGTGTGTGTGTGTATAGGGTTATACAAATGGGTCATACAATTTTAGAGGCTGGCAAGTGCAAACTCTGTGGGGTGGGCCAGCAAACTGGAGACCCAGGAGACAATGATATTGCACTTCAAGTCCCAGGCCTTCTGCTGGCAGAATATCCTCTCACTCAGAGGAGCTCTGCTTTGTTCTACTAAGGGTTCCCCTTACTAGATGAGGCCCACTCACATTATGGAGAGCGATCTGCTTTTCTCCAAGAGCACAGATTTAAATGTTCATCAATGAAACATTAATATAATCCAAACAACACCCTCACAGAAACATCCAGAATAATGTTTGACTACATACTGGGCACTGTGGGCCAGCCATGTTGGCACATAAAATTAACCATCACAAGTATGTTCCTCATATTTGTCTGTGTTCTACACAAATGAACAGATCGGTCCATTTAAATATTGAATAATATTCCAATCTGTGAATACGATACAGTTTGTTTACCTCTTCTTCTGTGGGTGGGAACCTGGATACTTCCAGTTTGTGTCTATGACAAGAGAAGGGGCTTGGAGCACATACATGTAAGTATTTGCAAGAACAAATGTTTCATTTATCTTGGGTAAATGTGTATGAGTGGGCATTACTGGGTCATATGATAAATGTAAATTTAACAATGTAAAAACTGTCAAGTTTTTTCTCACGGTGGGTTTAAATTTTAAATTTCCAAAAGTAATCTAGGAAAGTTCTAGCTGCTCTGTATTCTCGTCAAATTCTTGGTACTTTCGGTGTGTTCTCATTTTAGTGGTGACTAAAAGTATCTCACTGTGGTTTTAATTTGCATTTTCCTGATAACTAATGATGTCAGGCATATTTTTATGTATTGACCAGCATTTGTATCTTACTTTTAAAGTGTTTCTTCAAATCTGAAGCCCGTTTTTAAATTGTGTTTAGTTTCTATCATTGAGTTGTAAGTGTTCTTTACGTGTTATGAATACAAATCATTTGACAAGTGTATACATATTACAAAGGTTTTCACCCAATCTGTGGCTTGCCTTTTTTTATTTTCTTGCCGTTTTCATTAGAAGAGCAGAAGTTTTTAGTTTAGGTGCCTCCCTGTTTTCCTGTTTTCTTATAGTTTAGTTTTCATGCTATCTTTGCTTACCATAGACCAGAAAGATGTTTTCCTCTAGAAGACTTTTAATTTTTGCCTTTACATTTACGTCTATGAGCTATCTTGGTTTATTATTTGTGTACCACATGAGAAGAGAACTGATATTTATTTATTTTCCGTTTGGATAGCCAATTGTCCTAACACTATTTTTTATAAGGCTCTCCTTTCCCCATTTAATTGCCTTGTCACCTTTGATGAAAATCAATTGACAAATATGTGTGGACCATTTACTGGTGTCTCTATTCTGTTCCCTTGATCTATATGTCTATTCACATGCCAACAGAACACTATGTTGGTTACTGCAAATTTCGTGGTGAGTCCTGAAATCAGGCAATGCAGGGCCTCCAATTTTGTTCTGACTTCACAAAATTGTCTTGGTATAATTTTCATTTTAACTCTAGCTGTCAATGCATTTAGTATTAATTTGATGTTTTTATAGGATGAAGTCAACGGATATGCATATGCATAAGCAGAAACATAGCACCCTCTTTCGGTCCTGCATAATTATCCTTTTAAATTTACTTTTCTTAAACATAGTAAGTCTTCAGGGGCGCCTGGGTGGCTCAGTCAGTTAGGCATCAGCTCAGGTCATGATCTCACCGTTTGTGAGTTTGAGCCCCGCGTCGGGCTCTGTGCTGACAGCTCAGAGCCTGGAGCCTGCTTCAGATTCTGTGTCTCCCTCTCTCTCTGCCCCTCCCCTGCTCATGCTCTGTCTCTCTCTGTCTCAAAAATAAATAAACA
The DNA here is from genome assembly GCF_024362965.1 of Panthera pardus. NCBI lineage: Eukaryota > Metazoa > Chordata > Mammalia > Carnivora > Felidae > Panthera > Panthera pardus. Next base: position 19,035,541 of record NW_026526788.1, read on the forward strand.
GTGAAAAAATAAATAAATAAAACACCATAAGTCTTTCAGTAGCCCACATGCATGTGCTTTCTGTATTATGACCGGTATCATTGTTCTGCACGTTGAACTACTGTCAGGTTACATCTCTTCTCATCCTCATCCACAATGAACCTCTGCATCATGACTCTATTCCTTGTCCCATATTCTCCTCTCAAAACAACCTCCTCAATGCTTAAACATTTGAATTTCTTTAAACCCAGCCTGCTGCTGTCAACCCTCATTTTCTTAATCTTAAAGACAGCACCTGAGGTCTGACCTTGTCAGAGCTTAGATGCAGAATAATCACCTTATGACATGTACAAATGTCACTGCACATTTTGATGGCATTCTCACTGTGTCACAGCAAATCCAATTTCTGCTCTGCTCTCCCTGAAAGTTTTCTTCTGCCTTAATGATTCATAACTCATGTTAGCTATTACGAATCTTCCCCTCCAAACAATCATGACATGACTTTCTTAAAGTAAATCATGATGGGTGGTTTGCACTCATCTCCAATTATTTATTTTAAAAATAAAGGCTAAAAGAACAAAAGGAGGGTTGAATTTGAATGCCCTATTGTGAAGGACAGGCATGCTGAGTTATTTCTGAGGGTGGGATAAACTGGAGAAATTGCAAATTAAGAGCAGAGGAAACAGAGGAAGAAGAGGAGCTTTGCTCTGGAAGGAACAAGAATTGGGGTGACAATCAAAGGAGCAGGAATTCAGAGAAACAAGAAGAGCTTCACTTGCTTCACCAGCAGCCTCCCCACACCCCACAGCCTTTTCTCAGTAGTCTCAGTCCTGTTATTTGTCAGCACCATCATTTAAATGACCCCAGGTCTGAAAGCTTATGACCCTAGCCCATCCACCCAGCCCCCACCCCCGCAAGTACAAAGGTCACCACTGCCATTTCATTCTGCAACTCCATCAGCACCTGTCCTTATGATCGTGTCCTTAAAAATATAGAAGAGACTACAGAATATGTTCCTTTTTCTTGATGGCCTTGTGGTCCTCTTAGTGTAAGAGAAAATACATGACACAGCGACCCCATGAGTTACAGCAGCCGCCCCCACCCAGGGTCTGAATTCACAGGAATTGAGCATAAGCATTGACCAAGGCAATGCCCGCAGGATGCTTTAGTAAAATCCAGAAAGTGCTTCCAAACAAAGTAGCCACACCTGTCCTCTGTGAGCCCACAGACCGGACAGAAGGGGAGCCAAGCTCTTTTCCCTACCCTCTACTAATAACCAACATCTATGCATTTTGGAAACATCCTCACCAACACAACTAATTCTTGATAAACCCTGAATTTTAGAATCAAAAGAGTCCTTTGGAAATCTTTTTACAGGTGTAAACATTAGAAAGAGAGAGAAGTTAAATGGTGTAAGACCACATGCAAATCTAGTCCAAAAAGTAATTAATGCTGGTTTTCTGTTTCTATCTTACCAAACCAATCTATACCAAAAATATTCTACACCCTCACCTTTCCTAGATCCTTTTGGGGATATTGTTTCAAGGGTGGAAGAAGCATTTCTGGAGACGAGAAATTTCATTCAATAAGAAATATGATATTGGCAGTACTCTCTGAGAGCTGATACAGGACATCGCTTCAAGGAAGCCCAATGTGCTGGAATGAACGATACCTGTGCCAGCTGACTGATAATATACACGGACATCCAATGCCTCCAAAATTAGAAAGAAGAAATTTCCAAAATACAGTGAAGAACTGAAGTCATTGGCTTCATCTATAAAAATAAAAACCTACTTAAATTTTCTATGAAAATTTTTTAGATAGAAAATTAATCATCAATTGTTTCTCCCTTTCATTTTACTCTACATACTTAGAAGAACAAACTTTGAATTTACCAAAAGCAAGATCAATAATGATCTGAGGGATATTTAACAAATCACATGGCCCAGGAAATCCAATGCCATCTCAGCAGTTCCATCCCCTTCCTCCAGGCCACCTGCTGTTGACAAAGTAGCAAACAGTGTTGTTGTGGTTCCTGCTAACCATATAATACCTCCAAACAATACACTTTGATGGCCTGTGTGTGTCTCTGTACTCCACCCTCAGTGACAGAGGAAAACCAAGTGCCAGCTTTCAGCACTTACCTTGCCAGGCTGTCTCAGCTGATAGAGAAATTTTTCTCCATTATCTTCCCTGTAGAAGGTCTTACATGTTGAATTATAGCCACCTAGAATGCAAAATAGCAATCATTATGATTGTGTCAGGGTCTTGAAAGCTACAGATATTGAGGCATGACTCATTCCCCATCATTACAGATCATAAAATTGATGAATAAATACACGTTTTGGCAAAGGAAGGCCATCAAGCCACATATATATTAAAAGTTTGTAACTTGAAATGAAAGGCGGGCAATAGTTTCATTAACCATTTACTGTTATTGAAGGACAAAATCAACAACAGATGAATTTGGCCGACGGAAGGGCAACTGGATGCAATCTCGTGCAGGATTTCATAGTCCTAGCTCTTAATCCCTCTCCTCAAATTCTAATCAAAAATATGATCTGTCCATACACAAGACACACATAAAGCCAGAGACCATTATAGTCTTTATAAGACATTGAACAAATTCACCTCGTTACAACTGGAAATTGTCAGACTAAATATACCATTTTCTTCAAATCATAAGGTAGTTTATAGGGCAGCACGTTGTTGACATGTGTGAAAGCTGGTAATGTGTGGATTATGATTTTAAACAACCTTAGGGTGCTTGGGTGTTAGGACAATTTGCAATCTGTTTTGGGGTCTATTAGAAGCCACTGATGTAGAAGCAATCAGCCTCTTGATTTGCTTGTATTACTACTGGCAGTCTCCAAAAACTCAAAGAGCTGGTTGGAAAATGAAATTGTTCAGTCAATTATCAGTCAGCTGGTAATAATTTTAGTTCAGGTGAGCATTCTGTGAGCAGGCCAGGGTTTTATTTACAAAGAATAGCATATTTTCTGCCAGAACTCCTGCATTAAAAAGGCTTGTGTATCCATTGTCCATTTTCAAAGAAAGCTGTAAATTATAAATGCTTATGACTATCCGTACCAACAAGTCATCTCAATGGAAATGACATTAAAAAAAAAAAAAAGATACATTCACATGTCCACTGGAATTATAAGACAGTACGGGTTTTATAATGAGAAGCACCAGTGTTCTCCCCAATTTCCACACAAGCTATCTGCTTCTCAGAGGTCATTGCTTTTAACCATGTCTGTCTTTATTTCTGACTGTTACTTCCAAACTACTCTAAATAATATGCTTATGTCTCCATTTCTTTATTTTCTTTCACCAACTCTACTCCCTGCTATAAAAAATAAGGACTTATTTCTTCATGATACTTCTTTCTTAATCCTTTCAATTTTTGAGATATGCAAAATTTCCCAGTTCTTTTATTGATTGTCTTGGTAGAGTTGAATAATATATCTAAAATTCTGTATATTTTGCTATCAACTTTAAACAGTCACTTAGATGTTTACTATGTAAAATGTTTATGTTTGTATTCTTTTTTTCTGCCAGTCTTCCAAATTTTGATCTCCAATTTGTGCCATTTTCTCTATTCTTACATTAATAGCACATAGAGGCTTTTTTGGTAAACATGATCACATCAACTGTGTTTTGACCAAAGGCTGATGGTGAAGTTGAAAACTAATGAAGAGGTTACATTGACCTGTCTAGAAAATGCTTAACACCTACAGAAAAGATGAGGGTGTTTCTAGGAAGTTACTGAACGGCTGGCTTTGTTTCCTCCACAGGCCTCACAGCTGAATGACAGAGTGAATGGGCTGTCTCCAATGGAAGAGTGTATGGCCTGGGACACTGACTTCAGGACACAGAGCAGTGCGTATCTAAATGAGAAGCATGTGACAGTGCAGGGTCATTCTCCTCTAACTCCTTTGGAACATGGTCTTCAGTGTGTGGTCCCAGACGGGCAGCAGCAGCACTGTCCGAAATTTGTGAACTGTAAATTCTGGTTATCCACTCCAGAACAACTGCATCAGAAACCCTGGGAGTGAGACCAGCAATCTGTGTGTGAACAAGCCCCCAGCTGATCATGAAGCAAGCTAAGGTTAAAAAAACCATGCTTTAGAGGAGACGCTATAGGGGCTATAGGGTTTTGCATTGAGGTGAATGCCAAGTAGCAGGCAGAAACAGGGTAAAAAGAGTAGGGCCAATTGGCACTGCTGGTCTAGACCTTTAATTATCTCTGCTCTCTCTTGGGGTCTCACCCTTTATTCTTACCTTTTGGACCAGGACACCCAAAGTGGATTTTCTATGGGGTTCCTTTCAATGATATGCTGGTAAATGATTAACAACCAGCTAGAGAGAAGGGAGGGAGACCCTGATCTGTACTCCCCGCAAGACCAATTTCAAGTTGCCAACATGACATCTCTGAAGAAGATGGGAAGACATGGGCACAATCCCAGACCAGTGAGACCTGGTTCCACCACTGGCTCCCTGGGGAACAGATTCTTGTGCAGCTCCCCTCTGCCCATTTCCAGCTCTGTTTCCTCCACCAACGTGCCTTCACAAGCTTCTTTTCTTCCAGAAATTCTGTTGACATCTCTTTCAATTGTTGATGTTTTACTGTTAAAGGTTTTACCACCTTTGATTGTTCTTTACTAACATTCTTCTGGGGTTTTATATGCATGTGTTCAGTCCAACACCTTGAAGCAGAAACCTAAGGATATATTATCATCCAAAGTTTATGACCCATTTCACTGGGTAAAGACAAAGTAACTATTCACCAACGTGTTGTTGAGGTTACCATCTGGTATTTATAAATATGCCGTGACCCCCATGGTAAAGGTCAAAGGTAGCACTGAAATTCAGTGATCCTCTATAATCCCTCATCATTTATGTGTTCAACAGATATTGAGCGCTTCCTATATGCTAAGAATGATTATAAGTGTTAGGAATAAAAAAGTAACAAAAGAGAATAAAACTGCCCTACGATTTTCATCCTGGGGACACTGGAATAATGTAGACAAGAGGTCCAGCCTGGAATGGGAACATCACAAAAGGGCAGCTAAAAGGAGGGTCATGGCCTGGAAGACTGGCCCAACACTACTTGATATCTGACAAAGTAGGTTGGGAGAAATGCACAAGGCTGACTGTAACCATATAAACCAAACATACTGTAAAACAAATGTAAAGTGTGTAATTAATACATATTATTCACAATTTCCAGCAAGATTCAGCTCTCAGTCATGCACATGCATCTCTGATATACCAGACACAGTCACCATTTAGGTACCAGAAGACAGTAGAACAGGATCCTCTAAAAAGACGAAGCTTAAAATAATGACACCAATCCTTCAATGACTTCTTGCCTTGCCAACAATGAACTCATTCCCAGACAAGCCTCTTTTGAACTCTAGTGGGTGTTATCGCCTTTGAGTGAGGGCACGGAGTTAGAAGGTCAGCTTGGCTATGTGCCCTGGCTTGGCCCCTCCCATCCTCCCAACCTCTGCAGATTCACAGCTCTAAGGCAAAGTGTCTCATCTATAAAATTAATTTGATAACAGCACTTCAGCAACGTGCTGGAAGAGTTGAATGAATAATGCAGGTGGAGGTGAGGCACACAATCCTTGCTTATTAAGTGCTCGTTGTGTGCGCTGAGTTGGCATTCTCTTTTCTGCCCTATTGCACCACAGTCAGTGCTGTCTTCCACCCACTCAACTTTGACACTGACAAATTTGGGGGATGATTTGAACCCTTCTTTTTTTTAACAAAATATGCTGCATGTCAGCTCTCAAAATTCTCTAGTTTATAATGAAGCAAACATTTCCTTTTCCAGAGCCTCACTGTTCAGTTCAGCCCCCCTGCCTGGTGCCACACACTGAGATTTCCCACAGCCACCTGAAGGCTCAGAAATGGGCCCTTTCTAATTTGTCAGCTCTTTGGGTAGAGCCTGAGTTATCAGTGAAGGCAAACTTTGGTCCTTGGAGGTGAAAAAAATCTAAGTCTTCCTAATTATAGAACACAAATATACATACAATATGGGTTGTATGATAAACAAATGTTCCACCAGAGAGCACAAAACATAAACAAATACACAATTTGTCTATGGTATTAAAATATCATGGGCTGTCTCTAGGAAAAATTTCCAAAAAGGCTAGAGGGGAAATGATGAACAATATTTGAGAAAGAGAAAAATACAGTTTTCAACTTACAAAGGGGTAAGTTGATCATAGAATTTTTATGGAGAGGGCATTACAGGTCAAAAGACTTTTAAGTACCACCCCACCCCACCACCCCACCCCCGGCAAAAAAAAAAAAAAAAAAGCTTACTTTACTTCAAAATGCTTTTTAATTCTTACCTGGTCAGTCCAGGAAAGGGCACTTCCCTGCCTTCTACTGCAGCCGCTACAAAAGACAGAAGGCTCTGCAGAGTCGGCAGGAAGAGGGGTTCCTCCACAGTGGTAGGGAGCACATGAGAATATAATTATAACTGAAGCCTGGACCCTGAAGTGGGGAAACAGATACACCTGTCAAGAAAGCCCAGGAAAGACTATGATCACAAATGATTCCACTGTCTCCGTGGAGCCTCGAGGATCCTGTGAGTAGACTGGCTGGATGACCTTGAAGACCCCTTGATCCAGAACACTCTATGATTCTGTAGGTCAGCCAGGTTCACACAGCTCATCAGCAGCTGGTCAGTGCAAACATCTTTCTCCCAAATAAGCACATATACAGAAAGGGGAAAGCAAAGCTCAGGGCAATTTAGTGACTGGCATTCAGGTGTCCTTGCTCTAATATATAAATGTTGGAAAAAGTTCTCTCACATATCAGTCCTTGATCAACATGCATCAAATGTCTGCTGTTGGTTTGGTGACTAAAATGCCATGAATTATTACTATGCATTATCAAATTGTCCGAATACTCTGGGTTTGCTGCCCTGATGTGGTTCTGAATAACAGAGAAGCTTACTGGCACTCGCATGTCTATCAATCCCCCAGACACAAATATTCTCATGGGTTGCATGATAAATAAATAAATGTTCCACTAGAGCCTACAAAACAAGTAGAATTATACATCATTGCTTAAAGGAAAGATTGTCCTTGAACAGATGAATTGTACTGAGATCTTGATTTTTAAGATATTTTTAGAACTATCAAAGAAATAATTTACTTACTGATGATTCTCCTTCCTTCCTCCTCTTATTCTATCATGAGTTTTTGGCTTTATTAGCACTAATTTCTACAGCACTGTGATTCTAATATGATTACTTGACAGAGTGATCTGAATTTTTACCACCTGTCAAATGAAACTGTATTATTGAAAATAAACCTCATTTTAGTATCTTGAACACTTTTACCAAAAAAAACCACCCCACCTTTTTCATCTAACCATTTCCCATTATTAGAGCTAAGCAGGCAGTGAAACATGCAAAGAGTGATGTGTATCTGCTTATTGTAAATGCATTTGTTCATTCATTGTTCATTTCATGCCTAGAGACCTAAGATTGAATAATTAAAAATAAATAAAGAGAGTAAAACTTTCTCTTCCAGAAACAAAGAAAGGCTCAGTACTTCAAGAACTCAAGATACGGCATCTTGATGGTGGCTCAGCCCGTCCAGAGCCTCTTGAGCCAGGGACCAGCAGCACAGTGTTCACAAATGAGTCTTTTCAGGCTGGTCCTCAGTCAGTGACCCAGTAAATCATCTTCTTCAAACTCAATTTTAAGCGAGGCCAACCATTTAAAACTGATTTCGGTTTTGGCTCTCAGGAAGCCAGAAGTCATGAAGGGACAGGTGGTCCAGAATGCAATATGTCTCTGGCAATATTTCCTCAATAATTCCCCGTGAGCTCTTCCCATGACATGGACTTTGACCTGATTGTGGGAGCAGTTTGGGTATGCCCAGTGCTAACACCTTCCTGGGAAAAACTCAAGTCCCACTGCTGAGTATAAACAATTAGGAAACATAAATATGTACATTCTGCCTCACTAGATTTGCTCCCAGGAAATAGCAGTGAACCCCAGAGTGGTGTTTTCCCAGCATGATAGCCAGTAGGGTGCACAGAGCCAGAGAGGTACCACTGTGCTGAGGTGAAGGGGTCTGAAGAAGTGTGTCTGAAATCAATTCAGCTTCTACAGAACCTATGGGTGATTTTTCTGGTAAAATTCCATTTTGCTATATTTGACATATCCAAGCTCAGATAAAGGGACATGACAATTCATAACTCTTAAGGAACATTTCAGGTATTTTTAAAAGCTTAGGTGACTAAGAGGTATTCTTTCAAAAGCAGTTTTAAAATAAAGAGGGGAGAAAAGTAAAGCTAATTTTACTTTACAAAATCCTACATTTAATGCTTAGAACTCTTTCTTCATGGGAGTTTTTGTTTATAAGTTTCAAGCTATTTTCTGGATTGGTCATTTACACAAGAAGCTCTTACCACAAGATCATATCATGTAAATGTGCCAAGTAGACCACATTTCACATTCCATTGTGTGGGGAATACAAAGCAAGGCTTTTTTAAAAAAAATATGACTTGATTTATTGATTTTCTTGGGATTTCTACTTACATGATGATATTAAAAATTCAATCTCAGTCTTAAATCGCTGTTCTCCCTAAGGGTCAGCAACTGCTCATTTTCTTTTTTTTTTTAATTTAGACACACATACATCTGTGATTATTTGAACAACTCATAGTGACAAAATATGAAGTCTGGAGAAACCAGGGATGCTAGAATAGGTCTCCCTATATTTAAATCCCAGCTTGGCCACTTCCCTGTTTGACGGCCTCTGGGAAACCACTTAATCTCTCTGTGTCTCAATGTCGTGTAATGTCAAAATGTTGATTATGATGATACGAACCTCATAAGGTTATTTGCAGGTTTACATGGCTTAATACTAATGTGCTTAAAAAAGAGTTTCATACTGGGGTGCCTGGGTGGCTCAGTCAGTTAAGTGTCCTACGCTTGATTTCGGCTCATGTCATGAGATCGAACCCTGCATCAGGCTCTGCACTGACAGTGCAAAGCCTACTTGGGATTTTCTCTTTCCTTCTCTCTGCCACTCCCCTCCATGCTCTCTCTCAAAATAAATAAACATAAAAAAAAACCTGGTACCTTATACATATTTGTTGTATAATCAAACACAATAGAAAGCAATGACTCAAATACATGCAAGAACTTCACACATTCATTCAACTGCCATTCAAAATTCATTTAATAATTGTCATTTTCATCTCTTTTAAATCTATAAAATTTTGTTTCTGCATAGCTTTTTGGGGCAGTTGGGTGGCTTGGTCGGTTAAGCGTCCGACTTCGGCTCAGGTCATGATCTCATGGTCCGTGAGTTTAAGCCCCGCGTTGGGCTCTGTGTTGACAGCTCAGAGCCTGGAGCCTGTTTCAGATTCTGTGTCTCCCTCTCTCTCTGCCCCTCCCCTGTTTATGCTCTGTCTCTCTCTGTCTCAAAAATAAATAAACGTTAAAACAAAAATTTAAATCTATAAAATTTTCTTTCTGCATAGCTTTTTAACTGTGTGGCCTTTGGACACATTGTGTAACATATATACACTTCAGTTTCTTCATCTGTTCAACAGGAATAATAAACGTACACATGTCATAAAATTATGCGTGATAAATAACATGATGTTGGTAAAACGCTTAAGAAAGTCCTTACTCTTTCAGCAAAAGATTAACAAATGTTATGTAATCTTAATACTCTAAACAAGGCCTTGGGCATATAATCGATACGATATTTCATATTAGGGATGAACAGATGGATTACCCAGTAAGTGGTGTGGAGGCAGCCAGCATGTGGGAATGTAATATTAGATTTTCACATTACATCTTAAACCGAAATACATACAAATGTAAAAATGAATCCTTTAAATCTAGCTGGAAATCTAGGTACATTTTTTTAATCACAGCAAAAGGTTATTCATTGATTGGCAAACCTTTTCTATAAAGGGCCACGAATTTTAGCATTTGAGGCCCATAGAGTTTCTGTTGCATTTGTTCAGCTCTGCTGTTATAGCTGCAAACACCTACAGAAAATCAATGACCAATGAGGTATCGATGTGTCCCAGGAAAACATCATAAAAATAGGCTAAGGGCCTGTTAGACTCCAGGACCATAGTTTTCCAATCCCTGTCTACTTCATTCTAGTGTCCCAAACAAAAACTATATAAAACCTTGCAAAAGCCATGTTGGGTTACCAAGTTTGTCATATTATCTCGGGCCTAGACTCTACATAGTATCATGAAAAAGAAATAAATAATGTGTTCTCTACCTTTAAGAGCATTGTCATCCAGTCAACTAGTTCCGGACAAAGTAATGCACAAAATGTTATAAAGAGCACACAGACGTGCGATCGGAATTACAAATGGTTTGTAGTCAAAACAAGTCACGTCAGTGCTTGAAGAAAATTATATGAAATCCAACTGGAAGATTTCCCAGTGGGGCAGTAATTCCATCTGGGGCTCATTTTCCATGGACACCAACCTGTTTTTCTTCAAAAATATGAAGGAACTTGAAGATTTAATGTTCTTTCATAAACTGAATCAACCATTCACATAAAATGTGACATATTTTAATCCACATACTTTTTGAGAATTTTGGTTTTAAGAACTCCAACATGAAAGTACCCTCTTTGGGCTTTTCTTGACAAGTGTCTTAAGACAAGGAGGCTTCTTAACCCCATTTGTTCATGTTTTTCTCATCCCATAGTCAGACACTGCCTTTCATTTCATTTGCCTTAATGAACTGGATGGTAAATTGATTTTCTAAAATGAAGAGTTATCCCTCAATTAACTTGTTAAATTAAATATCAGCTGTGCCATCAAGGAATTCTTTCCTAGTGAACAATTAAGTTTTACAAGCATTATTCTGTCTGTTCATTCTGGCATGAAAAATATAACACTTCAGGCATCAAGCTTTTATAAACTGTTAACATGTAATCTGATTCATCATGAGAATGCACATTTTGTCCAGTGGGAAGGGTTCTACACAATGCACACTGAAGGAACAGCAAAACCATGAACTGCTCTGATGACTCGATTAGTCATTTCAAGTTCCTTAAAATCATCCCACTGTCCTACCAGGAATCATTCTGTAATTCCCACAGCTGTCTCTATATTTCCCTACCTCCGAAGGCAGGGGGTTAATGACTTGTTTCACTCCAAGTGTGATTCACTACGTTCCTGCCACACTGGACTTCTTGAACCCCCAATATCATTCTTGGGTCTTTGCATTTGCTGTTTCTTCTGCCTGAAAAACTTTACCTGTAAACTTATTGATGTGTCTCATTAATGAGTGTTCTACAAGTTTTAACTCATCTTTAACTCTTCAAAATACTTTTTCCAGATTACTTAACCTAAAGTGTGACACAAACACACCCTCCATCAATCACCATCAGATGACCCTAATTCATTTTGGTTACCAAGATCTGATATGATCCTGTTTGTAGATGCATTCTTGTATTTTATGACTCCCGTCACCAGAACATAAGATACATGAGTGCATCTTTGTGCATCTGTAGCTCCTAAAAGATGGTCAGGAATACAGTAGGCCCTCAACAGTAGAATAACAAAAAGAAAGAAGGAGGAAACAAAGGAAAGAAAGGCAAGAAGGAATAAAAACCAATAGATAGTGCAGCCTCGTCTGGAACTCCAGAGACACAGAACTTCTCAAAGGCCCTTCCTTATTCTGTCTGCTCCAGCAGGGTAAAAAGCCACTTGAGGTTTTGAATGCAGGTTTGAGTCTGGTTCTCTTGGGAGAACGTCATGTGATATGCAAAGGGAAGACCAGTATGTTAGAGCTATACATGAGTTCACATGGCTAGACATGTTAGAACATGTTAGAGCTGTTTGCTCATGAGTTCACACTGGTGTGTGTGTGTGTGTGTGTGTGTGTGTGTGTGTGTGTGGTTCTATTCTACCCAACAACTCATTGATTACCCTCTGGGTCCAGTGTTTTTTCAGCCCTCTTATTGTTTCCCTTACTTAAGCCCACAAACTTCTTTCAATCTGTATGTCTCTACATAAAACAAAATTTGATTTAAATAACCTCTTTTCATTCTGTGTTTCAAATTTTGATTAAAAAAATAAAAATTAAGTATTAAATTATTTTTTACTAAGTAATTTTTTACATATTTCTGTCCACATATTTAGTCATTATGGAATTTCTTCCATTACCATTCTTTTCCATATTTTTACTAGATTAGCAAAAAGCATTCTCAGAAATAAGCTCCCATAATTCAGTCTAGCATTGAACACACTGTCCCCCAGCCATGACTGCTACAACTGTTTTTAGTGCACATTATAATCACATAAAATTAATTTTTGTGCTAACTATAATAGAGAGAAGAGGGTACAACTTGGGTGTCAAATATTAGTGGAAGACACCTCTTCAATGAAATACCATGCAGTTAATAAATATTATGTGATTTTGATGTGTCTGTGTAAGCTCATCAGTTGAAACAAATGTACCATTTTAGTGAGTGATGCTGACAAGGGCAGAAGATATGCATGTGTCCAGGCAAGGAATATTCAGGAAATCTCCATACCTTCTCAATTTTTCTGTGAATCTAAACTGCTCTAAAATACAAAATTTTTAAAAATATAAACAAAGTATATCTGTATTATAATCAAAACTACAAAAAATTAATGTGCACCTGATCTGGGTAAGGATGATAATAAGCACCATGAGAGTGGTCAACAGTTCATGCACTTGAGGGACTTCAAGAGGTCTTTAAAAAAAAAAAAATTTTAACCATTAATTAATTTTATCAATAATAATAAAACAAAATAGCACAAAATTATATTTATACATGAATAAAAGTAAATACCCATCTAAAGTAATTTTCCAATCAATATGAAGATCTTTTTTCATTCACTGAATGCAACCCAGATCTTTGACAGTGAGGATATTTTACGGATTTCCTACAAAGGCTCACTGTGGTGTCTAATCTGCAGAGCTGATGATATCATAGGGGAGCTTAAAAACAGTTACAAAAATTCCTTCTCTGCCAGATAGCACATGAAGAAGTTTTAATGTGAGCTGCTGCCCTAAGCTGCTTTGTATTTCAAAAGTAGACAGAAGGCTTTGGACAAGGAAAAGAGGAAAGCCTCCTGGCAGAAGAGCCTTTGGGTTGGACCTGAGAGAGGCAGGTAGTCTCCACAGACATCATGGGCACCACATAACTTCCAGTCAAGTGTGGGCAATCCTAGCTGTGATTTCTACGGAATCACTGAATCATTGGCATAAGTAATTGGTTGGATTTAATAAGTTCTTTCTGCCAGAAGAGTAACGTTTCAGCCTATCTATGAAACTTCTTTCTGGCAAGATTACGCTGGAATACAAAGGCTGGTTGCTTTCATACTGAGTATCAGCTTTTCTTCAAATGTGTTTTGCAGAATCCTGACTCCTGGAGATTTTCTGCCAAACCCACCTACCCCCATCACAGATTAACAGTCCTGAAGTCAACCTTTCTATTCTCATTTCACCACAAACCCTTTTGGGTTAGTAGGTAATGCTTATTAACAGCCTAGCAGCATTGTAGAATTAAGAGGCAGTACAGCGTAGTAGGGAGAAGCCTGGACTAGAGACAGCCTACCAGGGCTGTCACTGCAGCTTTCCATCTAGGGCTGTGTGACCTCAAGCAGGTTACTTAACCTCTCTGTGTCTTACATTCTTCATGTACAAAATGCCAATGACAATAATCACTGGACATGGTGAGCACTAGGTAAGGGCTATCCTTAGAGCAGCGTTCTCTGGGTTCTCTGTCAGAAAAAAGAAATTTCTGAGACACAAGCAAATGTAACATGCTCTTGTTGATGTTCACATAAAAATCCAAGAAGGCTGCTTCACCCGTGCCTCTGGCCCCTGGACAGAAGCTTCTGACTTCCCGCACAGCAGAGGAATGAGAGCACAGGAATGAGAGTGGTGCACTCAGGTGTAGGAGTTGTTAAATCTGAGACGGTCTGGTATGCGCAGTAGATGGCAGGCCATGCAGATTTGCAGTGCAGAGCCGAGGACAAGGCTTTTCAATGAATTACCCCTGTTGTCTCTCCTGATGGCTTCAGGACATGGACCCTGTCACACTCACATACGTTCTCTTCCAGGACTGGCTAAGTCTCAATGATCTGCTGAGAGACCTTGGTAAAGCAGTCCTCTATTTATGGACGTGTGTCCATTCCACCAGGGATGTAGGCACTGGTTTCCGAGAGTGTGCTGAACTGCCTCCTCTTGTCATTTATGTGTCCCTTCTTATACCTGCATGGCTGGCTGGCAGCATTTCCCGCCAGAGGCAAACCTGGTTCCGGGTCCCAGACCTGACAGAGTGTATCAGCCCCTGCAATGAGGATGCCTCTGAAAGCATCCTCCCTACCTCCAATGAAGCCGAATGTGGTCCTGTCAAATCAAGTGGACCTGGAGTTTTGCTCTGAGGCTAGAACTGGTGTGATGGCATGTAACAAAGTTGACTGAAAATCTCGAGAGCCAGAGAATGAATCGGAACTAAAGTTTCAGAGAGCACAGAGGCTCAAGGCTGAGAAACAGCCGTCAAATTCCAGGAGTCTTCTTGAGTCACCATAGACCTTTTAAACCACCATAGATCCTTCTTTAGGAGGTCTGGAGGGGTCTTCCTATTTATTCATTTTTAAATTTATTTTTATTTTTATGTTATTTTATTTTGTTTATTTTATTTGGGTCTTTGTATTTAAGCTGCATTGCCACTGAAATGTTCTGGTCATTGTGCTACCTCAGGTTGGATTATGATGACAATGATGATACCGTGTATCCCAGTGATTCCCAGACTTCTCTAGTCTTCAGAACCACGTGTTTCTGCTGTGAAGCCATAAGGATTCACTGGTTGATATATGTCCCTGATTTACAACACTTATTTGGTTCTCAGTCACCTGAACCTAATGATGTCCCACCAGCAACAGTGGTACACTGGGTGGAACACTGCTGTGGACTGAGTGCTCCAGTTCTCTCCCACCCCTACCCCACACTCCCCATCTCCACACCCCACTCCTGAAAAAATCCATATGTTGATTCCCTAATACCCAGCGTGATGGTATTTGGAAGTGGAGGCTTTGGGAGGTAATTCCATTTAGACTAGGTCATGAGATGGGGCCCATGATGGTATTCTTACCTTTGTAAGAAGAGGAAAAAGACCAGAGCCCCTCTCTGCTATGTGAGGACACAGCAAGAGGTGGCCATCCACAATGAGGAACAGGGTTCTCACCAGACACTTAAGTCCACCAGCATCTTGATCTTGGACTTCCCGACCTGCAGAATGTGAGAAAGACATGTTTATTGTTTAAGCTAAGCAGTATATAGCACCTTGTGTTGACTGAAGCATGCTCACCATCCACGTGAGCATAATGTTAGGGAGTGAGAACACTGAAAAAGATGCCCATGGAATTCTGATGCTTCCCATACTATGTCTCTGAGAATCACTCTTGTATGCAAACTGCTTAGGAGATTCCTATGAAATATGAGCTATTCATTAATCTGCCTCTGCATACGAAGGTATTATCATTTTTTTAATTGTTTTTCTTTTTCTCTCAGTGAATTTAAAATTCTGTAGCAGAGAAAAACCTAGTAAGTTAAACATTAATAAATGGAAGATAGAGATGTAGACTTTGAAAACTCATATGTTTATATGGTTTCTCCTTCCAATTTATCTGTCACAGGCATTTACAATGTCTAGTAGGTGTTGTCAGATTTCAATGTTCTCAAGTCTATAATAGGGACAATGATCTTGCCCTATCTCACAGAGTAATTAAAGAAAGCAAATTAGAAAAAACAACACCGGGGTGCCTGGGTGGCTCAGTTGGTTGAATAATTTCAGCTCAGGTCATTATCTCATAGCTTGTGGGTTCGTGCCCCGCATTGGCCTTTGTGCTGACAGCTCAGAGCCTGGAGCCTGCCCCTCTGCCCCTCCCCTGCTCATGCTCTGCCTCTCTCTTTCTCTCTCAAAAACATTAATTTTTTTTTTAATTTAAAAAAATAATTAAAAAAATTATAAAGAGAGATACCATTAAAAAATAAATGAAAAGAAAGAAGAACACAAATGTTCCTGGTAGTGTATAAAATATTCTACTAGTTAAAATTGAATTTATTTTAGTTAAATTATCATCATTAGTATAAGAAAGAAATATTTAAAAGTTTATTGTTGCACTAAGTCACTGTTGACACAAATCAATTCTAGTAAGGGGGCCAAAAAGAAGAATAGCCTGTCTTCCAAATGAATAAATAAACAAAAAGCAGAATAAGAGAACAAATTTATGGTGGCCATACAGGAGGTAGGTAGGGGATGGGAGAAACTGGTGAAGGGGAGTGGGAGCCTACATAGGCTTCCAGTAATGGAAGGAAGAAGTCATGGGGCTGAAAGGCACAGCACTGGAAATGCAGTCAATGATATTGTGATCAGGTTGTGTGGTCACAGATGGTAGTTACAAGTGTGGGGAGCACAGCATAACGTACAGAGTTGTTGAGTCATTATGTTGTACACCTGAAACTAATATCACATTATATGTCAACTAGACTCAAATTTTTAAAAAATAGCCTGTTTTTGCTAAGCCCTTTACTAGTGAAAACTAAATTGATATGCAAACAAATATGATAAATAATATGATAAAAATGGCATTTACTAGTTGCTTTGGACTTGACCATGAAATAACCAAGCCATTCAGTGCATTAAATTCCATGATCTGTCTTCAACCACTGCAAGTGAATCAGTTGTGTGATACACATCAGTCATTACATCAGCTGCCCTTTTATTTTATTTTTTTAATTTTTTGTATGTTTATTTTTGAGAGACAGAGAGAGACAGAGTATGAGGGGGGAAGGGCGGAGACAGAGGGAGACAGAATACGAAGCAGGCTTCCAGGCTCTGAACTGTCAGCACAGAGCCTGATGCGGGGCTCGAATTCACAAACCACGAGATCATGACCTGAGCTGAAGTTGGATACTCAACACACTGAGCCACCCAGGCGCCCGTCAGCTGCCCTTTTAGACATGGGCTAGGATCCAATGCTACAGGCACTATGTTTATTTCCAGTAAGCACTTTTGGCCTTGGGCAAGTTGTTCCCATTTATCAGAGAATAGGGACAATTCTGTGGTTTCTTAATTGGGTGAGTGGCTTTGACAGCCCTTCAGAAGCATGAAGAAAGTCCAGTTTTGAGGATCCTCAGTACAAGCATGAGCATATGATAGCCCCAAGAGATAACAGACCTTATGCTGCTCAAACGGAACCAAGGTGCTGGCCAGCATCGTGCTGAGCCCATGGACACATTTTGTTATTGTAATTCTATGTGGCATTCACCAAGGATATGCAGTATATTCACATTTCAAGCCTGCAAATAATTCTTTAACCTTTAATCAAGAAAGCTGGAGAATGCTACCCCTTACCCATTGCTCTATTTCATTTAAAAGAGAAAGCCTTTGCTTCAAGCTTTCTTTGAATTTGGAAACCAAATTATCCATTGTAAAATAACATGAAATTTATAGCATATTAAAAGAATTCTCTCTGGACTTATTTTCATCATATCACTGAGAACACAATATTACGGGTGACTCAGAGGAAATAAATAATTCACCAGCATGTTACAATGGCCCTTTCTGGATTTAATTGTCAAGCCTGAGATATTGCATACTGTTTTGGGGAGAAAACCTAGCATAGGAGTTGATTTTAATGAAGAAACAAAAATGTAAGCATTTAAATAGAAGCAGAACTTAAAGTTATCAAGTCACTGACAAAGAAGCTAGTCAAGGACAATTTTACACTTGTGTTAAAAAAAAGCCATAGGTTGTGTGTGTCCATTGTGCGTCACACGAGCTGGCTATAGTTTGTCTGTGAAAAATGGAGAGATTTGTAAGGGCAGGATAGGGTCTGGCTGGATCACCAAAAGCAGACTTTAAGTGCAACTAACTTTCCAAAGAGTCTTTAATACAAATGCTATTTTTATAATCAGATAAAAATAACACACATTCTAAGCAATCAAGTAACTTTGTAAACAATTTTCGCCTCTTGCATAATGTGGGAAATTTTTCTAATCATATTTTAGTCGGTAAACTTTTTAATAAAACATTTTTACCTGAGGTCTAAAATCCAATATACTGATGTATAACAGACAAAGACAAAAAAAAATGCTTCTCAAGCCTAGGAGTTAACAGAACTAACCAACCTTTTCACCCTACATCTAGTAATCACTCGATTTCAATTTCAACATTTATCAGTCAGGCTTCAATTACTGAAAACAAGATGCATTCCAGCTGGTTTATGCAGAAAGGCTCTGCACCACTTGCAGAATTATTACGGGACTGAAGATATGGTCTGAGCAGCCAGGACGGACTGGACCACCCATGGGCAGCTGACCTGAAAAGATCACAATGGTCTGGACTGAATTAAAGAGCCATCAGCCAGCCACTGACTCCAGTACAACCACCTCTGCTTGGGAAGTTACCAGCCAAACAGGGAAGCTGTTTGGAGGAATCAGAAAATGTTAAGTTCCTCTGTGAAGAAAATGTCTGCACAAGACAGATATTCCACAGCTTCTACCTGGTCACAGAAGAAAGAAGTCACCTCACCTTGAGAAACTAATTCAATATCCATCAAATTTAGTCATACCCAACCCCACTCTGTATATGGTTCTGAGCTTATTCCTATGGATTTACCTCCCACTGGAGACTGTCAAAGTCATTGGACAACCTGTTGAACCAAGATTCTAGGAAAATTTGGGATGACTAACAGCTATAGATAAACCTTTATCATTTCCCTAAAATTTTAAGTGTCATTTTTGACTCTACGACACTATTCAGAAATTGGAGCATTTGAATATTTTGCTAACTGGTACTCATGGAACACATGAGGCTTGTATCTGTGAGATTATGACACCCGGGAGCTGAATATGACCTGAGGTCACCTGGCTCACCCGCTTTGCAGGCCAGCACGTCTAGGGGGTGGTCAGGCCACTGTGTTCTGGCACATGCACTTAAGGAGCATGGTGGCAGGTGCGTTATTTGACTTCATTCCTCCCCATTCTTGCTGTCACCACCACCAGGAAGATGGAGCAAGCATATGCCCCTCTCCCTTGTCTCTTCTCAACCTAAAGCGATGGCTTTCCCATCTCTTGTCAGTGGCAATAGGGACACTGTTGGCGTCACACCCAGGTCCTTGGTGTCACTCTGTCCAGTTACTGTGCCTGTTGCTACCAACCGCTTTCTCCTGCTACCTTCTGTAAAGAGCACCCTGGTTGGTGGACTCTGCCTGCCCAGAAGCACAGCAAGGTGATGACAACTGTCCACCATGTCTGGCCGCCAGTGACTGTTCTGTACGAGGGGCACAACAGCCCAATGCTCTTGACCGTGGAGAACTTGCCACAGGAGCAGACCGGAGCGAGACTTCACCTGGAAACACTTGGCTAGCTTCTCTCTCCAGTATCCTTACTCCCATTCAGGTTTCTCTGGAAAGCACTGCCTTAAATACCCACCACAGACATCTGTGTCTCAGCCCCATTTCCAGAGGCCCACCTGCCACACTGCCTGTCCCCGAACGCCTCCTCAGAGACCGTCTCCCAGCCTGCCCCTGTGTGGCCTCCATAACCACTAGCACAGGACATGGCACCCAGGAGACACCCAAGAAATGTCTGATGAAGGAGTATCAATAGCACTTTTCAAGGAAGATTAAAAACTTGTCGTTGCTGCTGCTTTGTACTTTTCCATGACTCCTGAGTTTACTTTCTGAGCATCTCTGACCATGGGGCAAGCTAGCTTCCTCTGAATTATTCTGTGGTTTTACAGTGCTGTATAACTAAATGTATTGTATATTCTAAGTGTATTGGATTTTCTGATAAACACAATTTTTAAACCATACTATGAAAGAACAAAGTTATCCCTTTCCCAGAACTTTTATAGTGCTTTTCTGCAGATTTTGCTTTTGTCAGAAGACAAGAAACTGCCACCTTTATTTAGTGTTACAACTTGTGAACTGCATTAGAATTCAGTCCAGGCAGACAACTGTGTTGGGTGGATGGCATTAGAGTCCTGGTATCTGGGATAGAGAAGGATATGCATCATTTCCACCCAGGCCCATGATGGCTTCCTAAATAGCTGTGTTGTGTCTCATATCAGTGTGACATGTGGCATAAGGGAACATCACGCAGGATGTCCCAGGACTCCCCTCTCTTTGGAGAATAGCACAGTAAAACGGTATTGGACAAATGCATGAACCCAAGCTTTTCAGATTCCATGCAGTGCCGTGAAACCCTGGACACACTTGAGGTCATTCGCTAAATACTGCTTCATACTGGTCTTTCCAGCAACATTTGCTGCTGGTCTGCTCTTCCTTTCTTCCTTCTCTTTTTTCCTATAACACTTTTTCTTTATCTCTGTGAAAGAACATTTGACCACAACTTTCTTTTCAACTCTTTAAGTTTTAATCATCCGTACACAGCCAAATTCCCTCAGCGAACGCTGAAACAGTTAAAGCACACTATACTTGCCAGCCTGCTGAAGAAACAGAGGAATTTTAAATATGCCAGGGGCTGCATTGGTCTGCCCTCTTGCTTTCCCCTGGTTAAGATTTTTCTTTATTCTCTTACTTCCCTTTCTATGGTGTAGAGTATTTTTGTATTTTGTATCTTTGGGCTTTAGGCCTGTTACAGATTCCTTTGTAACTAGACTACAGATAATGACAGATACTCTAAGAAGTCAGGAACAACACAGCTATATTTATAGAATATTTGCATCTTCACTTAGGGAATGTGGTGGAATAGTATATCAGAACAGGAAATCAGAGGAAATGGCTATTCAGCAGTGGAGAACAAATGCACAGGGCAAAAGTGAAAGGGAATATAGTTTATGAAGCACCAGCCAAGAAAGGAAAAAAATGGTGTGATATTAAAATAATTATGAAGGAAAATGAGGTTCTTTTTTCACACAGCATTTACAAAATGTGTTTTAAAAGAATTTAAATTAATTCATTTTAAACGTAGAGAAATGCATGGTTGAAACTTTAATAACATGGTAATAATATAGTAAAGCCCCACAGTCACCAAGCAGTCATTTTTTAAAGAGAATATAAGTTCAGTGTGAGAAAATTTCTACTTGTCTTGTATGACTACACATAACTTCAAAAAATTTTTTTAATGTTTACTTATTTTTGAGAGACAGAGAGACCGAGCATGAGCAAGGGAAGGGCAAAGAGAGAGGGAGACACAGAATCTGAAGCAGGCTCCAGGCTCTGAGTTGTCAGCACAGAACCCAACACGGGGCTTGAACTCACGAACTGTGAGATCATGACCTGAGCTGATGTCAGAAGCTCAGCCTACTGAGCCACCCAGGCGCCCCTGAATATACATAACTTTTGAGCAATGTTATAGGGAATCACTATTTGTTACCAACGGAGGGAGGAATCCCCCTAAACAAGCCACATAAAGATCATCCCTATGTTAAGCTGGTAATGACAATCTAATATGAAAGTTTTTCAGGGAGGTAGTTTTGAGGAAGTTTTTTTTTTTTAATCGGTGAAAAGAGATTATCAGATTTTAACACAAAGTGGTTTCATTGACTCCTTTTAAAGACTACCTAAAGATATTTCTATTAGTTCTTACATACATTTTGAATTCCT
The DNA here is from genome assembly GCF_024362965.1 of Panthera pardus. Taxonomy (NCBI): domain Eukaryota; kingdom Metazoa; phylum Chordata; class Mammalia; order Carnivora; family Felidae; genus Panthera; species Panthera pardus. Next base: position 19,057,156 of record NW_026526788.1, read on the forward strand.
ATAAATTTGTAGTATACATTGAAGGCAATGTCACTGACACATTTCTATAAATCAGTATAAAGAGAATGATACTGAGGTTAAGAATATAAAAACAAAGCTCCTGATACTTAAATGAAACAGCATTAATGGTTGTATTAAAAATAGCATCACAATTAAAATTGAGTTCTAAAAAAACTGATTTTGTGAAGTATTTTGTCTTGAATATACGAATACGGGCAACATAGTACAATTTCCCCCTTTCGGGGTTTAGCACTGAGCTGGAAGACCAGACAAAAAGACTGGGATTTGAAATCCTCTGCTGGCTTAAATCTACGCCAACTTTACACAGTTCGAGATGCAGAATCTGCTATTAGGTCCCGGAAAGAAGGAACAGATCCCATGTAAGCTTAATGCTCACTGTGTGCCGGGACCAGAACTCAGAGTGTTGTGTTGCCTCAGACCTCAGATACCATCTGCCAATGGTAGGCACCCTTCCCACCCACACCAAACGGGTGACGTGAAAACAAAATAGAAGTGACTGTGCTGGCACTAGCCATAGAGCTGACAGCCAGTGGCCTTCCTGACCTGGCCTCGGCCTCCACCCCCACGGACCCTGCCTCACACCAAATGGCCCCCTGGCTCTGGGCTCCACAGAGCCTCCCTCTCCAGGCACCGGTGCTTGTTCCCCGCCTTCAAGTTCTTCCCTCCCCCGTGCCCACCCACAGGCTGGCCCTCCTGCAGCCTCTCTCCAGTCATTTCCATTCATCCCTGGATCTTGGCTCCAGTATTGTTTCCTCCCACAAACCTTCTTAGACCCCTTACCCTGAAGTTAGGTCAAGGTCTCTCCTCCTGAGGCATCCTTAACACGCATTCAGAGCCCTTATCTCCCTTTCAAGCTTACATTTACATATGATTGTTTGCTTCATTTTGCCTGTCCCAGAATTTTGGAGGAAGTAGGGCAGGATGTGCTTGTCATTTTATCCCCCAAAATGTGCAAAATCATGCAAATTACAGTAGTTTGAGAATGGGTGAGTACAATATTTAATACAGACTCACTTATCTCAGGGAATTTACATGAAAAGTTATAATTTGTTATATGATATATGCTGAGAAATAAACAACATAATTGCTGTAAATTAGTAGATAGAGAGCTTGTTTGCTGATGTAGTGAACAAGACATCTCCCTAGGGAAGGCTGAATTTGCCTGAACTGAGGCAAGTGGCTTAAGACAATGCTGTAGAGGTAACCTCTACAAACTACAAATAATTGGAATTCACCTCCTCCCCGACCAAAAACAAACAAACAAAAAATCAGATGAATCTATATGACCTTTGCAAGAGAAGTTAGACCATTGCAAGGCTTAAGATCGATCCTGTGATCAAACTTCCATTTCTCCTCCTGAGTCAAAAAAATGGTGGACTGAATTATTAACAACTCTATCTGGACAAACATGAAGTATTGTTCCAGAAGCTGAAACTCACTTCTAACAATTTATGAACATACAACTAATAAACAAATAAAGAAAATATAAATAAGTAAATAAACTGCTTACATGATTCATTAGGATTAAGGAAAAGTTATTTTCAACTAATAAAATGAACTTTATATTTTTAAAAGAAAAACTTTTTCTTAAACTTTCATGCATTTACAAAACCTAGAAAGAGGCTTATCAAGTATTATGTAGGAAAAGATTTAAAATTTCTTTAGAATGTTTTTTATTAGGATATAAGTTATATGAAATAATGCTCTTATGTTTGAAACTTATTCTCTCTGGTGGTTTTATTTTTTTTTTTTTAATTTTTTTTTTTCAACGTTTTTTATTTATTTTTGGGACAGAGAGAGACAGAGCATGAACGGGGGAGGGGCAGAGAGAGAGGGAGACACAGAATCGGAAACAGGCTCCAGGCTCCGAGCCATCAGCCCAGAGCCTGACGCGGGGCTCGAACTCACGGACCGCGAGATCGTGACCTGGCTGAAGTCGGACGCTTAACTGACTGCGCCACCCAGGCGCCCCTCTCTGGTGGTTTTAAATATTTCCTTTATAGTTGTTATATTATTGATATTTTAGCCTATCTTTTTTTAAAAAATTTTTTTAATGTTTAGTTATTTTTGACAGAGAGAGAGAGACAGAACATGAGCGGGGGACGGGCAGAGAGAGAGGGAGACACAGAATCTGAAGCAGGCTCCAGGCTCTGAGCTGTCAGCACAGAGCCCAATGCAGGGCTCGAACTCACAGACCACGAGATCATGACCTGAGCCGGAGTCGGACATTCGACCGACTGAGCCACCCAGGTGCCCCTAGTCTATCTTTTATCTATGAATAATATCAAAATCAATTTAAGTGCACCTATTGCTTTTACAATTACAAATTCTGAATGTAAAATATTTAAACAGTGATTTGTGGTTAAATTTCATTCAGTCAGAGTGTCTTTATTTTTATATGTAGAAATACATTTTCTGGGAATTATATTTTAATGGAATGAAATTGTAGGGTCTTCAGAGTTGGGCTTTCTCTTCTAAAAGTTTCTCAGTTCACTAGAAACATTGTAAAGGCATCAGTCATGGCCACACAGAGCTTGGGAGAGCTTTATCAGCTGGAATGGGTCAGAAATCAAAGCTCATTTTTATAAAGATAAACCAGGCTGGTTTTAGAGAAGCCCATCCAGTCAACAGTGCCTAGAACCCTGTGAACTCAAGCATCCCCAATGATTTTGACACTATCCATTTTAAGAGGCAGCATTTTTCAAATTCCAAAGAAGCAGTTTTTTTCATCTGATTTCATGAGCATGTCCTAATTTCCATACTGACGTCTCCAGGCAGCTGTGACCTCAGGTTATGGCTCCCTGAGGATTCGTACCCAGCACCTGAATGACCAATCATTAGCCAGGGAGCTGAGAAGTAATAACTTTCCTTGGATGAAGTTAGTTTTAGTTGGAAGTGAAGATTTATTATTTCTTTTTCTCTGGTCCAGGTACAAGTGAATGTGCATTTAATCTCAACTTTCCTGGTTTGCCAGACACAAAGTTTGCAGATTTATTGTTCAGTCCTCATGCTTCAGTTTTATTATTATTATACAATTTATTTTCTGTTTAAATGAATGGAAAAATCATATTCTTTGATGAGGAGCTAGAGAATTAAAATATTAATGCTCTGAGAAAAAGATTTTAATTTCTGACTGATATAAGACTGATAAATCTTTCCACCAGGAGGCATTGCTGGTGGAAATATAAATTGTCATAGCCCTTTTAGAATGAGGTAAAGAATCAGTTGATTAAAACTTCTGGAATGTTATACCATTTCTGGGGCATCATCCCATTATACCAGGCACTAGTACAACGGATACATGTAAAGGGAAGTTTATGGCAACCATGTTTGTAGTGCAAGACAAAACCCTAGACATAAAAATATAAATGCCCACTGCTAAGTAAATGGTGTCAGTAAATGTGCTTCCATCCCACAGGACACTCTGCAGCTGTTCAAAAGAGTGAGTTGTCTTCAAAGCCCAGCGAAATAATAAACTTGTCAGAAAAAACACAAAAAGAAATTGCCAGGTGCCAAAAGCAAGAAGGAAGCAAAAACCAGGACAGTAGGCACATCTGCCGATGGTGCAGCAGCCCTGGGGAATTACTGGAGCAGGCAGGGGCTAGAAGTGTGGGACTTAACACCCGCACAGGACAGGGCAGCAGGCCTCAGGCCCATACCAGGTTAGGGATTGGAACTCAGCACTCTGTAGACATCTGGACCCTGGAGGCTACAAATCCAATGCAAGAAACCCTTAATCATTCTGCCCACTGACCCAGAGAAATGACAAAGTTTGACAGATGGTTTCAGTGCCCCGACCATGTCTCCAGAATTCAGACAGCAAATGCCTGAGATTTGTAAAATCTACTTTTCTGAGGGGTGGGTGTGGATGTGGGGCTTCGTGCATAAAGACAGCAAGCTCAACATGTTGGAGACACTGTCCCTCAGAAGTGCCCCCAACCAATGATGGGCAGGAAGTGGCCATATAAACATCTCACCATTCTCCCCCCTTGACTGGGATAACTCTGGTGTAGGCTCTACATTATCCTCAGCAGGATGTGCTTCAGGTGCACCGCGGTAACCTGATTCTATATACTAAACATGGGCATGCAGGAACTAAATGTGAAAACATAATAGCATTTACAATTGCCACTGAACTTCGTTGGTTTGCTTCCTTTTTTGTCTCATGTTAGCCATTCCCCTATAGATGTTTCCTGGGATAACTTCCCAAATGAACTACCTGCATTTGAATCCTTACTTTGGGGTCTTTTTTTCTGGGGGAACCCAAACTAAGATAGATTATGTCTGTCCCAAATATGGAAGAAAAAAAACAACACATTTTTCTGTGAGAAATTACAGGTATGCCTCCACTGGCTTGGAGTCAGAATCTACTACACCTGAGTGACACAGAGAGGCCAAGCCAGTAAGTAATTTTAGAAACTGAAGAAAATTAAGTAATGCTCCTAAGGCATATGACAAAAGCAAATTCAAAACCGTTTCTGAAGAACACTTCCCCAAAACTTGCCATATTTACATTCTTTAAAGGAGAATTTTGGGGGACTGCCTGGATGGCTCAGTCAGAAGAGGATGCTACTCTTAATCTTGGGGTCGTGAGTTTGAGTTCCATATTCAATGTAGAGATTACTAAAAAAAATTAATTAAAAAAGTAGAACTTTTGTTCTTAAAATGACTTTATAATACAGAATATAGATTTATTTTTTTTTAATTTTTTAATGTTTATTTATTTTTGAGAAAGAGAGAGAGACAGGGTGTGAGCATGGGAGGGGCAGAGAGAGAGGGAGGCAGAATCTGAAGCAGGCTCCAGGCTCTGAGCTGTCAGCACAGAGCCTGACATGAGCTCGAACCCACAAACTGTGAGATCAAGACCTGGGCCAAAGTTGGACGCTTAACCAACTTACCCACTGAGATGCCCCTAATAATACAGAATATTAAAACACACAAAGAAACAATCTACCTTGCGTTGGAATCAAAGGACAAAATAAACAGGATAATATCCTCTCCCCACAAAAAAACGTGAAATAACAATTTGAATTCACAAAATAGATATTTTAAAATTATCAAAGAGTGTTTTTTTAATTATAGATCAATAAGAAAAATATTTAATATGACAATGGCTAACTTTTCCTCAATGTTTCTCATGAGCTAGGCTATCACTCATGGAACAAAATAATGTGCAATTCAAGATGAGCTAATAACTTGGCTTTTGTTTACTAGTAGTTTTTGGTAATGACATAGTAATAAATGTATATAATACCACTCTTTTCAACATAGTGCTGGGAGTTCCAGAAACTTCAATAAAGCAAGAAAAAGAAATAAAAGATGTACTTATTGGAAAGCAAAAAATAAAACTTTCCTTCTTGAAGACAACATTGTTGTCTATGCAGAAAATCCCAAGGAATCTAACAAAAAAATCTTAGACTAATAAGTGAGTTCAAGAAGTTTGCAGGAGGGGCGCCTGGGTGGCTCAGTCGGTTAAGCATCTGACTTCTGGCTCACGTCATGATCTCGCAGTTTGTGGGTTTGAGCCCCATGTCGGGCTCTGTGCTGACAGCTCAGAGCCTGGAGCCTGTTTCGGATTCTGTGTCTCCCTCTCTCTCTGACCCTCCCCCATTCATGCTCTGTCTCTCTCTGTCTCAAAAATAAATAAACGTTAAAAAAAAAATTTAAAAAAAAAGAAGTTTGCAGGAAATAATCACACAAAAATCTATTGCTTTTCTATATACAAATCTCAAATGAATGATGTTAAGTAAAAAAAAAAAAATCGAATCTCCAAAATTTACATACTGTAGGATTCCATTTATATAATTTTCTCACACTATTTTAGAAACAGGTTAGTTGTTGGCAGGAGTCAGGGATGATGGGGTAAGGTAGCTGTGGGATGTGGGTTTATAAGAGCAGTACAGGGATATGTGTGGTTATGGAAGTGTTCTGCACCTTAACTCTAGTGGTGGGTCCATTAAAGTACACATGTAATAAGACTGCATGTGATAGAACTAAATACACACACACTTGGCATGCAAGTAAAAAGGAAAAAAAACTGGCGTAACATCAGTGGATTGTATCAGTGTCAGTACCCTGATTGTGATATAAACTGCAATTTGTAAGATGTTCTCACTGGGGAAACTGAGGAAAGGGCACAAGACACCTCTGTACCATTTCTTATAACTACATGGGAATCTACAATTATCTTGAAATAAGAACGTAATAAAAGAAAACGCAATAATATTCCACAAAAGCATACAGAAATGTGTGAACTAAAAACTAATCCATTAAAATATATTTTACTAAACAGTTCTCACTTTCTTGGAATTCCTGTACTCTAGTTGGGTTCACAATAGTCTGAACTAGAGACTATCTTAGGAAGGGGTTGCAGTTGACCTAGTAACTCTCAGGAAATCGCATCACCACATATCATAATAATTAAGAACATGATATTTGGAGAATAACCAGGTTTAAATTTAGCCTTTTCCACTTCCTGGCAGCATTACTTTAATAGTCTCATTAAATCTACAATCTTCAATTTTCATATTACAAAATGGGGATAATCACACTACCTAATCCACTGGGTGTCGTGAGCATCAAATTAAACAATGCATGGCAGGCAGTCGGTGCAGGGTTGGCACATGGTAAGAGCTCACTATACTTAAATATGGCTTATGTTTATGTTTGTTGTGGAGCCTGTCCAGTGGCAGCACAGTTTGTACTTGGATCCTGAATTATGGTGTAAGGTGTCTCACTCACATGCACTTTGTCTCTCAATGTCCCTCTCTCCCTCTTACACACACACACACACACACACACACACACACACACTCACTATTCAGTAGAGAAAGGTTAGGAAACTGTGACAACAAATCCTTAATTTTATTGCAGAACCCCAGGGCTTTGGAGTTTTATTCCATGGTAGAAAGACCAATTTCCACACCAGAAGTCAAGTATGAACTGACACATGGACACCCATGTTGTCCGCCACATCTGTGACGTGTTCCAGTGATGTTTCAGAGACACTCAGGCTGGGGAAACTGCTGGCCGGCTCCCGTTCCGTGCATCAGCAGTTAGCACCCACCTTGACTGTGTGCTCACCACAGCACTGAGGATGGGTGTGTGTTCACTTCACAGTGAGGAAACAGTGAAATCCTGTCATTTGCAAGGATGTGGATGAAGAAGCTAAAGAGTATAATGTTAAGCAAAATAAGTCAGTCAGAAAACGACAAATACCATATGATTTAATTCATATGTGGAATTCAAGAAACAAAACTGAGAAAAGATGGGAGAGAGAGAGAGAGAGACAAACCAAGAAACAGATTCTTAACTGTAAAGAACACACTACCAGAAAGTAGGTGGGTGGTGGACAGGGGAAACAGGTGATGGGGGTGAGGAGAGCACTTGTGATGAGCACGGCGTGATGTGTGGAAGTGATGAACCACTATATTGTACACCTGGAAACAATATTACACTGTATGTTAACTGGAATTTAAGTAAAAACTTTAAAAAAAAAGGAAGATGAAGCAACTTGCCCAAGGTCAAGATTACTAAAATCTAAAAGTAAAAACTTACATCCATCTGACCCTAAAACCAAAGGTCTTATATATTATATAAAACCAAAGATAAAATCATAATTACATAAAGTTTTGTAAATATTTTCCCCTTTTATCTATGAGATGGGTTGCCTAATATGGGCAGTATTTCACAAGACAATAGATGTGCTACTAATGTCTAAACCTTGTCTTACTATAAAACTAACCATTTGGTAAATACCACAGGAAAACTGATTTATTTGTACACTTCTGTACTTTTTTTTGTAATGAAAATGTATTTGCCTTGTAAATCTAAATTCTGGTATATTTTGCTTGCTCACAAAATAATGTACTTATGACCAGCTATGAAAGCTCATTGGACTCTCATAAGTGTATCAGGTTGATCTAAGGCCTCAAACCCCAATAGGAAACAGAACGATATCCTGAAACATACACATGGCTTTGATTTCTAACTTCATCACTTTACAGATAACCTTCCTTGTGTTATATGCATGATATGTCTTGCCCCGTTGTACCTTCACCACAACCCTTTAAGGAAAGTTCTTTCGTTATTCCCATTTAATAGGTGAAGAACATGATGTATCAAGAAGTCATGAACCTTGCCCAAGGACACAGGAGCTCAGTGCTCAGAAGCCAGGGTCAAGCCAGGTGGCATCACTCCTCAGCAGTGCTTGTAACTACTAATGACTTCCAGATTCTTCTGCCCCCTCCTGATCTCAGGAGTCTGTCACCTCTCTAAGGCTCGGTTTGCCCATCCATTAAGTTTTAAAGTAATGCCTTCTCTAAAAGACTTAAAAGAATTAAAAGAGATAATACATACAAGTTGCCTTGGAAAGAAATGTAAAATCTTCCTCCAATCACTGTCACTTTAATTGCCAAGAAGTGTCCACTAATAGAAAAATATGAACCAATGAATTGATTCTAAATATGTAAAAACAGAAGTATAAAGAATAGATATTCTTCCCAGGGCCGTTGGAATGGAAATCCAGAATGTCCTCCCTAACTTGCACACACTGGCTTGCTCTTTCTTGGCCCATCCCTACTTCTAAAGCCAGGAAACCAGATAGCTTTGAATGTGAGCACATGTTCATGCTCCCATCAGGCCCACAAAACAGTGTATGTGCTTGCCGTTGTCAGAAATAATCCTCTAAGCTTGAGGAAAATTACAAGGCAGCTTCACTGGAGTCCCTCTGCTATGCATAGACACACTTGCCCCTCTGTTACAAGTCCACTATCTGGCAGTCATGCTTTTGTGAATCTGTGCACATTATTCTAACAAATAAGCCCCATCTCTGCACACAAGGAATAATGGGGCAATTCTAGTTGCAAACAGGACTAATGAACATGGACATAGGGATATACAAGTTTGTGATGACCCATCAGGGAAGACTGATCTTGCCACTTCAATGATCCCACAGAACACTGACTGACGAAGGGAAATAGGTATGAATAGGTATCAGTGTCCATGTACAGTAAATGCTGAGGATGACAGTGTTCATCTGGATTCTCATTGCCTTTGGACAAGCCAAAATCCAAGGTCCTCAGGTCTTCTTCTTCCATTTGATCTTAACATGCTCTATACTTCACCAGTCCTCTTGATGTGACAGCTCTGGCCATGACCAGAGAATTGTTACCAGGTGGTGACCAGGGATATGACTACAGTGCTCCACAAATATCAAACACATCTTAGGTTCTATATGGGAAGCCAATTGAAGAGTTTTTAACCAATTCCAAATTTTAAGACCCAGCGCCACTCATTATTTTTACATACATTTATATAAACTCATTCAAGACCAAGCATAGAATATCATTCAATAAATTTTGAAGTAATGAATGAGTATGTCGGACCTAAGTCCATTCACTAGCTCCTGGTCACTAAAAGTGAACATTAAAGAAACATGTTTGTAGACACTTTAGTTATCAATCTGATAGAGTGATAATTTCTGGATTCAGGAAGATTTAATTGAAACCTCAATTAAAATTAATTGAGCTATGCTAGTGCTGGTGATTTAGAAACTAAATAACAAACCTAAAATATGCCAATTTGCTGATGATTAATTCACATTAGAATAAGATGGTCATTAAACTGCCTTGTATATATGATTTTGATTTGGAAATAGAAATGAATTACATTGATCATGATTTACCAGTTTAGAGTCCAATTTTTACTTTTCTTCCTTAACCCAAGAATTGAATCAAAATTCATAGATAATATATTTAATGTTTTAAATTATTTTTAGTTATCATTAGTTATAAGTTATTATTTTAACTATTAAAGATTTTTGATGTTTTATACGAGTTCTCAATCTATATACAATATAAACATTTAGATTTAGAATATATTGGTGGTTATTCAGGAATTCAATGTACAGGCTATTTTAATAACTTTGTAAAATGGGGAATAATTGTAAGTTTTCTAAATGGACTTTTACTTATCTAACCTTCTTCAAACATCAGCGTGTGCCAGATGTTGTTCTGGGTTGTATGGATTCAGTGTTAAACAAGAAAAAGTCTGTGTTATTAAGGAGTTTACATTCTATTAAATAGAACAAGAAATGAATCATTATAAGCAAAATTTGCCTACGTTTTCACTCATGCTGGTTATTTCTTCCTCTTTATATTGTTCATATCCTTTGTTCATGCTTTGCAAATTGACATATAATTACAAATCAGAAATCACAATGGCATATCAATGTATATAAATAGATTTTGATAGAATTTTCCCTTGATTAGCACTGATGTCTGATTTAAGAGGATATTGTGTTTCATTTTATTGTATATGGTGACTTATGTTTAGTTTTAAAACTTAATCATTAATAACAATTGCCAAATTTGATTGATATCTAATTCAGCTGTAATACATTAACAATCTAGTTCTGACAGCAGAGCATTTAATCATGTGTAATTATTTTAAATAGATATGCATTAAATTTTTAAAAAGGTCACTTTGCTATAAAATATATTCACATGGGAATTAATAACAGATTTTGTGTGAGTTCCTTGCAATTTGACATTTGTTATGATTGACTAAAGAGTCAAGTGTAATTTGTTCCTTGAATAACTTGGCTTATTTCGGCAGTCTTGTTTTGAAAATATCACAATCCAATTCAATGTTAATTTATATTCAGTCACACAAATAGAGACTATTATAAAGCCCATATTCTAAAAGCCTAAATCATTACCTTTCCAACCCTTCCTTGATAGCTTCAACGGAGCAAGATTTGCTAAAAAGGGTACATATCTATATCCATTATGACCTTGGTCTTTGTGCTGCTGCTTATGGCTGAAAGCAATAGATGGCGAACCTTGAGAGAAGCAATCGGAAGGTATAAACATCTAATCTTTGGGGAATGACACTGATAGAAGAAGTGCTAATATCCACACCATTTCTCATCATTCAAAGTGGTAAACGTTCAGTGTCTCAAACTGTCAGCAGTTTTTCACAGAAGCAACAGCTGAGAATGCCAAAATTCATTTGATTTTGAAACTTTAGTTTCATCCCAAGACCAGTCTTTTTTAATTTTTTTAATGTTTATTTATTTTGGAGAGAGGAGAGAGAGACAGAGTGCAAGCAGGGGAGGGTTAGAGAGAGAGAGGGAGACACAGAATCCGAAGCAGGCTCCAGACTCTGAACTGTAAGCACAGAGCCTGACAAGGGGCTCAAACTCAAGAACCGTGAGATCATGACGTGAGCCAGAAGTCAGGCGCTCAACAGACTGAGACACCCCGATGCTCCTCATCCCAAGGCCGTTTTGTAGGGGAGCTGTTGGGTCCATTTCTTAAGAATGAGCTGTATTTAATTCAGTTTGGCTTCAAGTGTGAACATTTTTATGGGATTTTAAAATGACAACTTTTCATAAGATCTCTAGAAGCCCAGCAAATAAATTACACCACTGAAATAATAATCAGAATAAAAATATTAAATGCTTTGAAATAAGTTTGTAAATCCTCTCTTTTGGAATGTAAGAATCTGAGAAAACTAAGGGAATCACAGGGAAATACATTTGAGAAGGACCGTGTAAAGGCACAGCCTGCCTCACTAAATGGGCTTGGGCAATGGCTGGGCTGTAATGCAAGTCTAACCAAACCCAGCAAGGAAAGAATAAGAAAATCAATAGCTTAGTTACTCAGAACTTTAAATAAATAACTTATACTCTCCATTTCCTTACAAGCCTAAAAACAAATAAGACAACAGATTGCTAATGTAGGAGCCTATCCATTTGAGGGCAATCAGTGTGGAGTTTGGAGCTTTGAGAAAGTGTTTGCTCACTGCTGCACCATTAGGCAGTGACTTCCATATTGGGAGATTGCACACATGTGAACCATTATCGCCAGCAAAAACCCAACGAAGTATATGGCTAATAATTCCTGCCCAGATTAAAACATTTGATTTTGAATTCCCCTAATAACTCTAGGTATTTAAAGATAAAATCAGTTGTTAGACTGAATATTTTACTATGATGAAAATTAGAAATAGTATTTTTCTAAGACCTAGTTCTTGATAAAACCACCATTAATACAACCTTTCCTGTCTGTCAATGATTCTGCATCCTTTTCTCTAGGCTTAGAGGGATGGGAGCTAACACAAAACCCAGCATCTTTGCTTTATTTTATTCATGGGAGTGCATATAACTTGTGCAGGTTTAAGGAATGTGACTTTACACAACTGAGTTTTATAATTTTTTTTTCAACGCTTTTTATTTATTTTTGGGACAGAGAGAGACAGAGCATGAACGGGGGAGGGGCAGAGAGAGAGGGAGACACAGAATCGGAAACAGGCTCCAGGCTCCGAGCCATCAGCCCAGAGCCTGACGCGGGGCTCGAACTCACGGACCGCGAGATCGTGACCTGGCTGAAGTCGGACGCTTAACCGACTGCGCCACCCAGGCGCCCCAACACAACTGAGTTTTAAGTGGAAAGTGGGCTACCTGAACAAATCCCTCCCTTTCTATAATTGTGAATTCCAATCTCCATCACAGGCCATAAAAACGCATTTCTTACTACTGATATTCTGGGGAAACAGTATATCCTGCAGGGAGATCTAAGAATTTCCTGTGCTGTAAAAAGGGCAAGGCTTAAAAACATAAATTCATTCCATATAGCTATGTCACAAAGGGTGAGGCCAGACCTCTCTTGATTTACAACTACAATAGACACTGAGCAGTATATTACAAAATATATTCGTTTGCAAATTTACTTAGAACATATTCTTTATGTCTGGATGTATTTCTTTCTATTGTAGTCAGCAAAATAGGACTTAGACTCCAATGCGCTGCAGAGAAGGCCACATCCTCTATCAAAGACAAATGGATAAAACAAACTCACAGATCTTCCTGCAGAAGCAATATTTTAGCAGATCTACCTGGAGCTGAGGCTTTTGCTCCACACTTTATGGGGACAGAGGAGACAATCTAGTGAAAGCTTTGGTAGATTCCAAGGCTCTCTTCAAAAATAAAATATTGGATGTTGTCATGAAGCAGTTCCTATTCCAATAAGTTATTCTACTGATTTTGAAAATGAGAAAGGTACTAGACTATATAAGATATTTTTTTGATTTATGTAAGATACTTTCTTGCTGCGGATAACAGGTGTCCTTCTTGGATGAGCCTAAGCAGAGAGTACATTCATCATAAGGGTGCTGGTTGCCACAAGAACCCACGCTGATGAATGGGATAGACCTCTGCACTGAGCTAGAACCCATGACCCAGAATGCCACTGCAACTATCCCTGTTCCTCTATGCACCCCTATCCTCCTTGTTTCCCTCTAAGCCATTTATCTGTTCCCTAAAACCCTCCCCTCACATGTAGCTTGGATCAATCCCAACTCCAAACGTAAATGGGCCCACTCAATCCCTCCCCCAGGATTTGGGAGCCAGCATGGAACATGTGTCATGTAAATTATGGGGATCTTGATGCAAGGTGCTCTGGCACTCACCTTAGCTGACCCCATGGCCACATGTCAAGTAGGCCACCTCCTTCGTGAAATTCTCTGCCTTTACTTAAAAATTCAAGTTAACATAAATAAGATTTGTGTAAAGTGGTGAATGTCTCCTTAACTTTGATGAGCCTACAGATTTGGACTTTAAGAAGACTAAAAGAAGCAGGAGGTGTTTTCATAATCCCTAACTGTTATAAGTATTTCCTCTTCCCATCCCTATAGGAATACATAAAACCACAGAAATCACATAACAAAAGACCCTCAGAAAATTTTAAGGGAGCATATGTGTAAAGCACATTCCCAAACTGTATGCTAGACTTGGGGCAACATAAATGGAAGGATAAACAGGAGGTTGGAAAAATAAGCAAAAGCTTGGAGCACCTGGGTAGTTCAGTTGGTTGAGTATCTGACTTCGTCTCAGGTTACGATCTCAAGATCCATGGGTTTGAGCCCCGTGTCAGGCTCTGTGCTGACAGCTCAGAGCCTGGAGCCTGCTTCGTTTTCTGTGTCTCCCTCTCTCTCTGCCCCTCCCCTGCTCACACTGTCTCTCTCGCTCCCCAAAATAAATAAACATAAAAATTTTTTTTTAAAAAAGAAAAAGAAGCAAAAGTTTAATATGAAATGAATTCCCGGTATGATTTCAATATGAAATTTTAATTAGCTTTGGATATGAATGCGATTTCTAATGTGTAAATATGTACATACTAACATGAAAAATGTACTTAAATTTTTAATTAGAAGTCCATTTTGTCTTACTATCAGTTTGTATTATTAGTCAGTTCATATCTGGTTTTCACAAAAGCCCAATAAATAAACATACAACAGAATAAAATTCTTTGAAATAATAAAAAAGATAAATTAAAATTTAAATTTACTTCTACAGGTTTCTGCTCAGAAGTTTCCAAGTATTAATTAATTTAAAGAATCACTGAGATAATTCACAGTGAATCCTGACAATATTCAGGATTGTCATTTGGGAAATTCATGTTTATGGGTACCAAATTTGCATGCTGTTCATAGGCTAATTTTTGTTTAATTAAAATTTAGAAAATTTAAAAATTATACAGTAAGTGTGCCTAAAATCCATGGAGTAGAAAAGTTGAAGCATAGTATTGACATTTTTGGAAGGTTCCTCCAGGAAGATATTGAGAATTAATTAAGGGCAGAATTTTTAAAGCATTCAGTCATTTAAAGCATTCATTTAGGTAATAAGATTTTGATGAATGTGACATTATGCTCACCAAACTGAAATTTTTATTCAGGAAGCAAAAATAAATTAATATCTTTAAAGGCAGATAGGAATATTCTGCAAAATATTGGATTTATGTAATCTCTGAGGCAGCCTCAAAAAACACTGGCGTGAAATTAAAATTTTCATCTTGCAAATATGAAACACTCAGGGAAAAACTTTCCTGAGTTAGCTAATTATTTAGACCAGATGAAACAGAAATTCTAGTATCTGGAAAACTGCCATCCAGTTTCTTCATCTGGTGGCACACGCGGGTGCTTCTGTGCCAGTGTGAGCCTCAGGGGACACGAGGCTCCCGTGTGAGGCCATGCACTGCACTCTGAACCTTGGCTGTGTGGCCATCAGACCCCTTGTCCTTTCCTTCTGGCCCTGCCTATGTGTTTGCACCCCCTAAATGACAATCCTATGCTTGAACTTTGCAACATGATGGATTTTTGGAAAGTGTATTGCATAATTCTTTTAATTTTCCAAGTTTTTAATTAAGTAAAAATTGAACCGTGTATAGCATGCAAATATAGTACCCATAAGCATGAATTTCCTAAATGGCAAAAATGAATATTTTATATGGATTATTTCAGTAATACTTTTAATTAATGAGCTTGGAAATTTCTGAGCTATAACCTTTGGAGTAAATTTGATCTTTAATTTATCTCTTCAGTGGAATATGAGCAGAGCCATGGGCACCACCTCACAGCCACACACCTTTGAAATCTTGCACATAACCTTCTGCGGTCAGTCACGTGTACAGGGCCCAGAGCAGGACTCTAAGGCTCTGGAGGATGGTGAGGCCACTAGCCAAAAGCATCCCAGTGCCTAAATAACCATGTGGAGGAAAACCCACTGCAGACCTGCACTGGACTGTCCGGACAGTGAGAAACAAAATGGCACTGGGTAGAACCACTGAGATTTGGAAGTTGTTTATAACAGCTGTTACCTATAGTGAGTTAAGAGCCTGACTTATTTCTAGTAAATGTATCACTAACCCTAGTGGATAAAAACTTGGAGATTTTAAGGAAAGAAGCCCAGACTTACCACCTCTGTTGGGAAGTAAGTACACAAATAGGCTCAAGATATTACTGACATATACTGACTTTTTGGGGTAACACTGTGATTTAATAAACTATAATAACATAATTAATGTTTATAATGCACATGTGTGCCAGATATTGAGTCAAGCACTTGGCACATAGTATCCATACCAGGTATGGGAATTTTTATAATGGAGAGATGTTTCATGGGTGTGTCTTTTTTGGCCCTTTGGAAGAAAATAAGCAATAATATTGCTACGTTTAGGATTTAGAAACTGAGTGAGGTTTACAATAAATAATGAATCAAAGACGTCCTGAGACAAGGAAGGCAAGGCCTGGTCATTTGTAAACTCGGGAACCAATCTCTCTGAGCCTTATAAACCAAGGCCCTGACATGAGCTCATGTCCTCACTACCAGTCTTTAGGAGGATAAGCTGCCAGGAAACACTACTCTGACAGGGCAGGTGTGGGGTTTCAAGCCGTGCAGTGTCTTCCAGGAGCATCTCACTTTTGAGAAGATGAGCAAGCTCTGGGAGCAAGCTCAACCCTAACAGCTCCCATGAGAACCAGAGAAACTAGAGAGGCCCAGAAGAAACCAAGAAGGGTCTTCGGAATGTTGTCACAAACATCCGAAGAAAAAAATCTGTTCCGGAGAAACTTCCAAGCCAGGGTCAGGATGTATGAATAGGGGTAGAGACGATTGCTGTTCACTATGTTTTCCCACTTTCTCCTTAACACCCAATAAATTTATCTTCCTTTCTGGGGTACCTGGTGCTAACAACTCTTACACTGAAGATAGTGTATGAGTAGCCGAGAGAAAATTGAAAGAAGCTGTCTGTAATATATTAGAAATAATCCAAAAGCAATTCTACTAAACCTGGATATACACACTTTGTTCACATGCATATCTTTTAAGAAACACTTCACTGAAAACTTATCTATTAACTACTTTAGGATTCCTTCCCACTCCCCCTCCTTTTTTTTTAACTTTCAGGCTTGACTTAGGTCTGTCTATGTAACCAATCTTTTTTTTTTTTTAATTTTTTTTTTCAACGTTTTTTATTTATTTTTGGGACAGAGAGAGACAGAGCATGAACGGGGGAGGGTCAGAGAGAGAGGGAGACACAGAATCAGAAACAGGCTCCAGGCTCTGAGCCATCAGCCCAGAGCCTGACGCGGGGCTCGAACTCACTGACCGCGAGATCGTGACCTGGCTGAAGTCGGACGCTTAACCGACTGCGCCACCCAGGCGCCCCTGTCTATGTAACCAATCTAAACGAGAATTGCACTCCTCTTTATAACATGCCAGGCACATTTCATAATTTAACTTGGTCTCAGTCTTACCGTAGCTTCAGCTTCTGCTATCATTTAAAGCTTTTTATTTTAAACAACTGGAAGGATTTTAAACTACAGCATAATCAAATTTATCTTTAAATCATGTTTTCTCATTCATAACGAGCATTTACACAAAGTAAAGTGCCTTTCATTTATGGCATTGAGTACTTGCTCTGATGGCTCATGGATAGCGAGAGTGCCAGACACAAAAACAAACAATGGAATAAAGAAAGGAATAAAAAGAGGGTGCAAGTCTACCCAGAAGCCTACTTCTGTGGGTGGGAACACAACTTAGAGAAGGGGTTCTCAGAGGCATCGGTTGCTCTGAGGAATCAGTCAGTGAAAACCTTTCAGAGGCCAGGAGCAGCACTGTGCTGTCCCAGCTGGAGCTGTCACACGGCCACGTGGAGTCTCTCCTGTGTCATTCCCAGGAATACGAGCCACATTAACCAGCTTAAGCTATGCACATCCTTCTGCCTTGGATCAAGCCCTTATGATATGGACACGATGGGAACGGGCTTTTTCTTAACTGG
Organism: Panthera pardus; assembly: GCF_024362965.1. NCBI lineage: Eukaryota > Metazoa > Chordata > Mammalia > Carnivora > Felidae > Panthera > Panthera pardus. The sequence goes on from NW_026526788.1 coordinate 19,074,798, forward strand.
ATTAAACCCAAAGGGGAAAAGGTATTTCTCTCTCTGGCTTTGCTTATCCAAGCACTTCACGCTTTTCTCCAGCCTCACATGCTCAGCAACTATTCCTGGCATGTGCATATTGCTGCCACCTTCTTGTTGAGGAATATCTCCCAGAAGACACTCAGCAGTGTCAGAGTTTTGCCAACTGCTAAATGCTTACCAGTTGGCTTTCCATTACTCTGAGCTACAAGGCACAATGAGGAAGGGCTCACGTGCCCTCACAAGTATTTTAAGGATCGATTGTTACGCTCCTGCCACAAACTTCACTATCAGCCAACAGTTGAAGCGCTCAGGCTTTCATCCTCACACGTTAATTTTGATATCTCCATCACATCTGGCAAAGTCTATGTTACTCTGAACCTCTCCTCACACCTCCCCCACCAGAATGCACCCCATACTGCTACCTGAAACCACAAAACTAATAAATATTAAACACGGATGGGGTACATTAAAGCTCTAAACAAATGAAGACATTTACCATGTGCATGGGTGGGAAGAGTCCATATTGTCAGAGATCCACCATGACTAAAACCTTCTTTTCTTCCAAATATGCCATCAGGAAGATGTAAGCAAGCTGCAGACTGGGAGGAAATCTCAACATCTATATTTAACAAAGGCTTGTACACAGGAGATACAAGAGCTCAGTAGTAAAAGAACAAACAACTTCATAAAAGTAGAGCAAAGGACTTGAACACCCCCATAAACACAGCTAGAAAAGCTGCAAGTAAACACATAAAAGGGTGTTCAAATCATTAGTCTTCAGGGAAGTTTAACTTAAAAGCACAATGAGATATAGCTTTGTACCCTCCAGAGGGCTGGAATTAAGGAGTCTGGTGATACTGACAAGTGTTGGAGTGTTGGAGATGTGGCCGACTGAAAGCTCTATATATTGCTGGTGGGAGGGAAGAAAGTAAATCAGGGTAACAGTTTTTTTAATTATAAAGTTAGACATGGTCCATATTACCTACCTAGCAAGGTCACTCACAGATATTTACTTATAAGGAAACACACTTTCAGGCAAAGACTTCTCCACAGATATTCACAGTAGCCTTGTTTATCTTAGTCAAAAACTGGAAAGAAAATGAGTGTCTTCAAACAGGGCCATGGGTTAGTATATGCTGGGATATTCACACAATGTAATACCACTCAGCAATAAAAGGACCAGACCAATTAGAGCAACATAATGGATAATCTCACAGACACAAGCCAAGTAAAGAAGCAAGAATTATTTTTTAAGTGCTATACTATGTTTAAATTTATATAAAAATCTAGAACACGCAAAATCATAGTACTAGAAATCAGATCAATGGTTTTCTGGGGGTGGAAGCTACTGACTTCAGAAGGACACGGGGTACTTTCCGGGTACATGGAAACACCCTATATATCAACTAGCTTGGTGATAACACAAACACTGACCTTTACACTTACACATATGAAAAGCATTGTATGGAAACAATGCTTTGATTTTCAAAAGTATGGTAAAGTGTAGAGCAAACAACACTCTCTGTGATTCCTAGATCTAGGGTCAATCCCTAAACACCAACTCCAGGCTATGGAGCAATTGATTGATGGACTAAAGCTGGCAACATCACTGCTGGTCCTCTTTTAATAACACCAATGTTTTCAATACAATATTAAGATCACATGTGGCTGAGGTGTCTAAATTAAGGAACTACAGATTAAGTTATAATTAATTAAGAAATCATTATCACAAGGCCATTTCAAAGTCCCACTGCACTGACACCTATTAAAATAACATAAACTCTGATGAATGGAGTCTGCTTAGTCACACTATAGCTGAAAAGCAAGCTTGGTCTCCAAGTATAACAGAAAACTTGAGCATATCTTGTAAACTGGAAGTCATTGAGCACTTTGCCATACAGTACAGACCAGAAATGGCAAATCACTGGTTCGCCTACAGACGTGTTTCATATGGACCATATGTTCTTGGCTACACCTTACTTTAATTTCTAAAAATTACTTGCAAAAACTTAAAATTTGGGAGAATTCCCAAATACATTCACCTATTTTTCCTTTATTTAAGTAATCTGTCCACTTGGCATTCTGAATGTCATTCTGACGTGGCATTTCCACACTGCCATGGTCACAGCCACTCCCTGCTGCTGTTCCTACCCCGGAATGAGTCCTGTTATTTTAGTAGCAAAGAGGGAAGTGAAATAAACACGTCTTATACCTACACCTGTGAAACAGTGGAAAATGAAATCAAGAGTGTTTTTGAGAAAAGGGAATGAGCACACTTCTTTACAGCTGTGCTACATTTAACATGCAAACTGAGCATGTAACTCATCTATCCAGCTGCTGTATCTTATGTTTCCTGTCTGGCTACTTAGAAGCAAATAACAACTAGGAGCCAAAACATGATGACACATGATCAAGTACTAAACTAGATAAGAAACATTTAGAAATGTGCTTTAAACATTTTTTTCAGAGGGGCGCCTGGCTAGTTCAGTTGGTGGAGCACATGACTCTGAATCTCAGGGTCTGAGTTCAAGCTCCACGTTGGGTGTGAAGCCTAGTTAAAAATTAGAAAATAAAAAAATTGTTGTTTTTTTCAGAGATGGGAAAGGTCAATGTTAACTAAAAAGTTTGGGAAGTGTGTTGAGATTTGTCCTGAAGATTGTTTTTGAATAAACATAACAAATAAATATTGTACATATTTCCATGTTTATGTCATGGGTCTTTAAAAATTTATCACTCAGTATGAAAAAAAAAAGAAAATTGTATTAGTAATATTCATTGTAACACTATAATAATGTCCAGAGAGAGAAATTAATTTACAAAAGATAAAAAGCACAGAAACTAGTAACTTTGGACCCTTCTTAAAACATTATACATAATTTCATTTGATAATTCCCAATTACACTACCCATTGGAGAATAAGGATTGCTATTCAGTCACCTCAAAATGTGATAATTGAAACTAAAAACCTGCCATCATATCATAAATAATTTACTGGTAAAGATGTAAATAAAGTTTCTATGAGACATTACTATCAAAGGTCAATCTTAGAACGCTTCTACAGCCAAAGGAGAAATTTTAACCCAAAATAAGTTATAATAGTGGAAAAATCACTTAACAGGCCCTATATGTATCTTCGTATTATATTACCTATTAGACTTTATATGAAGTCAACAAAACCCAGTGATGTGAAGAACCAGATTCTTCACATTCTAACTGTAAAACAATGAATTAGGAGGAGTAAAGAGATTTTTTTTCTTATTATTAAGAAAAACTATAAATATTTTATAGAAAACTATGTTAAGTATGATTCACTCTTTTCATTTTATTAGGTTCTGGCGAAAGACTCTGTGTGTGTGTGTGTGTGTGTGTGTGTGTGTGTGCGTGCATGCTTGTACACATGCGCACAAGCACGTGCGTATCTCCTCAAAAGACTATCAATTCTAAAATTCTAAATTCTAAATTTATATACTGTAGAAACTCTTTTAAATGAACTGTAACAGCAATAATTGCTTTTCTCTGGGTCAGCTTCATGGCAAATGGTGTGTGAGTCCATACCTGATGATATACACACAACTCCTCTTTGTGTGGTCCACAAGAAATTCAAGTGCTTATTAATTAGATTATCCTTGATCTCCCAAAAGAGCAAAATAAATAAAGCTTGTTACTTGAGAGGTAAAAAAAAAAAAAAAGGAGATGGAATAAATATAGGCCAACGTAGGAAGGTGCTGCAGTAGTTGCAAGGAAAAAATGTTTTCTGGGAAAGGACTGGGGATGCAGGACTGACAAGGCAAGTAGGTCTTACGTTTGCAACCTCACAGCTGACATTTGTAGCTTTCATGTATAACACGGTTACATTTATATTTTTATCACATAACGGGTATATAATATATGCTATATATATATATACATACACACACACCTACTATACAGATACACACAGGCCAAGGTTAGAAAACTACACACAAAATTTAACAGTGCTTTACTCTGAGGAGAGAAATTTAGGAAAATGAAGGATTTTTAACTCTTCACCATATAAATTTCTAAGTCGTTTGACTTATTATAAATTGAACTTATTTTCTAATTAAAAAACAAGATTTTTGAAACCCTGTACTTTTAAAAGTATACAGGAAAGATATACATCAAAATGGAAAAGTCTTTGGATGGTAGGATTGTGGAGGAGCCCTAAAAATCTTCCATTCATTTAGTTCTTTAGTAATCACATATTACTTTTAAAAGTGGAAAGTAATCAATATGTTTTATGTATTTTTTTGTTTTTGATTTTTGCTTTTGTTTTGTTCTGTTCACTAAGTTTTATTATAATTCCAGTAGAGTAGCACACAGTGTTATATTAGTTTCAGGTGTACTATTGATTGCACGTGCCAATATGCATGTGTGCTGGTGCATATCCGGCATTTGCCCATTGATCCTCGTCTTGGGTCTGAGCTTTCCTGGGCACCCGAGAATGCTTCCAGACACACCTTTCTAGTGTCCTGTCGGAGTGACCTTTCACCTTCCCGTTCCCCTCAGGGCGGATCTGAATTCCTGCCTCTGCTATCCTGATTGAAGTTACATCTCACCCACTTCTTTGGGTAATAGAAAACTCTAACTGATTCGGTCTTCAAGTATATTTTCTCACCTTTTGTCTGCAAACTAAAATTGTTTAAAAGAATAAAGAAAACCTCTGCATCTGTGGTCTGATGGTCTTGCGTTGTTTGCTTGCCCAGTATTCCCAGAGTAACAGAAGCTGTCACTCAGCCAGGAACTCTTTCCTGCTTCCCAGAGCATCACACCGTTCGTGAAACAGGAGTTTATTGCCTTGCACATCAGCCCTGACTGGGAGGCTCTTTGAAAATGAGAGTGTGACTCTTCAGAGCCACAAGTGGGTATTCTTCTCAAGAGGGAAAGAAGATTCACAATGTGGAAACAGGATAAAAACCTTACATTAACTTAGTTTCATTACTTGCTCCAGAGAAAACATTTCTCATATAAATCCTAAATATGATAGGAAATAAGAAAAGATATTAAGACACATGAGTGAAAATTTGTAAATATGTACCAGGAACCTATATAAAAATTGGCATTTCTGAAACTTTTCCAACTTAGTTTTAGTTAACTATTTTCCAGTTTTTTGGCAGCAGCTTTCTGTATTTCATGTCATTCATACATCTCAAAGCATGTAGGAGAGATTTTTTAATCAGTCTGATTTTACAGAGAATAATGTAGCTGCTGTGATTAGTGTGGCATTGAATGTTTGCACTGACATCATACAGAGTTCCTTTGTCTTAAACAATTCGAAATCATTTATGCTAATAATAATTAGAAGATCCAGTTGGAACGATCTAATTCATGTTTCCAAAACATCTGTCCCCCACTTACGTGTTTTACTTAATATGTTACAGATAAGCATAATGATAAAAATATTTTCCTACTTAGTAAAAAATAAGTTTCTTCCCTCATAATGTCCTTATATAAAGTAACATTATTTATGAGTTTTAAAAACAACAGAGGCGTATCAGAAAAGAAAAAGATGTAAAAGGAAAGAAAAGGTCAAGTTCAGTGTTAGAGAAGAAGGTATTCTTGTCCATTGGTAAGGGGAATGGCAGCGTGGCAATGCTCACTAAGCCTCTAATATGTGCAGTTTTAATCATTTTTGACTCATTGTTTCCATTTCTAGAAAATTTATCCTAGGGAAATAATTAAAATCTGCACAAGATTTAGCTATTAGGAAATGCAACAACAAAAGAACCCAACAGAATTTGAATTTTGAATAATCAGTCCTTCAGAAAGTCTGCTAAAAGTGTGTAATGACATAATATGCCATCTTTTCAAACAACGTTATCAAATGTGTAGTGAGACTGAAGGCAGTCAAAAATACTAACCAAAAACAGAGTGTTACAAACTGTGCATACAGTATGATTTTATCTGTAGTTTATATACATAAAAAGGTTATCTGCAAAACTGTTAAATTCTAACCTCCTCTTCTTGGTCTAAGATCCTAAATGATTCAGTTCCTGCCTGATTTCCAATCTCACATGTCTCTCCCCTTTGCTCCCTGTACTTCACACACACTCAGCCTTGCTTTCTTTTCATTAAAAATAAAATAACTTTGTAGTTGAAGATGCTTTTAGGAATGAAATAAGAAGCTGAAGACTGACACATGAGTCATGGCCTTGAAAGGAAGTGGAGCAAGGTCCTGGGGCAGTAACATCAAATGGGAAAACACATGCACAGTGGGTCATGTTCAAGGAGGGAAACGCAAGTCTGGCAATTGCTCCTGGCAAATATCCCACCATTTTATCTTTCTCAGTACCCACTTGTTACCCCCACTATTTATGGCAAGTTATCAGTGATAACTCCATCACGTGCCTTAACCCTGTTTTTGTCACTCACCACAGAAAGCCCACGACCCTCATGTTATCCCTTTCCCCTGGATCTAAACCCACACAGCTCTGCCCACCCCTCTTCAAAGTGCCGTTCAGAACACAAGGTCAGGCAACAGCCTCTTCTTCAAACATCGTTTCTCGTTCCAACAACAGATTGACTCCTAAAGACCCTGCATCCCTCTCCTGCCACATACAATTTTCTCTTCATTGCTACATCCAGACCATTCTCCCACTAAAATCCCAAGTGTCTAAGACTCGTGCCATGAGACTTTGCCATCACTACCCCTACTTGACCAAAGTCCCTGACTTGCTTCCTTTCACTCCCTGAAGATTTCCATTCTTGCTTCAGTTACTTTCTCCAACCTTGCTTCTGAAGCAATCCTTTGGTGTTTATAAAATTCTGGTCTCCAATTTCCTTGGTCTCTCTTCCAGTAACCTGATCCTCCCTGCTGCCTCCTGCACTATTACCACAGTCATACAGTAGACCCGCACCTTGCAACCATTTTCCTGCCATGGATGAAAGAACGTGACTGTGTGGTACATTCAGGCAAAAGGAGAAGGTGCCCTGGGGCCCTGGAGCTCTGGCCACTCCAGATTTATCTGGCTCTTTGAATCTCCACCCTCCTGGATTAGTCACTGGGAGAACTGTTGTCATTACCAAAAACTTCAAGCTCTCCATAAACATCCAAGTGTCTGACCATACCTTCCGGTCATTCCAAACAATCTCTTTAGCACCCAGTTCCAAGACTGTCAACACCATCAGGACCAACTCTATAACAATCCTGCTCTCACCTTTCATTTCCTCACAGGCTTTCTTTCCTCTTGCCCAACAGGAAGTGCAGGATCCACCACTACAGCCCCATCACTTTGTAGAGTCTCAGATCCACTGTCTTTCCCTCACCTCCCACTTTGGTTAAGTTCAGGTCTATGCCTCCATCATGTCCCTTGCTGAATGCATTTGGAGAAGAACACAGCTGGCTCTCCTCACTGTAAATATGTGACCACGGCCTGGATGGGATTCTCAGTGCTGGTCAGCAGTGTCTACATCCCAAGACACTCACATGTCTGCTTTCCTACAGCATTATTTCACCTCTTCTACCCACACTCACAACATTTCCTGCAGACCTTCTGATGAACATTTCCTGCAGTTCATCTGATGACTAGTTCCAAGTTCACTGAGAACACAGAAGCAATCAGGAAATAAGCTCTGCTTATAAATCACACACATTTTGAGGTGTTATTACTTGTTACATAAATTCATGATTTGTTTTATTTATACTTTAATTCACTCACTTACTAACTCATTCATTCAAGAAGCATTTATTGAATGCCAAGCACATGTCTGTTTGGAGCTCTAAGGAGGATCCAGGAAACAGAGATGGGATCTTTTTTTAAAATTCCTGTCCTCATGTGATTTATGTTCTGGTGGAGAGTAACAGACAATTTAACACATACAACATACATACATGAACACACACATACATGCATGGACGCATACATACGCACATACTTGCGCACATGAACGCATACATGAACACACATGTCCACACGAACATGTACATGCACGAACACATGCATGGATACACACAAACATAAATACACATACATGCACAAATACACACATACAATGAAAAGACTGGATAATAGAGAAAGATAAAGCAGGAAAGGTGGTGCAAGAGTAGGAGGGTCGCTACTTCAAACAGGCTGATCTGGAACAACACAGCTAGGTTGTGTCATCTGAGTGCTATTGGAGGGGGTGAGAAATTGTGAATGAAACACAGGGAAAACACATGAAAACGCAGGGAAAACACTTTAGGTGGAGAAAACATATCTTTGAAACCTCTTCAGTGAATAGGAGAATATATCTAATTTATATTTATTACCATAGCTAACATCACTGGTTTCAGTATCTAGCATAGAAAAATGATCATTAGAAATATATTGTAGTTAATGAACTAATAAAAAGCTTTCTGATGTTACAGAGTTTCAGCTTTTATCTTCTCTCGACTGCATTTAATGAACTGGTTAATTTCCTTTTATTTCCCTTGCCCCCCCACCTCCAGTAAATTCAGAAGAATCCAGTTTCTTTTTAATTTTCCAAGTCATTGTTAGTTTAACTAAAACTAACTTAAAATGGCATTTCTCAATGTATCAACTTCAAAACCAAAGCACAACTTTTCATTTTTCTTTACAAAAGATGAGGGAAGCAGCGTGACCTATTACTGCTCTCCCCCACTCACTTTTCCAATTTTTGCTTAGGTTCTTGGTCTAATCTAGTTTTATGAAATTATTATTTTCCTTATAACATGTAACTTTCTCCAAGAATTTTAACTGTCATTCTGTTTCTCACATAGAGCTAATGTTATTTAGATCATACTCTATTTTTAAGTAAATTTACTGCTCATCATAAATTCACAGTATGGACTTTTCCATTATGATTTTTTGATTTGGATAAATCTTTGTAAATTCAACTAGACTGAGCTATCCATAAGCTTTTACAGGAGGGAGCATTGGCTTTATTTTCTTAATTTTAGCTCATTGAAAAATATTTCTCTATTCCCTTTATTCATTCAAGAAACAGGTGCAAAAGTTTGGTTCTTGTACATTTCTTCCCCAAATTCTAGAGACATTGTCCCAGTACCTACTAGACTTGAGAGTTGCTGAGAAGTTTGAGGTCAGCCTAATATTATTTTTCCACTTGTACTTGGAAGCTTCTTCTTCTTGGTGGACTGTACAATATCCATCCTGCAGTATATTTTCAGTGTAGATGACTCTCTTGGAACATGGTGAGATTTTTCTTCAAAATGGTCACACTTTATTTGAGAAAAGTTATTCTCTTTTTTTTCTATGCCATTTGTTGTATTTTCATAGATCAGATCTTTGCTTTCTATGCTCAATGACCACAATTTTCTCTTTAATATTTCTTAATTTTCACTTTTTTTTGAAGCTACTAGAGTAGGGCTAGGTTAAAGGGAAGGGGAGGGGGAGACATAAGAATGTATATACGTTTCCAGCCTGTCCCAGAAAGGAGACCTGGATTTCTCCCACGTCAATTCTGTTTATTGTTTATAATGGGATTTTAACTTCTTCAGTGGTTTAGGTTTTCTTCTTTAATCACCTAAAGTTACTTTTCTGTTTTAATTTTATTCTATTTTCTTATTATTCTTCTTAGAACTCTTGCATCTCTCGTGTTTATTTGTAAGCTTATTTCAGAGTCTCTTTTTTCCTAAACTTCCTAAAAATGCACAGAAATTGTTTATGAATACATTTTCTTTATTTCCAAGAGTAAAACATTTAAAATTATTGTTAAAATGTCTTTTGCATGCTGCATTATTCTGATTTTCAGTAGAATTTGTTCACAAATTTCATTTATTTCTTTTTCTCTCCTAAAGGAGAAATCTTATTCTGGCCTTATTAATTGTAAGCAAAACTCAGGTAGATGCTCCTTAACCCCTGCCCCAACAGCTGAAATACAGTTTGAATGCCCCGATTAAAGATCGAGATAGAGTGCAGAGTAGGAAAGATAGGTATTCTAGGTTCACTAACCAAGTTTCTTAAAATGAACTCGAGAGGGGTTAAAAAGGAAAGAGGAGCAGAAAGCCATGGGAGTTCAAATAGGAATACCCCATCCAGGCTTACATCAGTGTTCAATTCAGGCTTCAGTTCTTCTTTACATTCAGGGTGATGAGGAGACAAGGCCAAGTTCAGTGCTCATGACTCAGAGCCACACAGTGAATATGTGCAGAGGTCTATGCCAAGATTCCACTGAAACCCACTGAACAGCTACCTTTCTTCCTTGCTGCCTCCACTGTTCTCGTTCTGTTGCCCTGTTGTTCCCAAGCGGAAATGAAGGGGACTCCTCATGTTCTCAAGATCAGCCCATGGCCTCAAAGACAGTTTCTGAGCTGGGAATGATTTGGAGAGCCCTTGTGACAGTTTTCACCCACCTCATGCATAAATCATGTGCTCATAACCAAGGAAGCTTGTATTAAATGTCTATGTCTCTCTATTGCTTGACAAATAAAGTTGAAGGTAGGTGTTACAATGATGAGTCTCTCAAACTTTCAGTTGCTCTAAAATGACTTAGGACTTCTGATTCACAACTGGGGTTGTGATAGCAAGGCAGGCTGTTCATAAACCATACTTTTCAGGTTTGAAAAACTAGACAACACTAGACAAAATTGGGTTCAAATCCCAGCTACCACCCTCTAAATTTGTACAACTTACCTTTCCTATTCATAAAATTAAGGTAATAATATTTACCTCAGAAGTGTTCTAGCAGCAAAATAAATGTTCCAATCAAAGTGTCTGATGTACTACCTAATATTTTTTAAGTTTATTTATGTATTTTCAGAGAGAGAGAGAGAGAGAGAGAGAAGAGAGGGAGAGAGCAAGGGAAGAGAGAGGGAAAGAGAATTCCAAGCAGGCCTTATGCTGTCAGCATGGATCCTGATGTGGGGTTTGAACCCATGAGACATAAGATCATGACCTGAGCTGAAGTCGGGAGTTTTATACTTAACTGACTGAGCCACCAAGGTGCCCCACTACCTGATATTTAAAAAAAAAATTCCTTCCTTCCCTCTTCCCCAAATTGGCAAGTGTAAACTTAGAAAGTAGTAGCAAAAATGGCACAGACTCATGGACATTATTAAGGGTTAGGATTTTTTTGGTTTATTTTCCCCCTGCTGTATTTCCAAGGTCCCAAAACAATGCTTAACATGCCATAAGCATTCAATAAACACTTTCAAATTAATGAATGAATAAAAGGTGAAGATGAGGGGTGCCTGGGTGGCTCTGCCGGTTAAGCCGACTTCATCTCAGGTCATGATCTCACCGTCTGTGTGTTCAAGCCCTGCCTCAGGCTCTGTGCTGACTGCTCAGAGCCTGGATCCTACTTCAGATTCTGTGTCTCCCTCTTTCTCTGCTGCTCCCCCACTCTCTGGCTTTGTGTCTCTCTCAAAAATAAATAAATATTTTTTTAAAAAGGTGAAGATGATTTGGAATCAGGATATATGAATTAGAAAATCAGTCCTTTTTGGATTAGTTCTGATCTCTCTGAGCCTCAATGTCATAATTTTAATTTTTTTTTAATTTTTCTTTATTTATTTCTGGGGGGGAGGGTGGGCAGAGAGAGAGGGAGACACAGAATCCAAAGCAGGCTCCAGGCTCTGAGCTATCAGTACAGAGCCCAATGTGGGGCTTGAACTCATGAACCATGAGATCATGACCTGAGCTAACTGACTGAGCCACCCAAGTGCCCCAGCAATATCATCATTTTAAAAACGGAAATGAGAGTACATATATTACCAAGTCTGAGTAATGTTTACATGAAAAAATACGTGAAAAATCTAAAGTCTTATATCACTTTAAGTCATTAGGAATTATTTAATCACAGAAATGTATATGCTTAAGAATTGCCTTTTATTAACCATTAATAAAGTAAGGTCTAAACTGAAGCATTCTTATTTATCTCATATAAATAGACAATTATTCCTAGATCCCTAATATATATCTAAAAATATCCTAGGAACTATGGGGGGAAATTAAAGAAGGAATAATACCTGCTTCTTAGAAGGACAAGTTGGCAAAATGTATTAAAGGTGAGACATATAGAATGAAGTACAAGAAGTACACTACTTTTCACTAGAAAATCTCAGCCTCTAGAAAGACTCTATAGTCATTGTTTTAGGTTATGATTTCTGAAATATATAAAATGAAACAGAAGGTTGCAAGAAGTCTGATTTGTAACAAGAAATATGTGAATTTCTCTGCATTATGATGTGCCTACTTGGACCAAACTACAATTTAATTTATATTTGAGACTGAGTAGAATATTGATAGTAAACTCATGACCTCAACTCATTTTTCATTTCTGAGAATAAACAGCCACAGGGAATAGGTGTCGGGAAGTATGTGCACATACATGGCATTTCAAAGAAGTAATCATCTTGAGTATGTATTTATTGCCTCCAAACAGGAATCGTGTCCTAATGGTTTTTGTTTCTTAGGCATGGTATTTTTATTATTATTTCAAAACAGAAACAGACAATAAACATTACCATTTATTTCTTTTAGTGCTAGAAAGAATTTTTACTACAGTTTATCTATAGCTATTTGTCTAAATCGTCTTCCATACATACACCAACTATTAGTATGCACTTAATAAATACTTGACAGATTGAAATGATGGCACAAACGCATGGAAGCTGTACTAATGGCCCATGAGGGGTGGTGTCAAATTATAAAATCCTATTAAAACAGAACCAGTCCATCTACTTACAAAGTCCTGGAGGGAATATGCCTAACTTTTATTTTATTTTCCTATTACCATGTTTTACATAAAAGCCTGGGTGATAAGCACAACTTTGTCTTCATTGTATAGATAAGGAACTTTATGCTTAGAGTGAATTCTCTAACCTGAGAAAGCTGAGAGATGTCTTCAAAGTCACACAAGAAGTAACTGGCAAAGCTGAAATGGAAACAAAGCCCCACTAATTCCCAACACAGAACCCAGTCCCCTCAAAGTCTGGCTGGTAAAATAAATGTTTAGATGAATGATTCTTATTTCCTTTTTGAACATTCATACTGCAATGAGACTTTCTCCCAGCCTCCTCACACTGACATGGTACAAATACTCATTTCAGAGATTATTGAGAAATAATACAGTTTTTAATTATTGTTACTTAATGTTTTAGAGATAATGCTTATTCTGCCTGTGCTTTTGGTTTCACTTTTCATAACTATTATGACTATTTTTTTCTTTTTCTGAGAAAGTTTGATCTGTGCATTCAAAGAGAGCTTCTATGCTTATTAACTCAAAATGTGTAGTGATAAGAGATAATCCCAACTAACTGCCAGAAGCAGCTTGCCACCTTTAGAAAAATCATCCTCTGCCTGTGTATTCTGTTGTGGACTCTGGTTCATCAAAAAGGGCCTACCTTGCACAGACTCCAGATGCAGAAGCTATAATGATGGATTGGACTGCAGCATTAGAGTTTTCCTCCTAAAACTCATGATGTAGCAATGTGAGCAGCAGACACCCCCTCCCCTAGTGCATCCAGACCCCAAGTTGAGAACAACCACTGTTCACTCTTCCTTATCCCAAATCACAACTTGTTATAAAATTTGCTCCAAAGAATATCAGTTACAATCTGCAACTTATTTACTTCTTTTATAGAATTACAAGGGAATACAGAGATTTCTGTATTTTAACTGGTGCTGGAAAATATACAAAAATGTGTATTTAAGTTGCCAGTAAACTACTTCAGAAACCACTACTACACTGTATGCTAACTAACTTGAATTTTAAAAAATAAAGTAAAAAAGAAAAAGAAATGATTTCACAGATATGAAAGCAAAACATGTAAACACGAAGTTTTAGTTAAGCAAGGTGAATAAGCTGTAGGAAACAACTATAATATTATGTGCATATCCAACAATGATATATTGTATACTGAAAATTTCTGTTAAGAGCATAGATCTCCAGGGAGGGGCTGAGATGGAAGAACAACATGGAAGTTTCTTTTGCATCTCTCATCCCTAAAATGCAGCCAGACCAACACTAAACCATCCTGCACACCGAGAAAATTGACTTGAGGATTAACACAACCATCTGCACAACCTGAACCACAGACCTCGGCAGGTACGTGGTGTGGAGAGGTGAACTGGGGGAGAGAGAAGCCACAGAGGGAAGGGAGCTGTTTTTGCTTGTGGAGAGAGGACCAAGATGGGGGCAGTGGGAAGGGAGATTATAGAAAGCATCCCCCCCTTTCTGCCCTCCCAAAAGCAGCTGGAGAGAAAAGGAGACATACACAAGGGAATGAACCAAAAAGGGAGAAAGAGAAAGAAGAGGGTTTAAATTCCATGAAGACTCTATAAACAGGGGGATCGCAGAGTCTGAAACTTCACAGCTCAATACCTGGTGGTGCTCTGGTGGGAAGGGTGAATCCCTGGGAGCAGAGAGGGAAGTCCAGGGGGATCAGGCCACACAGGGAGAGACAGTTCCCCTGCTGGGAGAACATCTGGTAGAGGCTGTGTGGCCCTCCCACAGGCAAAGGTCCCAACAGACCCTGGAGAACAGCCACATTGCTGGTGCTGGAACCAAGACGTTAACGGTGAAGCCTGGTGCTGGATGCGTGCTGTGATTTTTCCATATTCCCTGAAATTCTGCTGCTACACAATCGCATGAAATTTTTCTGGGGCCGGCTGGTACCTGGCCACAGTCTCTGGGCACTGGCAGCAGCACAGTTCTGCGAACGTTCCTGGGTGCTGCAGCACCCGGCCATTGCTCGGTGAGACCCTCCCCCTGCCAGGCAGAATGGGTCAAAGCTGCAGTCCCTCAGAAGTGAGGGGTTGGAAAACACAGCTGCATCTGAGATAAAAGTCAGGAGAGAGGTGCCACCTGGCAACCTGTTGGCTTGGTCATGGACAATGTAAAAGCAGGGAGGGGATGGGAACTGAAGACAAAGGATGGGTGTGCGATTGCTGGTTGGGGAGAACAGAGTTTCCATACTAGAGACTGGGTAGCTGGGTGACACAGTTTTCACAGTTCCTGCGCATGTGCATACATTCATATAAGTGCCACAACAATCCACCCCAGTAAGCTAAGCAGAGCCATCTAGTGGAGAACAGAGCCATTACACTAAGCCATGCCCAACTGGGCCAACCCTGCTCCTCCAGAACACCACAAGTCTCTCCACCTGCTTAGTTTACTGACTATAAAGTGCTTCATAGTTTTACTTCCAATGTAATTTCAATCATATTTCAGTCTGTTTGTTGGTCCATCTATTCAATATCTTTTTCTTTTCTTATTCTTGAATACAGAAAGAGAAAAAATTTATTTTTATTTTCCATTTTTATTAAAAAGATTTTTCTTTAATTTCTTTCTACTCTATTTTTTACTTTTTTAATTCTATTTTATTTCCATCATTTCATTTTATTCTATTTCATTTTATTCATTTTTTAAAGTTTTTCAAACATTTTCCTTTTTTTTCTTTCCTTATCTTTCCCTTTTTTCTCTAATCTATCAAGCTCCTTTCAACAACCAGACCAAAACACACCTAGGATCTAACATCCTTTATTTGAATTTTTGTGTTGTTTTTAATCTTTTATTTTTTTTTACTTTATTAATTCCTTT
Source organism: Panthera pardus (assembly GCF_024362965.1). Classification (NCBI taxonomy): domain Eukaryota; kingdom Metazoa; phylum Chordata; class Mammalia; order Carnivora; family Felidae; genus Panthera; species Panthera pardus. The sequence continues at coordinate 19,090,329 of NW_026526788.1, forward strand.
TCTTTCTTTGAAATGATGAAACAAAGGAATTCACCCCAAAAGTAAGAACAAGAATAAATAACAGCCAGGGACTCGACACAGATACTAGCAAGATGTCTGAACCAGTACTCAGAATCACAATAATAAGAATAGTAGCTGGGGTTGAAAATAGATTAGAATCCCTTCCTGCAGAGATAAAAGAAGTAAAAACTAGTCAGGATGAAATAAAAAATGCTATAACTGAGCTGCAATCTCAAATGGATGCCACAGCAGCAAGGATGGATGAGACAGAGCAGAGATTATCCCTATAATCCTCTCCCTCTTTATCTAGACACACTTTCTCCAGATGTCTTTTGGTTTCTTTCTCTTTCATGATAATCTCCCTCCATCATTCAGGTATTGCATGTGACAGATTGATAGTTGATATACTACGAATTTAAACATGATAAGATTTTTTTTCTATAGAAGCAGGAAGTCTAATGTTGAGATGGTAGCTCTGAAATAATCAGGAATCCAGACTGTGTATTTGTTATATTATCCTTAGCACTGACTTCAATCTTCAAAGGTGTCTTGCCCAATTTGGGTACTACAGCTCCAGCCACCATAACTGCATTCCAGGCAGGAAGACAGTGAAGGACAAAACACAAAAGGAGTCTGCATCAGAGAAATAAGCCCCTTTGTGTAACACTGGTCAGGACTCTGTTAAATGGCCATCTCGAAGTATAAAGGAAATTAGCAAACACACTATCTCATTTCTTTGAGCAAAGAATGGAAGAATACACATCAGTGAGGCAGCTATCCTGGCTCTGTTTCCTCTCCTCATCTCTCATACTTGTGTTCCAGTCTTTCCACTCTGCTTTTCTATGTGGGCTCTGTTCTACTACAAGGCCTTTCTTCACAATGGGATATATGGCAACTCGCCTGCCTTCCCAGAGGATGAAGGCATGTCTTCCTGGCAAGAGTGCAGTCTGGTCCTGGTTTGGGAACTACAGTCCTCCCTGATCCAGCACCTATGGCCAGGGGAATGAAGTGCTCTGATTTTTCAGTCATAAGTCAAGTGTCTCTTCCTGAGTTGAGAATAAAAAGTATCAAATTAACTTCATCCAAGCATATGGACAGAAAGGATGAACTTGGAATGGAGGGAGATAATTGGCATGTTTCTATACAGACTGTGAATAATAAATTGAATGTAGAACATAATCTAGAGCTAAACTGAACGCTTCAAGCAGAGAATATGATGATCAAGAAGAAAAATCGATTATGGTTTAAGTGATTAATGACAATATCATAATGGGGTATAGGATATGATAAGGATTAATATATATTACTATTGACTTATTAGTAAGATTTAATTGAGAGCTAATAATGTACTCCAGATTAGAGAAACATCATGAAGAAATCTGACCTTGCATATTTGGGTATTATGAATAAAACTCCCTCAGTGAAGTGCAAAGTATAAGCTGGAAGATAAAATAGGATAAGCAGGAATGACACTCAAAATATTTAACAGCCATCTGAGCAGAAGCACAAAGCATTCTAAACCATTAGTTCTGAGGATACACAAAAAGGTAAAATTATAAAGAAATAGAAATAATGTATATAATCAAATAAATAATACAAGAAATTAGAGGATTCAGTTGGTCTCCAGATTTAAATGATCAGCTAAGTACCCGGAATAATAAATACAAATAATATTAACACCAAAGAAACCAGAGAGAGGAATACAGACAACATGTTTAGAAATACAGAATTAAATACCAAAAGAAATAGCAAGAGGAGTTAGAATGGTGATCATAGGTGAGTAGAACTGGGGAAGGAGGAGATACAGAGGCCTCAACTTTCTAAAGACCTTTTAGGATGATTTGAATCTTAAAATTATGTTTATGTATTGTTTTGATTTAAAAATCTCAATAAAATTAAAAGTTTGAGAAGTTTAATATTTATTTTAAAATAATAGAAAAATAGAGACAAAATTACATAAAAGCAATTTAAATTGTAAACAGGCCTACCAAGCTCCTCCATTTAGCTTCAGTGTACAGGCCACTCATACAAGACATTACATCAGACTTTCCCTAAGCCACAGATTTTCTGTGGAGATTTTCAAGCTGCACACAAAGTTGTTAAGTGCCCGAATATCCTTAAGAGATGCGTTAGATCTCCTACATAGAACTTGCTTAGCGACCTAGAAACTTTAAGAGAAAAAGCAAATTTCATAAACATTTGATAAAATACCATCAAAGCTTTTTAAATGTCTTAATGCCCTTAATATATAACCCTTTAAAGACATGCATGAAAATTCTTTCCACTAAAATTACACCATTAACAACATTTCATGGAAACTCCTTTTAAAGGAGTAATATTCGAAGGCTCTTTTTTTAAAATCAATGACACCATTTTGTGCATAATACACAAATCGCCTGTAAAATAATTTCCAATAAGGCTCCATGCTAATTAGCACCAGCCCAGAAGTCAAATGATTCTTATAAAACTATTGAAAAGTAAATTGCAATTCTGTAAATCACACAACCACTGTACAGCATAGTAATAATGTCTTATATATTGGAAATGACAGCCCATTTTCCATCCAGTATTATGAAAAGGTATGGATGATATAAACTCATTGCATTTTCTGAGTTAATATCCCATTCTAGAGCCAGCCTGTCTCCTACTTTGTCAATTTTTCCCAAATGAAACAAATAAGGCTGCCACTGGCTCGTGCAGATAACAACTTTCATGATGGTCTATACATTTCATCATTGATGGTTTATGCAGTTCAAAAAAGAAAAAGGTTTGACTGTCCCTGCTTACTAGGTTCCTGTCAATTTGCTACAGGAATTGTCTCTGCTATCAGGAAATGACTGCACCTAGCATTGCCTCAAAGGGCTCTTCCAAGATGATAGTCTTTGACATTATGAAGATAACAATAGAATCTACCTCACAAGTTGTCAAGAGCTTTATATGAGGCAATGCAAAAATTTAGCACAACATCTGGTATATAGGAAGTGTTCAATAAATACTGCAATTATTAGTAGCACTTAAACTGGGGGAATAATATGAAAATTCAAGACCCAGGAAAAGGTAGATAAACCAAGAAACAAGAACTCTAGAATGTGAGGCTTGTCCTGATGTTAAGATTTGTCTCTAGGCGTTTAAATGGGTAAAATGAATGGAAGTAGTCAATCAAAGCAAAGCCATCACTTAATACCATCTACAGAATGTGGCGTCCAGAAAACAGAAGATGCCATTGTAAGGGAAACATCTGGGAGATGTTGTAAGAGCTGAAGTGGGCACTTCATTCTGTGTATTCAAGACTTGCAAGAAAAGTGAACATATTACGTGCGTAGGTCCCACAGTTCAACAAAACCCTATGTGTATGAATACCATCCATTTCGGCTGACCATTCTCAGATTGCAAGTGACACCAGTCACTCACCTTGAGAAGGTGTTTTAATGTCTCAGTGGGTACAGGGTGCTATGAATACAGGAGACCTTATTTCTTCCTTCTAAAGGAGAAGTATTGCACAAGAGGCTTAGCATAACAAAAATCACAATAGTGCAGATTTGATTTTCTTTTGTTTTATTTTAAGAAGCATAAAATTGTATTTGCTAAACAACTTCTAAGCCTCTGAAATGTGCAGAACAATGTTAGTGGATGCTCATGTAGGGCCACATTACAAGAAACACACTCCTATCCTTGGTGGAAATCCTGCCATCAGAAGAGGAACTATAAAGGTCACCACCAGAGTCCTGCATGGGGTCTCAGCAAGCACAGCCATGAAAGGTGATCCAGAACCAACGAGAATACATTTCTGTTTTTTCTGCTAGTTGCTGAACTTATTTTTAGTGTCAAATCTTTCAGGGAGTTTGAGACAATAAAGACTAGGAACAAAATTATCTTATTTAATTCTTTGAATCGCTAGATAAGAAAACTCTCACTTTTACAGAAGTTGTTACTAGCAAACACGAAATTTAGAGCTAACTCTAAATCCCTTTAGCTCATCATTGTGCTTCTTACCCGTGTCTTGGTTTTCCTTCTATACCAGGAACAGAGTGGCACCTGCCCACTGCCTAATAGTTCACTGGAGTAAGTGCACCAGATTAGTTTGCCATAAGGTAGTGTCATCATGACAATCTGTGGTAACTTTGTGAAAATCCAGATTCCAGGACCTCATCCAAGACCTATTTCATCAGCATCTCTGGGGTTGAGGGCCCAGGAAATGTTCCACTAGGTTATAGGGTACTTCTAAAGTTCATGCTCTTTTGTGAACTACTTAACTAAATTAAGGATATTTTAATAGAAAAATAACATTGTTTTAGGAACAAATGGAATTTATTCATAATAGTCAGGAAACAAATACACAATAACTTTCTGAGATGTTTGCAGTTAGGAAAGCTGTTTGATTTTGCAGCATTGAGAGTGTCAGAGTCCATAAAGAAATCGGATGGAAGACATTTTGTGGTCATTTTTAAAATAAATTCTAATTTCTTTCTACCAGGATGTCAAAGAATGTAATGGAGTCATAGAGAAAATAAGAGAGGAAACCAAAACAAACAAACAAAAACCAAGCAGAGCAAAACACACAGGGAAAAGATAACAGGCATATTGCAGAACGTATGCCATATGCAGATTTTTAAATCTTAAATTCCAATTAATAAAAAGAGTAAATATACTCCACAAAAACTGTTTCTTAAGCCGTGTTACCTATGTACAAACTTTGAATGATAACATATGGAGAAACTACGAATTTTTTAATTTTTGTTATGTTTTATTATATATTTGAGAGAGAAAGAGACAGAGACAGAGACAGAGCACGAATGGGTAAGGGACACAGAGAGAAGGAGACACAGAATCTGAAGCAGGCTCCAGGCTCTGAGCTGTCAGCACAGAGTCTAACCTGGGGCTTGAAGTCACAAACCATGAGATCATGACCTGAGCTGAAGTCGGATGCTTAACCGACTGAACCGCCCAGGAGCCCCAAGAGTTTTTTAAATTAATACCAAGATCCTTGAAACAATATATGCAGTAGCAAATGTAAGATAAAGAATACAAAAGAGAAGCAGTAAACTAAATGAAGATCCAGAAAACTGAAGGAAGAAGATGAAGACAAGGACAGAGATCTTTCCTATAGGCATCCTCAGGTATAAAGGCTTTCATTGGGTCATGAAGTTAAGAAAAGATCAGACTGCATATTATCATTGCTTACATATATCTATTAAAACTAAAGGACCTCTGGGTGGCTCAGTCGGTTAAGCCTCTGACATCAGTTCAGGTTATGATCTCATGGTCCGTGGGTTCAAGCCTGTCTGTGCTGAAAGCTCAGAGCCTGGAGCCTGCTTCCGATTCTGTGTCTCCCCCTCTGTCTGCCTCTCCTCCATTCATTCTCTCTCTCTCTCTCTCTCTCTCTCTCTCAGTCTCTGTCTCTCAGAAATAAACTTAAATAAATAAATAAATAAATAAATAAATAAATAAAAGTAAAAATAATAGATTAAGTAAACAATGCACAGTTATATAATTTCTCTGTAATGATTCATAAGTAATAGTTTTGTGACATTAAAGCCACAAATTAAAGTATCCCTTCATGTATGTTGAAACTCAGATGTCTAAACTGAGTTAACTGGTTCTACTTCCCAGTAATACTTGAATAAATTTCTAGGACTGACTCCCTCTCACAGATAAGAACTATAAACTGCAGACACGCCTACCCCTCAAAAAAATTACATGAACATATTGGAGAACAAACAAAACCAGGAATAAATATTTTTCAGGGGAGCTGACATTTGAAGGAAGGTACTAGCACTGGGTAAACTCCCCTGCTTTCAGAGCTTTTAGCTGAGAGCAGGCTTTGCAGGCATCATGCATAGTAAAAACTGCTGTCTTTCTAGCTTAAGGAAGTTAAGCTTGGAAGAAGTTTGGAAGAAGTATAGCCACTGGAAAGTGAGAGAGCAAACTGGAAAAGAGAGATCCAGGGAGGGAAAGCCCCAAATTCTGTGTATAAATTCTGCCCAAATACCTGGCAAACTCCTGAAGAATGTGTGTGTGGCCAGAGTTCATGCAGCCCAGCTAAGGCAAAAGAAACTCAACTTGTAACTAAGTCACTGTCCAACAGTCAGAGCAATAGTTTGAGACCAATCAAATAAATTGCCACCTAAAACAGACTAAATAGGATTTTAAATGGAGAGATAAACCATGTTCATGGATCAAACATTGAACATTGTTTAGATGTCAGTTCTCCCCAAACTGATCTTTAGATTTGACACAATCTTTATCATAACCCTAGCAGACTTTTATATAGAAACTGACAAGTGTATTTTATAATATACATAGAAAGACGAAGAACCTAGAAGATCCAAAGGAATTTTTGGGGGGGATTGAGAGAGACAGAGAGTGTGCGCGTGCACACACACACACACACACACACACACACACGAGCGGGCAGGAGCAGAGACAGGGAGAGAGAAGCCCAAGCAGGCTCCATGCTGTCAGTGCAGAGCCCAAAGTGGGTCTCAATCTCAAAACCATGAGATCATGACCTGAGCTGAAATCAAGAGTTGGCTGCTCAACCACCTGAGTCTCCACCCCTAAAAGAATTTTTTACAAAGAGGAGTTAAGGTGAAGAACTAGGCTACTTGACTTCAAAAAGTATCACTAGAACACGTTAGTAGTCAGACTATGTGGTACTGGCATAAAGATTGAAAAATACATCAATGAAATAGAGAACCCAGAAATAGATTCATACTTATGCTGTCATTTTATATTCAAAAGGGAGGGTAGGGGCATCAAAGCAATTCAGAGGGGAAAATAATTTTTTTTTCAATAAAATGTGCTGAAACAACTAGATATCCATATGAAAATATACAATGACCCTCCAATCCCTATCTTATATCATACACAAAAATTAATCAGAGATAAACCATAGCCTAAGCCTAAACACTAATTACTAAGCTTTTAGAAGAAAGAAGAATATCTTCATGTCATGGGAGTTGGGAAATTGTCTTAGAAAATTTTAAACATAAACTTCATCAGAATTAAAATACTTTGGTCTCCCAACTCTACCATTAATCAATTAAATTTGTGAATTACAAACTAGAAGAAAGCATTTGTACAACATATCTCTGACAAACAACTGGTGCCCAGAAAATATGAACTCGTACAACTTAGTAATTAAGAGACAAATCTCATATGAGCAAAAAATTGAAATGTACACTCTTCAAAAGAAAATATATGTCTGGCCAGTAATCCCATGAAAAAGTGATTAATGCATTAATGATCAGGGCAATGCAAATTAAAACCACAATGAGATAATCTATGGACATCCATCAGAATGGCTGGAATTAAGAAGACAAACAATACTAAATGGTGGCTAAGATGTAGAGAAACCAAAATGCTCATACTTTGATGGCAGGATTGCAACATGATGTGAGCTCTTTTGTAAATGTTCTTGACAATTTCACACACACACAACTCTCCCCTGTGACTCCATAATTCCGATATTAGATATTTTTTCCAAGAGAAATGAGAACACACCCACAAACAGACTTATACAATAATGTCTATAGCAACTTTATTCTTAATAGCCAAAAACTAGAAAGGGCGCAGGCATGGGTTAATACACAAATATATTAACAGCTAACTGTTCAGCAGTAGTAGGAAATAAACACTGGGGCACCTGGATGGCTCAGTTGGTTAAGCTTCCGACTTCAGCTCAGGTCATGATCTCACAGCTTGTGAATTCAAGCCCTGCATCAGGCTCTGTGCTGACAGCTCAGAGCATGGAGCCTGCTTCTGAATCTTGTCTCTCTCTCTCTCTCTGACTCTCCCCTGCTCTCTCTCTCTCTCAAATATAAATAAACATTTTTTAAAAGGTAAAAAAAAAAAAAAGAAGCACTGATAAGAAGCAGAATAGATGAATCTGAAAAACTGAAGCCTCAAACAAAGGCTGAAGCCTCAAACAAAAGAGAACACACTATATAATTCCATTTATATGAAACACTAGGCCAGGAAAGATCAATTTTTTACGTAACAATATCAGAACAATGTGAGGGAGAGACCAGTGGGAATGGGAACCCCGTGGGAAGGAGAAGGAAGGAACTTTGAGGTATTTTTTATCCTGAAAGGACTCTTGTAGAAACAATGTCACATTTGCAAAACTCACTGAATAGTATATTTATGATTTATACATTATCAAAAGGAAAAAACTATAAATAATATTGAAATCTAATTCATGGTAAGCATGCCGAAGTGGTCAGGTGGAAATGTATTGATGTCTGAAAACTACTTTGAAATTTATCAAAAAATAAGACCAAATGATGGATGGGTGGTAAATACATGATAAAAAAAAAAAAGTATAGAAACTGTTAATGGTAGAAACTCATTGGTGGATAAATGTTTTTTTCGCTATTAAATTATTTCAAAAATATTTCCACATTAAAAGTGTTCGAGGAAAAACAAATTAACGCAGGAGCTATTGTAATGAATAGACAGACCTGAAAATCAGCACATTTTACTGATGGTACTTTAATAATGATCATCGTAGTTTATATATTCATATGGTTCCATAGATAAAGTGTAAGAATAACTACCTTATAAAATTAGGTGTAAATAACCTAGACAAAAATTACTTAAATTGCATATTGCTCAGAAAAGACATTCATACCATGTGCAAAAAGAGGAGAGCACGTGAATATCATGGGGGCCATTAGAACTGCCATGTAAACCCCAGCTGGGTTCCCTCCCTGCTTGAAATCAGGCGTCCAAGCTACTTGCTCTGCACAATGAAATATGAGCACGAGTGATATCTGCTGCCTCCAGAAGGAAGCTTTAAAAAGCACTAAGTGAGAACTCCTTTCTCTTTTTTTCCAGCTAGGACAGTTCATAAGGTTGAGGTCAGCGGTGTCTACTGCATTATGGGTCTAGAGAGCAACACCACTGAGTAGGGCTCTCTCTGCCCCTCGGGGAGCATGCTGTGTAGGCAGGAAATAAACCCGGTTCCTGTGGCATAACCTGGTAACTGAGTAAAATCCCTATGCTGTTCCTTAAAATACATATGAGCCCAAAAAGCGCCCTTTTCAAATCCAAGTTCTAAATTGGAAAGAATTTTACAAAATATGTGTAAAAATAGTCATTTCAAGAGCAGCCCACAGTGAAAATTCAAATCCCCCTCATGTGTGCTCCCCTGAGGACTGAAGAGCCCAGGGCACAGGCCTGCACAGTACAGTCCTGGAGAAGAGCTTGGGGCTCAGAGTGGAGTGTCACAGAGGGTGGGGTACAAGGGCCACGTGGAGTTGAGTCCTGCTCACAGCAGCAGTGGCCACAGGACTTTAGAAAAGCAGGGGCAGATACTTCAGGCTGTGACCATACCAGCGCAGCAGACTGGTTACAGAAAAGTCACTCTTCTGTTGACAGGAGTCCTCTGCCAGGGCCACAAGGACACAAGGGACTGCAGAATCACCAGCGAAATCACACTCATCTCAGGGCATCACATTTACACGGACTGTTTGTGAATAAATAGTTATAAAAACCCTTGATGGTCCCAGGCTGCGTTCTCAGCAGGTTATAGATTCCAGGGCCCCATAAGACAGGCCCCAGCGATTTCCCACTTCTCCTCTCCAAAGACTCCTGGGGGGTCTGATCACATTTCACAGACCGTCCCCTCAACGTTCTTCTTTTTTTAAAAAAATTTTTAATGTTTTATTTATTTTTGATACAGAGCATGAGCATGAGCAGGGGAGGGGCAGAGAAAGACACAGAATCTGAAGCAGGCTCTGGGCTCTGAGCTGTCAGCACAGAGCCCGAGGTAGGGCTCGAACCCACTGACTGCAAAATCGAGACCTGAGCCAAAGTCCAACACCTGACCGACTGAGCCAACCAGGAGCCTCAGCCCCTCAACCTTCTTAAACTGCACTTTATCACCCTTCAGTGGGCTTTTCCAGAACCTCGTAAGCACAGATACATTGAGTTTACATAATGGCAAAAATAATCTGAAGTGCTGGCCTTGTGTTTTTAAACTCCTGCTGAGCAGCATGAGAACCTATCTGTAAAACACTGGGCACAATGTCTGGCATGTGACAGAAGCTCCCTCCTCAGCAGCCCTACTTCACAAAAAGCATGCCACCACCCTGTGTTGTGACTTCACATTCCAGCCTTTGGCACAGCAATGATCAATCTTCCACATAAATAAGATATGTTTAAGAAGCAGTACAGCCCCCCAGATTCCCTTCTTTTTAGTTGTCAGAACACATTGTTTAACACACACAAGACAAAAAGAGAAAGTGGTTTCTTGGGTCATGTTTTTCTCAGTCACAATCTCCTATTTTACCCAAAATGTACTCTATCACACTCAGTATATCTTCTTCCAAGGTTTATTTGTTTGAGACCAAAACCTCCTGGTTATTTAATCATTAAAAAAGGAAAAAATGCATAATATGTAGACCACCGTTGGTTGCTTCCCCAAACTATCTGTGTTGAAAGTCTCGTCTGAAATATGCCATGCTTCCCACAAGAATATATGTCTATTTGGCCTGTATTTTAGAACTCCTACCTTTTCAGTCTACAAACTCTTTGCACAAAGAGTGGTTTTATCTTCTACAATGACAGATATCAGGGTAAACTTTAACAAACAAGTAACTAGTTCCAGAAGGCAGTTCCCATGAGCTAGAGTTCATCTCACAGATGACAGATGACAGATCCTTTGTGGACATTTTTCACAAAAGAGTAAGTTTTGAATCAGCAGTAATTCTTTCCGAAAAGAAACTGAGTCAGACTGTGCTATCTACCATAACATAGCTTATTTATTTAAGTCAGCAAATATTTATTGCCTGAATAATTTATTTCCTACTGGGTAAAGCACAGACTTTCAAATAGGAGACATTCACTTGCATGGCCTACAGACAAACACTAAATATACATAATCCTCAGTCTCCTCGTCTCGCACATTAGATGAATTTCCATCCCATAGGATTCTTGGAAGAAATAGAAATAATACATATAAATCTCTTCTCACAGTGCTTGGCGTCTAGTAGACTCGTAATAAGTATTTGTTTCCACGGTAGCTTTGTTTCCACACCAATTTCTTCCCCTTCCAAGGGCTCAAATTGCATGTCACCCATCTTCTTTCCAGTTTGGTGGCACCAAGTGACTACTTCTGATAAATAGGCAGACGTATTGGTGAAAGCACAGACGAGTAGAGACAAGTCTCTGCTGCTACTACAGATAAGGGAGCCTGGGACCCCTGAGTGAGACTGTGTAGCAGATTCACTCCCCATCCAACCCACGATAGACATGTTGCCATGAAGGAGGAATGCACTTGGATGTATCATGATAAGCTACATAGACCTGGAGAGTGTTTCTAGCCACATCACAGCCTACCCTGACTAATACAAAAATTGGTACCAGAAGTAGAGAACCACTACCCATATGGTATCACACAAACTTACCCACCGGGGACAACTAGAAAAACTGGGTGGAATACAGAAAACACCACAAGGCTGATAAGAGAGCCAAGACTTGGGAAGATAAGAGCACAGAGAAAAGAGAAGTATGTCTTCGTGAGCCCGGCACTCTGCACTGTCTTTCTCTCAGAGTCTCTGTGGAGCAGGAGGACGCAGCGCTGCCAGCGGCCAGAGCAGAGACAGAAAAGTGGACACAAAGGGCACAAGAGTGAAATAGGGGTTCTGTATCTTGAGTGTCGTGTTGGTGAACAACCGCATATATTGGACAAAACTCATCAAACTCTGCACCTAAAAGGGTTTTTAAATTATGTACCAATAAACCTGTTTTTTTAATGTTTGATTGATTTCACTAATGGTTAGGGAAATAGAAATTAAAAGATTATTTTTTTCACCTATCAGGTCGGTAGAGATTTGGAATATTGATAACTTCCTAAAAGTTTGCTTTTCTAACTATAAGGTTATGGGGTAAGGACACATTTTCATACACATTGTGGGTATAAATTAATACAAACTCTCTAGAAAGTAATTTAGCAATATGTATCAAAATTTTAAAAGAGCATTTCACTTTCAGAGAAAAACTGAATATATGTTATTTTGCTTATGTGATGCTGCATGTGTCAAAGCTGCTAGCATAGCTCATACTGGTTGGTTGTGAAAGAACCTGACGCACTGTCTATGAGTTCATGCCCAAGGTGAGCTCCTGGTGTTACTGTTGGAGTTCACAGTAGATTTATTTCAAGATATTTTACTAAGAATTTTGTTAGGTCCTAAACTCTATACTTTCTTTGACAGAAGGTATAACACTTACATATTTTAATGAAACTGCCACCTGGCTAAAGCTCAATGAAGGGGGATTCCCATCACAGCTCATAATAAAAGCAACAACATTTTAATCATCAAGATGTATGCTACCTCTACTATATGTTGATAACTGGGCTTTAGGAAAATGACACAATTTATATCAGGTAGGCATCAAACACTGACATTTAATCTGCAGATTTTGATCATCTGTAACTATAGTCAAGACAACAGAATGAGTTATTACTTACATACAAAATTGTCATGAAGTTTTTTAGGAAGAGGTATAAATTAGAAAGATCTCATAAGTCACATGTGACTGTAGCAAACCTGTAGAAGAAATCTTTGTCCAGAAGTCATATTCCATACTTCCTTGTTAGTCTATCAAAAACTAAGATTAAATGTAAACCAAATTCATCTCAACTCTTAAGATGAACTAATACTGCTTTCCTTTCCCAAATTATATTCTCCTACTCTGTTCCATTTAGGTTTTGAATCAATCCTACTTGTTTCAACATGTATCAAGTGCTATACATTCAAACACATAGGACGAGTAGGAAAGAAGGATTCAGAGCTAAACAAGAGTCAGACACTGGGCTACTTGCCTCATAGGTCATACTGAAGAATTAGGATGATATTCTTTGGGTAGTAAGAGCAATGTAATTAAGCAGGGCAGCCATAGGATCACTTTTCCGTCTTTGAAGAAATCACATGTCTGCGATATGAAGCATGAATTTGAGGTCATGCCAAAGGCGGGAAGACAACTTAAGATTTTCAAGTAAAGTGCACTTAAGAAGCTATGGAGAAGACGGGGCAAAAATGAGAAGAGGGGAAAGGCAGGACAGCGGTGGAAGGAAGGGCACAAACAGAGGAGGCAGAGTGTGACCCCACCTGCCATCGCTCCCATCAGGAAATGCAACCCACTCACACTCCCTGCCTGTGAAGCCTGAGGACCCAGAGGGAAAGTGGGGTCAGTCCCTGGACCTCCCCTAGAAAAGGAACATCCAGTAGAGATGAACTCACTCACAATTGATCCACCAAGAACATCACAGTTTGAAGTTTTCATTTTCAGAAAGCGTGTGGAAGGAAAAGATGAGTAGTCGTCTACTAAGGCCTAAAGTGCCTTCCAAACAGACCTGGTTAGGAGATAATGTGCGTTGTCTAAGGAAGCCACCAAATTAGCTTCCAACTTTCACATGATCCATTACAAAGCTTCCCTGCGGTCCCTGAGGCTGTCGTGTCTGGAGGCAGAAGTATAAACCCCTACACGCCTACCACATGACTCTCTCAGGAGAGTCTAAGGTAGTGTCACGGTGAAGAAGCGTTTAACCTTAGGACTGATTTCAGAACTTCTAACTTGTACAGTCACATGACTGCTCTTCACTTGAACCGGCAGTCACATCATGTCAACCGTCAAGGAAGAGAAGGAGACAGAAGGAGTGGACATACAACACACAGCATCAGGGAGCGACAGCTTCAAGGTGACCCTAGAATAATGAACCATTTCAGCAGGAACCAGACAGGACCAGTTCAGTGTTTTTAATTTTCCAGTACTTCCGGTACGATACTTTGAGTTTCATGGGGGCAGAAAATACACCTCGCCTCTCCTAGATGTAGTCATGTGGTGCTTTTAGCCCCACCGTCCAGAGTGGCCATAATACTCCTGTATCTTTGCACAGAGTGTGCTTCCATCTGTTCTGAATGGTTCATGGGGAGAGTCCATCCACTTTATAGCCCAACAGACACAACTGCTTCCTGGGGAGGTACCAAAGTGTGATCACATGTACCTCAACACAACTGGCAAATGTCAAACTGGTCTATGAACTTCTTACCTGACATCTAATTCTGAGCCAAACACTTGAAGCAAACAGATCATCAAAGATGCCAGACCTTAATGTCCACAGGTCCGGGAGTTAATCAGCTACTTCACAACCTCCAGTAATTTATTCATCGGGTGGCTTGCAGTCTCTTGTCCCCAGCTAGTATGACATTCAGCATATTTCAACTTGAAAAACAAGGGAAATTAAACCTGAATGTCCATAAAAATAAAAATTCTTCAAAATTTCATTTCTTCCAACTTAAAACATCCAGAAGGTACTCCTTGTTCGAAGTTATATCTTAAATATAACTGAGCCTACTGGTCCCACAGTCGCCAGCCCCCTAACTATTGAATAGTGTCATGGCCTGCCTCATCTCTACCCTTGAGCTAACACAGACACAGCAGTCACACAGGTCATGCAGAATCAGCCCACACTCCTCATTTGCTCTGGAACACTTGCCACTGCTCCCAGAAACACAGCTTTGCTCATCCCTACTATCCCACTGGGCACCAATTCTGCGATTTCTCCTGAAGCCTGGCCATTCAACCTGATACAATGTACACTTTTGAATTTATACTTTCTTCAAATAAACTCGCTGCAGCTACACCAGAGGTGCTGTCTCCAATAATGACTTGTAAATTTTCTCCACCTACATGATCATTATATCAAAACAGCCTACTCAGCACCTCGTGGACTTGCTTTGCATACGAGTCAAGTTGAGTATGAAGTTGATGATGCTGCCTGCACGGAATGTTATTCATCCCTCAAAAGTCCAGGGAGCAATGACTTCAAAGAGAACTTGAGATCAAAAGAAACAGCTGCAGAGACGAAAATCTGAAGTCAAAGAAATGGAGAATAGCCTAACTCAAAGGCATCAGAAAACACACACACACACACACGCACACACACACACACACACAAAACCACAAAACTCTATATCCTTTAACCTCCAGTTGCAGAAATGCCACAGATAAGAAGCTGTAATAGATGCATGTGGAAGTCCCACATTTTCATGCCAGTGCTTTTCATACCTTTATGGTGATTCTGGATTTGTAGATCTTGTGCTCCCAAAATGCAAAGATCAAAGGCCCATTCTTAAAACACTAAATATCTGAACCACAGAGAAGTACTCATTTGAAATTTGCAGCTGTAACTCTTTTTGAAGCATGAGAACCAAGGCATTTTTGAGACAAAAAGGCTGAATGTCTTCTCTAAAACATCCAAAGTTCAAGAAACTGTGCGTGTTCGGGAAAAATTTTACCAGAATATTGCATCTTGTCAAATTGAAGATGTGATAAGAAGGTGCTCACAAATTTTGGTATTAAATGTCAACCTGCAGGGCGCAGACTGCCACAGACAAGTAAAGACAAATACTGTACAGTGTCATTTACATGTGGAATCTCAAAAAGCCAAACCCATGAAAACAGAGGCTAGAACAGTGGTACCAGGGGTGGGGGGGTGTGGGAAATGGGGAGATGCTGGTCCAAGGACATACACTTCCATTTATTTGATGAACAAGTCCTGGGGATCTGATACATGGTGTAGGGATTATAATTAACAATATGGAATTGTAACCAAATCACCACGATGTACACTTTAAATAACTTACAATTTAATATGTCAATTATACCTCAGTAAAGCTGAAATTTAAGAATATATTTAAATAATCATAATACTGTATCATATAGTGGGAAGTTGCCAAGAGAGTAGATCCTAAGTGTTCTTGCCACATACATAAAACAAGGTAATTATGTGATGCCTGGAAGTGCTAGCTAATGCTATGATAGTAATAATTTTGCAACATACAAGTGTACCAAATCAACATGTTGTATAGGCTAAACTTACACAATGTTATCATTAATTTTATCTCAGTAAAGCTGAAGGAGTAATAAAATAACATAAAATAATAACACGAAATAAAATCCATCCCGTGGAAAGCAATCTGCTGGAAGACTTGGTTGCCAGCTACATCGCCATGAGCCCTGATCCCGGTACCCGTTATGCTGAACTCCCTACATATTCAATGCGTGGGTTCCCAGTATTTTCCCAGTCATGTCACCACTAAATTGTGACAAGAAGAAGAAAATAGAATGACGGCTTTTTATTTCTGAAGCTTGCAGTGAAACAAAGAGGACGGGAAGACAAGGGACAGGAACTATGCACTGGTTTCGGCTCTGGCCGCATCTTCGTTGTCCTTGAAACCCTCCCCGCTGTGAGCGGCTCCTACAGTCTGACGATGGGAAGACAAGCCCGTGTTCTGTACAGCACAGGCAATAAAACATCCCAAAGCTCTGCCTGAGTCCACTTGAAGTGATTTCTGTTCATGTGTCCTATCGTCTTACATTTCCATATGGATTGTGTAATGCTCTTTTGTTCTTTCATCTTCTTTCTCCATTTTTAGTGACTTACAAGACCCTGTTGATTTCAAACCTTATCTGAAAGAAGTACTATCTTAACATAAAGCATCATTAGGGCAATGAAGCTACACGCAAAATCCCTGTCTCCCAACTTTTCCGAAAATGGTGCCCAAGTTCCGGGCAGACCTGCAGATGCCGCACAGGGAAATGCAGAAAGCATTGTAAGAATTACGCTTCTAGGTCGTACTAGGTACTGAGTTTTGCAGTGAGTCACGTGACAGAGCAGTTTATTTACCATGGGGAACCTTAAACTTAACAGAGAAACAAGGCCAAACCTATTTCATCTGCCCAGTAACAAATATTTCACAAGAGATTATTGGAAAATACAAGCTCAGAATCAGCAACAGCAGCAGCACCTTGTTTTCAAGAGACATGTAAATGCTTTATCGTTTGGATAATTTTTTCTGAAACCTGACTAAGTGACAGATCACATTTCTTTTTATAAAATAAGGCTCATCATAACTGTAAAAAAATATGAAAAAAGAAAAACAAGCAGAAAAAAGGCAGGCAACCTTGAGCTTTCCTTTATCTTGGTGACTTTTCTATAAGGAAAATAAACGTTTACATGATGAGAAACATATATAAATGGAAACAAGCAGAAGTACATGCACATGTTCACACAGGCAGCATGTGAGAATTGATGTATCTCCAGATAGGCTGGGGCTGGAGGAAGAGCTGGCTTGTGTCCAGAGTCCTGAGACAATGCAGACCGGCCCCCCTGCAGAGCTGGCCAGGGACGGGGAAGAATAAACTGGATCATTACTCCGGACTGAAGTGAATGTTAACACCTTGCCTTGAGGCTTTGCACTTTGTAAATGGGAAGAAATAGGACACACCCCAGGGAATTACACAATAAATGCAAAGCCTTGCAGTTGACGAATTTTGTTTTGTACATAAGCTTTGTTTACAGCTTTGTCTGGGGTTCTATGTTTTAGAATTATTATTTAATTTATTTTATCAATACAACTGAAAATCTTGAGTTGATGGTTTTGTGGTTTTCCTAAGCACACTATCTTTATAACAGGTGAAAATGTTTACTTGTATTTCATACTTACAAAAATGTAAATGCTATTTTCTAAAAACTGAAGAAAAAAAAAAGAACCAGACCAAAAAGAACCAGGCATGTGGAATAGGCAGTAGACATAGCATTGGAGAGGTGAGCAGAGATACAGAGATATTTAGAAGCTCAAAATCAGTATTTGTTCATTAAGTTACTGTTGGTTCACAGCAGAGAATTGGGAACAACAAGAGTTACCACTGATCCCTATGTCTTTCATGTTTCCACCAACCAAACTTGGAGATGTGGCTTCACATGGTAGAATTTGGGACATCTTAGGACACTATCTTGAAAATGATGGTAATGATAATAAAAGCAGTTACCAAAGTTACTATTGCCAGCTATCTACCATGAACCGAGGCTGTACTAGGAGTTTGATATGCAATATTCTATAATCCTCACACCTACCATTATTTCCATTTTTCCAAAAGAAATTGAGGCACAGAGAAGCTTGGTAATTTGCCCTAGGTCACACAGCTAATAAGTGGCAGAGCCAAGATTCATGCCTAGACAGTTTGGATCTAAATTTCATGTTTCAGATCCAGGAGAGAGGGCCCAGAAGAATAATTTTATAAGACGGAAAGAGAAAAGGGCAGAACGACACTATGCGAACATAACAAGCCTGGAAAAACTGCAAGTGAATCCCATCAGAATGACCTTATTTAAGAACAGCTTTGTCCAAAGCAGGACTGGCCCCATACTTGATTGGGAGTCCTACACTTTTTTGTGAGGCCTGACTCTGCTGAGCATCACTTGGAGGGTGTGTAATTCGAGGGGAGTTGCTCAGTCTCCCTCCAGCCTCATTTTTATTCACATTAGAACAAGGACATCATGCCTCATGGGCAATGAACCCCCTCCAGTTCTACACTTCTGATATTCAAAAGAAGAAACTCACTGAAAAGCATTATTTTTTAAAGATTTTATTTTTTTAAGCAATCTCTACACCCATCATGGGGCTGGAACTCACAACCCTGAGATCATGGTCTCCTGACTGAGCCAGCAGCTGCCTCAGAAGAACATTATGGAAGCAATCATTTCCAAGTGCAGAGGAGAAACCTCATAGGGCAGTTCAGATTTATAATAGCAAGAAGGCAGATTGTTGCCCTAAAGGTAGAATGTTATTATATCAATATTTAATCTGAAGTGAATACAAACCTTTTCCTCTTCATCATCTGATTTAAGACTATTAAAATATTTTAAGGTAGTATTCAAGAAATGAATCCAGCACTTTAGAAGGAAGCTTATTCTATTGAATCTAAACATTTGTCAAACACACCAGGCAACCTTCCAAGGCCTTGAGGTGCCATCATGAGGGAATATTCACATGTTCTTTGGTGCTGGTTCCAGTTTGTACATTTAGAAACCCCTTCTCTGGGCCTCTAATGGTTAGTCACTGATGATAAAATAATAGTGTCATCTTCTAAGCTCTAAGCATCTCCCATAATTTATTTTACAAAAAAAAAAAATTGTCCTCTTACTCACTCACCAACATACTTCCATATGTAAGAGAAAAATCTTACAAAAAGGAAAAGCAACTGTGTCCATATGGACCTATGCCTAGGACTATTCATCTCACAACGAATGATTTCAGCATTGATAACACAGGATATGAATTTTGCCATGTGATCTTTTTAATTTCAGCTGATTTAAAGTCACTGTCAAATGATCTCCGAGAGGCCGATGTAGTGGTTTCTTAATGGATTCTTTGGGGGAGGTGCTCTGTTTTCCTTAGATCAGACAGCCGGCAGGAAACCCAAGCATGTGCTCTTAGCACTGTGAGGTGGTATCTTTGTCAGTGTTTTACTGCACAGGGCCAATCAGACAACCCTTCCACAAATGTTTCTAAGGACCTCTGTGATCTAAGAAACTCATTCAGTCTCACTGGCACATTCACTGCCAAGACAGCAGTAAAAAATTTGAAAATCTTTGTTTGAAGATTTCAAAAAGTCCTTTGTTCAAGATTAAACTCAAAGGAGGTTTTTAATAAACAGTTGACTGTTTATTAATAAAAATAAAGAATGCTATTCACCTCTATTGTTTGTTCATATTGCTCTTTCATGATTTTTCCATAGCAATACAATTGGTGGAAACTTTCAAAAAGATGAATCCTAGGAGAAAATTCTCTGAAATGATTTTTATATTGGTATCTAATTGTAATGGGCATTTTAGTCTTCCCATCATACCTTTTTATAAGCATGAAGAAATTCTTGTGTCTGGTATTCATGCAATAAACTATATTTTTCAGTAACATCTATTTCCCTCAATGTTTAACATATGTTATTATAAAAATCCCAGCTTTTCTAGCAAAGAAAAATTAATCATTCCTGCCACTTGGGTTGATTTCTTTAAATGATCATTAAAATGCATGGGAAGTTCTGTTATCTTCAAATGCATGGTCTAAGTATGGTTTCTATGATATAAAATGGTAGGTTTCATGGCTTATGTTGATAATTTTAGGATTTGACAAGGGACATATTACCCAACATATTGGGTAGTAGGGACAAAACCCTTCTACCCTTCCATGAGTATAAAGAGAAAGAGAGAGAGAGAGAGAGGGAAAGAGAAAATGTATACTCTCTTTCTTGATCTTGAAAAAAATAGTATATAGGGTTAAATAGAAATAATCTCTGTTAAAACTTACTTTAAACACATTGAAGAATCTGTTTTACTATGTAATTAAGTGGTGATAATACTGAAACGTCTCATGCTCTTAAGGGGAAGTTGATTTTGAAATAAAATGATTAAAGCATTGCCATCACCATGCTGGTATTGTTCATTTCAGCATTTAAGTTCCTTATGTACATGGAGCCTAGTATTATCCACATTACCTACAAGGCAAAATTGATAAATATTTTCAAAAAGAAGTTGGGAACATAAAAGTAATACACTAAGAATCTTAGTTAAAATATCTTTTGATTTTAAGACACAGAGACCCATGCAGACTAGCCTATATAGTAAGAAGATTATCCCTCGTGAATACAGAATATACGGGAAGACTCAGAGGGCAAATCACAGAACTGAAAGCAAATGGTAGAGAGAGATAGATACATTGGGCAATGGAATGAAGAACTGGAAAGTCATGGCAAACCCAGACAACACTCTCCTTTGAGATCACATGGGCTCTCTTCTCTACTTCTATCTCTGACTCTGTTTCATTCCTCTATCCACAAATAAACTCTTTTTCTTTAAATATGGGGTCAAATATAGTTACTGGGACACTAAAACAACATGGTCTCCTTACTTCAGTGCCTCCAATCAACTAATCAGAAAACCCTATCACAAGCTCTCAGAGAGAAAATCCAATGGGGCCAGTCTGACCCAACTGTCTACTCATCCTTCAGATGATTATAGTCCTGTAAAGCCACAATGCAAAGAAGGTCCCAAAGGGATAGCACTCTAAAAACAGAGGAACAATTTTCAGAGAAAGGCCAACATGGCAGTATAAACTAAGAAAAGAAGAAAAACAGTAGAGCAAAGTGTTAAAGGTGCTGATTCCAGCACCACATGGGTTTGGAGGCTAGCCTCCCTCTTACTATGAGACCTTGGGCAAGTGACCCTGCACTCCCCATGTCACACTCTTCTCATCTATAAAATGGAGATAATCAGAGTACCTACTTCTTAAGATTGCTTTTTGGACAAAGCATATAAAATACTAACTACAGTGAAAATGGTAAATGCTCAATGAACGTTACCTATTATGTTAAAATCATACTGAGTGTGGTAGGTAGAATAATGGCGCCTCAAAGTTGTCAATGCTCTAACTTGAGGAATCTACAAAGATGTCAGGGGTACATGGCAAAAGTAAATTAAGATTGGAGATGGAATTAAGATGGATAATCAGTTTACATTAAAATAGAGAGATTATCTTGGATTATGTGTGGGTCCATTGTAATAGTAAGGGTCCTTAAAAGTAGAAAAACAAATCAAAAGAGAGAGACAAAGGGATATGACAATGGAGCAGAATCAGATACATGTAACATTGCTGGCTTTGAAGATGGGGGAAAAGGGGGGCCATAAGCCAAGGCATGTGAGTAACTTCCAGAAACTGGAAAAGTCAAGGAAACAGATCCTACCCAGAGCATACACAAAGGAATACTGCACTGCCAATGCCTCGATTTTAAGCTGGTAAGACCCACGGCTCATACGCAGCACTGGATGAAGATTTAGCTGGTGGTAACTTGTGCTCTGAAGAGCTCATTGACACAGATCCACTGACAGAATATATATACTCTCCTGGCAGGTCTTCTGAGGTCTTAGGAAATAACACTGAAAATAGCAAACTTCTCCCTGTAAGCCATAGATGTTTCATTAGTATCCTGGACAGTGGCCAAATCACCTCTTCAAAGTACAAAACTACTAACCCACCATTTTAAATTTGTGCAGGGGCACAAAAGAGAAAAGGAAAAGAACCAATGTACGTGACCAAGGGAAAAAAAATGGCTATTTTTCTCAGGCTAAAAAATGGGGTCTACAAAGGAAAGAAATAAAAAAAAAAATTTTTTTCTCAAAAGACTTGGCTGCTTTACTGTTAGGACCAGCATATTGCATTTAGCTTATTCTGGAAATAAATGTGCATAAAAGAATGAGCTTTTTTTATGTACAAGAAACTTCATTATTCCTCTACAAAAGACTTTAAGCAATATATAATCTTCAAAGAATAACAGTAAAAAAGAATCCATACAAGACATTTCAACACAAATGAAAATAAAAATTGATAGTTCTGACCGCTTTCAAAATATTAGCCAAATTTCTCCCATCATCTGAGAAGGCAATATTATAGAATCAACAGATCATTTCAATTTATTAAAACCAAAAGTGTTCCAGGTTCAAATTTAATAACAGAGCCAAACAACACATCTGTAGTACTCAGCAAATAGTGTTTACACACCAATGTTGAGATCGTAGGCAAGTATCCAAGATTCAAAGAGAACAGTGAGACCCTCCAGGGAAAAAAGTCACAGAGAAATAACAACAGTATATTAGTAATGAAAATAGGGGTGCCTGGCTGGCTCAGTCAATAGAACACATGACTCTTGATCTTGGGATTGTGAGTTCAAGTCCCATGTCGGATGTAGATACTACTTGAAAAAAATAAAATATTTTAAAAAACATTAAAAATAGAAAATTAATGAGGAAGGAAAAATGAATGGCATAGGTGGGCTCAGAGACAACCAGAAACTGACACGA
The DNA here is from genome assembly GCF_024362965.1 of Panthera pardus. Classification (NCBI taxonomy): domain Eukaryota; kingdom Metazoa; phylum Chordata; class Mammalia; order Carnivora; family Felidae; genus Panthera; species Panthera pardus. The sequence continues at coordinate 19,113,034 of NW_026526788.1, forward strand.
TACAGAAAACAGTAAGAGGTGGATGGATCTGAGGCAGTAGATATGAGGGACTCATGGTCTGGGGTGAAGCCAGCAGGCTGCAGTTGGCTTCTCAGAGTAACCAAGACAAAGGATGGCTGTTGAGATGGGATCAGTTAGACCCATTATCAGAATTCAGGACACAAACTGAGGATTCCAGCTCCTCAAAGGAGTTTGAAGTTAACTCCTTCAGAATTTATGGATTTAAATAAAAACAAAAGACCTATACAGGGCAAAAACATAGTCTTGTGAGCAAGAATAAGTGAAGTGACCTGCCAGCTTTGTGACTAGATTTACAATATCTATAATATCAACTTGGGTAGAAATACAAAATATCATCTAAAAGCCCAGGTCTGAGCTGGGGCTTGATGATACCAATGGGTAAATAGTAAAACTATTACAAACCCCATATGTAGAGGGAAGGGGGAGGGAGAGAGAGCAAGAGAGAAAATAACAGAAAAAATCTCTCTTAAAAGGTACCTTTCTAAACCTGCAAAGAGATTCATCTAGTTTAGCCAATACTAAAAAGCTTACAAAATCAATAATTGAGGTGTAAATTTGCTCCACACGAAATCATTGTATGATATAAAAGTAACACAAAGACTTTGAAATAGGATAAACTAAGAATAAATATCTATTAAATCAGAATAAGAAATTATGACACAGAAGAGGCATAAATGAAATAAAGACAGGTAGATATGAAAATAAGCTCATTCATTCCATTTATTGAAAATAAATAACATAATGATTAATATATAAAATAACAGAGAAAAATAAATGTAGCCCAGAAGCATATCAGTAATTAGTGAAAGAGAAAGTCAGACACAGAGACAGAGAGAAAATCCTGCATCCCAGAAACAGAGTACCTATTATTTTGAAGTATACAAGAGACTCTTAAAAATATTGAAGATGAACAAGGAAATCTCAATAGATTTCAAAAAGAAAATCAACACCATATAGAGCACAACCTCTTACTAAAATCACAATTATAAACCAGCAATAAGAAAAAATTTAGAGCATTAGATTTTAAAACTCAATACCAAACAACTATAGAAAAGCTAAAGTTCTGCATGTCAGTACTTGTGGGATACAGTTAACACAGACGTGGAACAATTTGCTGCTGTTCAGATGTAGAATACTTCAAAAGACCATCGCCAGCACCCAGCAATGGAAGCAAGCTGGATAGGCTACAAAAACTACAGTTGTTTTAAAAACTCAGAGAGTTGAAGATTCATACACAATAAAGTAACCTACATAAAATATATTCCAGAAAGACGTCTCTGGCTAAGAAAGAAGAGACCCACAGCTGCTATCAGCCCTAACCAATCAGCAGAAGGAAGAGAAACCTTCCATAGATGGGGATAAAAAGAGGCCAGGTAAAAACGTAGTGAATTTTTAATGATAATATAAGGCACGTATGTGCTAGTGTGACAGATTAGAATAGCTCCAGAGAACGAATGAGTCTTCATCCACGGACAAAGCCAGCGCCATGGACCTTCACTGCAGGCACCAGCAGCTTGCGGAAGGCGGGGTGCAGGACCCAATTGCTGAGATACACTGGGTCTTCCCAAGGGCGGGGAAGTAGCTTCAGGAGGCCAGGGGCGGAGCAAAAGCTGCTCGAGATCTTTCCAAGGCACACTGAGCATTCCTAAACCCCCAGGCAGGTGCAGTCCAAGAGTATGTGCAGGTCAGGAGAAGCCAAAGGTAAGACTGTTATGATTATAGGACAGCAGCTGCCTGAGCCCCGATGGAACAGGAAAGCTGGGGAAACACCTCAAAGAAGCACGGGTCTTTACCAAGTGCACGTCTGGGGTCCTCAAGGTCTGGGGGCATCGTGAGCCTTCACCAAGTGCACTTCTGGATCCTCGAGTCTGGGGGCATCACAGGTCTTCACCAAGCACACTTGGGGGGTGGGGCAGAGTCTATGGGCGTCGCCTTCACCAAGTGCACTTCCATATCCAGACGTATGGAGGAGAGAGAGCCCTCTGGAGACACAGAATGTGGAGCGAAGGACTAAAGAGAAAACTGTAGTCCATATAACCCAAAAAGCTGGCAAACAAGTTATAGCGCAGATAAATGAACACAGTTCTGAAAGCTGATGGTAGAACAAAAGATCTCCAGAGTATCATGAATACTCAGATCCCTAGTATTTGTGAAGAGTCTTGACTCTACCTTCTAACCATTATGTGACGGAAGTAAACTGAACTAAATTCAATGTCAAACAGAGGCGGAAGCAGCCCAACCGCACAAAGGTGTAGCTCAGCCCCCACACAAGTGACATGGTAGGACCACACCTTATTTTAGAGGTAAGTGTTATTTACTTCTCTCCTTCCTTATCTAACCTATGGTCTGACCTCAAATAAAAAATACGACATACACATAGTAGGAAGAAAATGAGAGCCCTGGTGAAAAAAGACAGAAGTCAATGGAAGCAAACCCAAAGACGGTGCAGATGCTGGAATCTATCCAGGGGCTTTTAAATGATGATCATAAATACATAGACAACATACTCACAAGATGAGGAATTTCAGAAAAGTTATAGAAATCTTTTTTTTTTTTCATTATTTACTAGGAATGAAATATATTAAAAACGAAGAATCTATCCAATGGACCTAACAGCCTGTATACAGCAGAGAAAAGGACAAGAATCTGAACCCCGTCAGTAGACCTATTGAAACTGAAATACAAGAGGAAAACAAGTGAAAAGTTGAACAAAGCATCCAATATCTCTAGAGCAATCTCAAATGGTCTAGAGTGTCAAGTAAGTGTAATTGGTGTTCTAGGAAGAAGACAGGGAAAAAATGAAGCAGAAAAACTTAAAGAGTTAAATGTCACAAATTTTCCAAAGTATATTGAAGAAGTCAACCTATGGACTGAAGAATTTTTTAAAACTGCAAGAAAAATAAGTACAAAGAATCAGACATCTAAGCACAGAATACTCACACTGCTGAATACTAACATGAAAGAGAAACTTAAAAGCAGGCAAATGAAGAACATTTTGTATAGAGATGTTTTTAAATGATAAAAAAGGAAATTACAGTCAACTGCTCAGCGAACACAACAGATGCTGAAAGTCAACATACAGTATTCTTAACGTGGTGAGGAGGGGGGAAAACACTTTCACAGTTAGATCTTATATCCAGTGAATATATTCTTCAAACATGGAAGTAGAATGAAGACATTTTCAGTGAGACAGAATTTAGAGAATTTCTCCAGCAAGCCTACATTATAAGAAATGCTAAAAGAGGTAAATACACTTGATAAGAGAGCCTTGTAATATTCAGGAAGGAAGCAAAACTGTGAATTATAGTCTTTGAGAAACCAAGAATTTATATTGTAACATCTAGTTTAATCAGTAAGACTACATTTGAATACATATACAAATTCCAAGATGTTACAGAAGGGAAAATGAAATAATAAAATCATTTAATCCAAAAGAAAGTAAAAAAAAATAAATACAAGGAAATAGATCAGCATTTATTAAGATGTATATTTAAATTCCAATAGATTAGTAATTATTTACATATAAATTAACTTGATCCGATTAAAAGACAAAAAATCAGAATAAAAAGATATATTTGGTTTGCAATAAATTCATCTAAAGAAAAGGGCAAAGGATGAAATATATATATATATTACAGAGAATGCACAGGGTAGAGGAAGATTTTCCAGTCTATACTTTTCTCATACTTGCTCTGTATCACATAACCTAAAAGGTTCAAAATTTCACTTTCATGTGCTGCCTAAATTCTAACAGAAAGTAAATGAGAAGCAATTACTTTAACCAACTGAATTTTCTTTTTTGAGACATAAAAACAGTATTGACACATTGTAGAGATTAAACCATGATTAGTACCATTTTTTTATAACCAACAATTTTAGAATATGCATGTGGACTTTATCCTGTTGTTATACACAAAATATTCCTGGTTTTCCCTGAATGAGAAAATACAAAAACAAGTAATTGATTAGCTTTTTTTAATCCAGGCCCCCCCAGTCACATTTTCCTTTAACCTGCACATGAGCACAACACAGGCATGCTCTTCTGTGGCTCTCGCAGCCAGCCTTCCAGGCAGCCCTGTGTTTTTCCGGCCACACCTTTCCATACATACTAAGAAGAAAAAAAAATCAGGAAAACAACCCATAATAACCCCAGTTTTATTTTTTTGAAATTTATTTATTTATTTCAAGAGAGAGAAACAGTGTGAGTTACAGAGGGGCAGAGGGAGGGAGAGAGAAATCCAAGCAGGCTCTGCGCTGTCAGTGCAGAGCCCAGCATGGGGCTAGAACTCACGAAAGGCAAGATCATGACCTCAGCGAAATCAAGAGTTGAAGGCTTAACCGACTCAGCCACCCAGGCACCCCACAAATATCTATTTTAAAGTAAATTTAGTTTTTTGTTCCCTTTCACTCCTGCTGTTAGTCCACAGCCATGATCATTTTCTCTGTGTACATCCCTTGGCTTGCCCATCCTCTGAGGTCATAAGCTGCCTACTCCTGCATGCAAGGCTAACGTAGATGCCAGGAGAGCAATGTGATGGGGATATGAAACCCGCCCAGAGGACACCTAATATCACATGGCCCATTAGTCACTCCCCATAATCTTCCCAAACACACTTATGTTTTCATGCTAATGATGTTTAAATCACACAAATCACAGGCATAAAGAATTTGGGAAGAAAGTTCTCTCTTTAAAAGAAGTCTGAGAGCCATGATTTTAGCAAGAACATTTTCTTCAGACAATACATACAGAATCCCAACATTCAAAGCAGATAAGAACAAGTTTTGTTGAGGAAATGGCAAGAGGACACAAAGACTGTCCCCTTAGTTGCTCTGTCACATGGGGTGAGCCTGGACACACATCCTCAGCATGTTCAAGGTCAGCTTTCAGAGTGGAATGTGGAAACATTGAAGGTTCTGACATATCTCTGCTTTTCCTGAGCCTCAGGGAAGAGAAAAGGGCAGGTCATTAGCTGCTTGGCGCCACTTTGTAGAACAGACTGAGGGCTAGGACCACAGTCACAGTTTTCTGACCCAGCGCCAATGTCCCTTCCATGGTCCACTCTCCCCCTAAAAGGAAGCATGAAAGAACCATGACTAACACCCTTTTCTAAGCTGCAGCCTGGAGGGCCCCATTCAGTCTCTGACATGCACACAAGATGGGCAAATGCCAGGAGTCCTGGGAAACACCATACTCTGTCAGATGAAATATTCTAAATATCTGGCCTTAGGAAGCATAATCAAAAGTTAGTTGAATGGCAGAGTAAATACATTATATTTTAAAACAGATACATTAAATGTATTTGAAACTCCTACTTTGAAATATTCATTTTTTAAAAAACTTTCTATAATATACTGACTTCATTCTGTCCTGTCGTATAGCTTTTCTTCATCACTAGTTTTAAACTGGAAAACAGCAAGAAATCACACATAGACATATAAGGTGAAAGTCTTTTTCTCAATGATTGTTACATTTTATACACCCAAAACTGTCAGATGGCAATGATATTGTCAAGTTGCATGCCGTTTAAAATGTGAACTTTAAACATGAATAATAATAAGGGGGAGGAGCCAAGATGGTGGAACAGCATGGAAGCTTTTTGTGTGTGTCTCGTATCCATGAAATACAACCAGACCAACACTAAACCATCCTGCACACCTAGAAAACTGAATTGAGGATTAACACAACAATCTGCACAACCTGAACTACAGAACTCAGCAGGCATGGTGCAGAGAGGTGAACTGGGGAAGAGAGAAGCCACAGAGGGCAGAGAGCTGTCTTTGTTTGTGGAGAGGGGATGGAGGCAGGGGGAGAGCATGGGAAATCACCCTCCCCCCAAAAAAAACAGCTGGAGAGAAAGTGGAAAAGTGGAAACAGCTGCAGGGACTGAACTAAAAAGGGAGAAAGGAGAAAGGAGAGGTTTAAATTCCATTAAGACTCTATAAACGGGGGAGCTGAGTCTGAAACTCCACAGCTCGATACCTGCTGGTGCTCTGGTGAGAAGGGTGAATCCCCAGGAGCAGAGTAGGGTCCCTGTGTCTTCAGGCCACATGGGGAGAGGCAGTTCCCCTGCTGGGAGGATACCTGGTAGAGTCTGTGTGGGTCCCCAAAAGGCAAAAGGCTCCAGTGGACCTGGGAGAACAACCACATTCACCGGTGCTAGAACAAGGTCGTTGTGGGTGAAGCCTGGTGCCAGACGTGTGTTGTGATTTTCCATAATCCCTGAAATACTGCTGCTACATGCATGAACTTTTTCTGGGGTGGGCCGGCACCTGACCACAGTCTCTGGGCATCAGCAGCAGCACAGATGCGCAAACGTTCCTGGGTGCAACTGGCATTTGGCCATTGCTCAGTGAGACCCTTCTGCAGAGGGGCAGAATGAGTCAAAGCCACAGATCCTCAGAAGTGATGGGTTGGGAAACACAGCCACATCTGAGATAGAACTCAGGAGGGAGGTGCTGCCTGGTGCTCAGTCACAGACAGTGTAAAAGCGGGGAGTGGACAGAGCTGAAGACAAAGGACAGGTGCGCAATTGCTAATTGGGGAGAACAGAGTTCGGATACCAGAGACTGGGTAGCTGAGTGACGCCATTTTCACTGCTCCTGCTCATGCACATACACACCTACAAGCCCCACAACAATCCACCCCAGTAAGCTAAGCAGCGCCATCTAGCGGAGAACGGAGCCATTAAACTAAGCCCTGCCCAACTGGGCCAAGCTCTCTCTTCAGGAACACAAATCTCTCTGCCTGCTTAGTTTACAGACTATAAAGCACTTCATAGTTTGACTCCTAGGGGAAAAAGAAGGAATTTCAATCATATTTCAGTCTGTTCACTGGTCCGTCTATTCAATTTTCATTTTCCACCCTCTTTTTTGTTTCTTTTCTTTTTCTTGAATACAGAAAGAGAAAAAATTATTTTTAATTTCAATTTTTATTGAAAATATTTTTATTTAATTTTTTTCTACTATATTTTTTGCTTTTGTGTAAATTTTTTCAAATTCTATTTTACTTCAATCATTTCATTTTATTCTATTTCAGTGTATTCATTTTTCAACTTTTCAGACAATTTCTTTTCTTTCCCCTCTTTTTTCTCTAATCTATCAAGCCCCTTTCAACACTCAGACAAAAACATACCTAGGATCTAGCATCTTTTATTTGCTTCTTTTGTGTGTGTGTTGTTTTTAACTTGTTAATCTTAATTTCTTTTTTCCTTTTAACTTTTTCTTACCTCATTAATTCATTTTCTCCCTTCAAAAGGACAAAATGAAGGAATTCATACCAAAAGAAAGACCAGGAAGAAACAAGAGCCAGGGACTTAACCAACACAGATACAAAGAAGATGTCTGAACCAGAATTTAGAATCACAATAATAAGTATAAGCTGGAATCAAAAATAGATCAGAATCCCTTTCTGTGGAGATGAAAGAAGTAAAAGCTAGTCAGGATGAAATAAAAAATGTAACTGAGATGCAATCTAGAATGAATGCCATGGAGGCAAAGATGGATGAGGCAGAGCAGCGAATCAGCAATATAGAGGACAAACTTATGAAGAGAACTGAAGCAGAAAAAAGTGGAAGACTAAGGGAAAAGAGAATGATTTAAGTATTAGAGAAATTAGTGATTTATTAAAAAGTAACAACATCAAAATCATCCCCAGAAGATGAAGAGAGAAAAAGAGGTGGAAGGGTTATGTGAGCAAATCATTGTAGAAAATTTTCCTAACCTGGGGAAAGACACAGACATCAAAATCCAGGAAGCACAGAGGACCCCCATTAGATTCAACAAAAACCAACCATCAACAAAGCATATCATAGTCAAATTCACAAAATTCTCAGGCAAGGAATGAATCATGAGGGTAGCAAGGGAAAAAAAAAGTCCTTAACCTACAAGGAAAGACAGATCAGGTTTGCAGCAGACCTATTCACAGAAACTTGACAGGCCAGAAAGGAGTGGCAGGATATATTCAATGTACTCAACCAGAAAAAGATGCAGTCAAGAATTCTTTATCCAGCAAGGCTGTCATTCAAAATAGAAGGGGACAATAAATGTTTCCCTGACAAACAAAAATTAAAGGAGTGCATGACCACTAAACCAGCCCTGCAAGAAATTTTAAGGGGGACTTTCTGAGGGGAGAAAAGTAGATAAACAAACAAACAAACAAACAAACAAACAAATACCAAAAACAACAAAGACTAGAAAGGATCAGAGAACACCACCAGAAATTCCAACTCTACAAGCAACATAATGGCAATAAATTCATATCTTTTGGTACTCACTCTAAACGTCAATGGACTCAATGCTCCAATCAAAGATATAGGGTAACAGAATGGATAAAAAAAAACCCAAGATCCATCTACATGCTGTTTACAAGAGACCCACTTTAGACCTAAAGACACCTTCAGATGGAAAATAAGGGGATGGAGAACCATCTATCATGCTAATGGTCAACAAAAGAAAGCCAGAGTAGCCATACTTATATCAGGCAATCTAGACTTTAAAATAAAGACTGTATCAAGAGATACAGAAGGGCATTATATCATAACCAAGGGGTCTACCCACCAAGAAGACCTAAAAATTGTAAACATTTATGCACCAAATGTGACACACCCAAATATATAAATCAATTAATCAAAACATAAAGAAACTCATTGATAGTAATACCATAATAGTAAGGGACTTCAACACCCGACTTAAAGCAATGGACAGATCATCTAAGTAGAAAATCAACAAGGAAACAATGGCGTTGCATGACACATTGGAGCATATGGACTTAACAGATGTATTCAGAACGTTTCATCCTAAAGCAGCAGAATATACATTCTTCTCCAGTGCACATGGAACTTTCTTCAGAATAGACCATATACTGGGACACAAATCAGCCCTAAGTAAGTACAAAAAGATCGAGATCATACAGTGCATATTTTCAGACCACAACACTATGAAACTCGAAACCAACCACAAGAAAAAAAATTGGAAAGGTAACAAATACTTGGAGACTGAAGAACATCCTACTAAAGAATGAATGGGCTAACCAAGCAGTTAAAGAGGAAATTAAAAAGTACATGGAAGCCAATGTAAATGGTAACACCACAGCCCAAAACCTCTGGGACAGCAGCAAAGGCGGTCATAAGAGGAAAGTATATAGCAACGCAGGCCTTCCTAAAGAAGGAAGACAGGTCTCAGATACACACTCTAACTTTACACCTTAAAGAGCTGGAACAAGAACAGCAAATAAAATCCAAAACCAGCAGAAGACAGGAAATAATACAGATTAGAGCAGAAATTAATGCTATCAAAACCAAACCAAACCAAAACAAAACAGTAGAACAGATCAATGACACCAGAAGCTGGTTCTTGGAAAGAATAAACAAAATTGATAAAACACTAGCTAGTTGTATCAAAAAGAAAAAGGAAAGGACCCAAATAAATAAAATCAAGAATGAAAAAGGAGAGATCACAACAAACACAGCAGAAATAAAAACAATAGTGAAAAATATCATGAGCAATTATACAGCACTAAAATGGGCAATCTGGAAGAAATGGACAAATTCCTAGAAACATACACACTACCAAAACTGAATCAGGAAGAAGTAGAAAATTTGAACAGACCAATATCCAGTAAAGAAATTGAATTAGTAATAAAAAATCTCCCCAAAACAGGAGTCCAGGGCCAGATGGCTTTCCAGGGGAATTCTACCAAATATTTAAGGAAGAGATAACACATATTCTCTTGAAGGTGTTCCAAAAAATAGAAATGGAAGGAAAACTTCCAAACTCTTTCTATGAAGCCAGCATTACTTTGATTCCAAAACCAGACAGAGACCCCACTAAAGTGGAGAACTATAGACCAATTTCCCTGATGAACATGGATGCAAAAATCTTCAAAAACATATTAGCCAACTGTATCCAACAATACATTAAAAAAAATTATTCACTACGATCAGTCAGGATTTATACCTGGGATGCAGGGCTGTTTCAATCTCCACAAAACAATCAATGTGATTCATCACATCAATAGAAGAAAGGACAAGAACCATATGATTGTCTCAATAGATGCAGAGAAAGCATTTGACAAAATACATTGTTTCTTGATAAAAACACTCAAGAAAGTAGGGATAGAAGGAGAATACCTCGAGATCATAAAAAACCATATATGAAAGACCCAATGCTGATATCATCCTCAATGGAGAAAAACTGAGAGCTTTCCCCTTAAGGTCAGGAACAAGACAGGGATGTACACTCTCGCCACTGTTTTTCAACATGGTATTGGAAGTCTTAGCCTCAGCGATCAGACAACACAAAGAAATAAAGGGCATCCAAATCGGCCAGGAGGAGGTCAAATTTTCACTCTTTGCAGATGACATGATACTCTAGATGGAAAACCTAAAAGATTCCACCAAAAGACTCCCTGAACTGACTCATGAATTCAGCAAAGTGACAGGATATAAAATCAATGTACACAAAATCAGTTGCAGTCCTATATACCAACAATGAAGTAACAGAAAGAGAAATCAAGAAATTGATCCCATTTACAATTGCACCAAAAACCATAAAATAACTAGGAATAAATCTAACCAAAGAGGTGAAAAATCTATACACTGAAAACTATAGAAAGCTTATGAAAGAAACTGAAGAAGACACAAAAAATGGGAAAAGATTCCACGCCCCTGGAAAGGAAGAACAAATATTTTTAAAATGTTGATACTACCCAAAGCAATCTACATATTGAATGCAATCTCTATCAAAATAACACCAGCATTCTTCAAAGAGCTAGAACAAATAGTCCTAAAATTTGTATGGAACCAGAAAAGACCCCGAGTAGCCAAAGCAATCTTGAAAAAGAAAACCAAAGCAGGAGGCATCACAATCCTGGACTTCAAGCTGTCTTATAAAGCTGTAATCTTTAAGACAGTATGGTACTGGCACAAGAACACACACTCCGATCAATGGAACAGAATAAAGAACCCAGAAATGGATCCACACACATATGGCCAACTAATCTTTGACAAAGCACAGAACAGATGAACACAAGCGAAGCAAAGATAATATAAAAACAGGGAGGAGTACAAAACATAAGAGACTATTAAATATAGAGAACAAACAGAGGATTACTGGAGGGGATGGGGGGATGGGCTAACTGGGGAAGGGGCATTAAGGTATCTACTCCTGAAATCATTGTTGCACCATTGCTAACTAACTTGGATGCAAATGAAAAAGAAAAGAAAAAAAAGATGAATAATAATAATAGTATTAGTTAAAATATACTTAATTTACTCTGAGCAAAGATTTATTCTAATATTGTTGGTTTTTCCCTAAACAGATAGCCAACATCTGACCAATTCTAAACACCTGCACTGAGACCTTGATGTCAGCCACCATAGTGTCATACTGGAGAATTGCAATAACTTTATAACTGGCTTCTACCTTTGCCCCCTTGGCTCAATTCGCAAATCTATAGCTAGACTGTTTCTTTTAAAGCACAAGTCACGGGACTTCTGGGTGGCTCAGTTGGCTAAGCGTCCGAGTCTTGATTTCAACTCAGGTCATGATCTCACAGTCATGAGTTAGAGCCCTGTGTCGGGTTCTGTGCTGACAGGCAGAGCCTGTTTGGGATTCTCTCTCTTTCTCTCTGCACCTCCCTCTCTCAAAAATACATAAACTTAAAAAAAAACTCATAAATCAGTTCTTGCCACATGGCCGCCACTTTCCTCTCAGCATCATTGACCCTGAAGGTGACTAATATCCTGCATATCTTCTCCATCATTAGATCTCCAGTCACTCCCTGGCCAAGACTGAGACCAAGCCTGCCATCAGAAAACAATAAAATATCCTAAACTTTAAGGCTGTGCAAGAGAGAGGTGTTAGCTCCAAGAGCAGAGAAGATGGCTGTTGACCCGCACTGGCCAGTGTTGACTCTGCTGCAACTCCACTAAGTATTCTGAACGTGCTCTTCAAAGATGTTGAAATGGGTCATGTAATCTCAGAAAGGGGGTTGTCCATGGAAGAGGAGGGAAATAAAAATTGTTACGTTTTCCTAATTCTCTGCATTTGGCCCTTGAAGAAATTCAAAAGCAGTACGAGCTGTTAGGATCCTGCACTCAGGGCCCAGCTGCACAGAGGATACTTATGCGAAATGGAAGCAGCATTTCCCAGTTAAAACTGGTGTAACTGATTTTTTCAGCAAAACCATCCATCCAAAATTCCGAAGCAGGGGTTGTAACCTTGTGGAGTAAGCCTTGCAATCAGAATTTAGCTGATGAGGTGAAGACAAAACACCCTGAGCTTTCAAGAGAGCAATTCTGGAAGCCCACAGAGGCTCTTACAATCAAAATGACAGAGTTATGATACATAATTCATACACTCACAGTTCATCCCTTGAATCTTAAGGAACCAAAGAATAAGAAAAAAAAAGTAAGATGGAAACATATGTGAAACAATATACATGGAAAATAGTCCTTAGAAGAAACATACACAAATTAAAACTACTGAGAGAAAAAAAGAATTTTTTGGTGCTAAACAAGTTGAAGATCACAAATTATCTATTCATCTTAAGAATGGGGGGTGGACAAAATAGCACTTCTAAGTACAAAGAATCAGTGGAAAGTCTATAGTGAATTGTATGAGTTATGAAGTGAAAATATCTGGGGTGCCTGGTTGGCTCAGTCAGTTAAGTGGCTGACCCCGGCTCAGGTCATGATCTCACAGCTCATGAGTTCGAGTGCCATGTCAGGCTCTGTGCTGACAGCCCAGAGCCTAGAGCCTGCTTCAGATTCTGTGTCTCCCTCTCTCACTGCCCCTCCCCTGCTCATGCTCTGTCTCTGTCTCTCAAAAATAAATATTTTTTAAAAAGATCCGTGAAGTGAAAATATCTACTAATTATCAGTTTTATGACAATGTGCGTATGTACCCTCTCTATGTAGTAAAGAATGTGGCTGGCCTTTGTCTCTGGTTCCTGGGAGGTGAACTCTAAATCCTTGGAATTTCCCAGATAATTGGAGCATCTCTGTTGGTCATGGTGGGCACCTGGAATCACATCCGGTTGTCTGCACGAACAAGATGACTCAGGATGGCCAGAAGGACCAACTTGTGATTAGCAAGTTGGGCTTTCAGCAATAAGGTATCAGCCCAAACTCAGAGGAGGGGAGAAGAGGTTGGAGATTGAAATCAACTATGAGGCCAACGATTTAATCAATCATCGCTGTGTTATGAGGCTGCCACAAAGACTCTGGGCACCACACTACTTGAGCATCTCCAGCTGGCAGTACTCTGAGTATCATCACACTTCAATGTGGAGAGGATAATGCATCCCCAAAGATGAAAGGAACTTCACACTCGGAACCCTTCCAGACCTTGCCTTATGCATGTCATTTCCTTTGGATGCTTCTAATTTGTATGCTTTTGCGATAATAAATTTGTCATCTTTAAATATAGCACTTTTCTGAGTTCTGTGAGTCACTGTAGCCAATTATCAAACCTGAGGGTAGTAGTGGGAAATGCTAAACTTGTACCCCACTGAGTAGACTAAGTGTGGCCATGTGCACTCCCAAATATGTGCCTGGTAACTGACATGAGGCCAGTCATATGGGGATTATGCCCTCAGACTGCGCACTTTGCTTGACTCCAGGTACCACAGCAAATTTCGTACAAACTCTAAAATATTTTTTAAACTGGCATTTTATAGTAAGATCTAATTTTTCTTTTTATATATATATGCTCAAAAGAGAAGTCAGATAATGACACTCCTCTGTCCCAAATCCTGGAGGGACTCCCATTCTACTCAGTAAAAGCCAAAGTCTGCTCAGTGGCCCATGAAGTTGAACTTCTCTGGGCATGTGCCCCCTCCTCCCGCTTTGTGAGACCCCTCCTCCCACTTCGTGAGACCCCTCCTCTCAGCACCCTGTCCTCTGTGCTGCTGCTGGGATGTTCCCCATGTCCTTGCTGTCTCCATTGCTGGGATCTTCTCCCCACCATCAGCACAGCTCACTCCCTCACCAGCTTCCAACTTTTCCCCTGGCTTCTCTAAGGATTGTTTTTTCTCGATCTTCAATTTCCTGTAGTGTGAAAATGACATCAAGGTTTAGTTTTTCTGCCATGTATCCTGCTTAGTGTTCTCTAAGCTTCCTGGATCTGGGGTTGGATATCTGACGTTGAATTAGGAAAATTCTCCATTGTTATTATTTCAGATATTTCTTCAGTTCCTTTCTCTCTTTCTTCTCCTTCTGGTATTTGTACTACGCAAAGTTACACCTTTGGAGTTGCCCCACAGTCTGTGGATTTTTTGATTCTGGTATTGTGTGCTCAACATCAGAGATGGTTTCCTCAACTGCATCTCACCCACTGAGTCCATCAAGGACACTCTTCATTTCTGGTAGTGTTTTTGATCCCTGGCATTTCTGTTTGGTGCTCTCTCAACATTTTTCTCTCTGCCTACATCACGCCCTGGTTCTTCATGCTGTCCACTCTACCACTGTTGTAAATTCCCAGTCTGATGGCTCCAGCACCCCTACCACATCTGAGTCTGGTTCTTAGGCTTTCACTGTCTCTTCAGACTGTGTTTTGTTTTGTTTTGTTTTGTTTTTGCACTTTACTGTGTCTTGTGATTTTTTTTCTTGATAGCCAGACAGAAAGGGCTGGGTGAGAGGAAGGCTATAAACCAGCATGTAGTATTGAGGTGTGTGTGTCGGGCAGGGGGGTGGAGGGCAGGTGTCCAATGATCACGTCTTGGCCTTTCAGTGAGACTCAAGACTGCAAATGTGTCTCTCAGCTCCCCTGCCCCCTTAGGTGGGACAGGATGGCCAGAGGGGGCCAGAATTAGGGATTTCCCTTCTCCCAAGTCAGTTATACTCTGTTTAAATGGTTTCTCATGAGGGTAGGTCTCCACAAGAACAGACGCCCTGGGTTATTTCAAAACAATGCCTTTTCTGTCCTCTGGCTGGAAGCATGGCAGGAGTCTTCTCTGATATCCACTGTGCAAGGCTCGTAGAGCTTTCAGAATTAAGACTCACAGAAATGTGGGGATCCCCCATCACTAGGTCCCCTGGAGTTTTTATTTCTCAGGCTTGCCCACACCGAGCTTCCAGCAATTCGTCAATTAGATTTTAGGTTTCTTACTTCAACACTGGTTTCTGCAGGGGCTTCTGCTCTGGTGGGTTGTGATTATCTGTATTTATCAGTGAGCCTCACAAATTGGGGGTGGAGAGTGGTTTGCCCTGTGACCTCACTTCTTTCGTGTATCTAAGAAGAGTTGATTTTTCAGCTTGTTCAGCTTTTAAGGCAGACTGGTGACTTTCAAGCTCCTTATATGTGGGACCAGAAACCAGAAAGTTCCTCTTTCCATCTCTGCTGAATGTTCCACACACTGCCCACTCCTGTCCCCTCTGAAGATAAGTCTCTAGCACAGTGCTCTCTGACAACCCCATCAGAAACTCTGGCACTGGGATCATTTCCTCCTTTTCTTTCCATGTATGTTTATTTTCTGTGTGGCCCTGACATGACTCTCCAGGTAGTGACATAGCTGTGGGTCACCACCAGTCTGCCTTCTTTTTTCTATCAAAGGGAAGCTTTGACTCAAAATAACACAATGTACTAGAGATTATGTCTCTAGATCCCAGTAGGAGTGGAGATTAATGGCTAATATACGTCTTTTATGATTCACCAGGGCCTTGAAAGCAGAGTAAAGAAAGCCAGAATGACAATGGAGACCCAATGACTCCAAACATAGACCAGAGACTTTAACAGTGGAGGAAACGTTCTCTCTCAGTATGAAATAACTTTGTACTGTCCTTGGATGGAAGGTGATTACTCTAACATGCCACTACTTTAATAACAACAGTAAAGGAGCAGCAGGCCTGGAGCTCCACTTGGAGGAAGTGTTGAAGAGGTAACATGGGGAACATGTGCATCGGAGCCAACTTTCCTCATCTCACCTCTGCTTCCCCCACTCCAGGTGCATGTGACCCAAGGGGTCATCAGGATGAATGCTGAGTTTATTTTAAGATTGTGCAGCCAAGATGTGGAGAATTGTATGGGCAAGGGAGGGTGGGATGCATCCAGAGCAAGCTTCTCCCTGTGTGAGGGGTTGCAGTTGTGCACCAAGAAATGTGAACAGGGCTGCTTGGGAGCAACCTGTGAGTAGGAGAGGTGGGTCAGGAGGAAGGATGGGACATGGAGACCCTCTTCCTGGGCCCAAAGGAAAGACCACCTTTCCTGGAACCTTAAGCACATGTTCTTATAATATAATGCCTTTCTGAACCTGCCCTAATCTTCAGCCAAAGGAAAAAAAAAGTGTATAAGTAAACCAATAATACATTTTATCGAAATGCTGAATGGCAGAGTATTTAAATTAAACCTCAACCAAGCAAAGACCAAAGCTGAATATCTTCATCACAGAAGAACTTCTGAGTTGAGAGTATATCTTAACTTATATCCAGAAATGTAAACTAATATTTGAATATCTACTATAGTATAAACTGTTACAATACAGTGGACTGTCTTTAAATATAGTCATCAAATTTTTTTAAAGTTACCATTAAAGGAAAAGGAAAACGGTCTCGGCACTGTCACTGGCTAATCGCTTCTACAGCCGCCAAACTGCACACTCACAACACTTACACCCATGCTCACTTCCAACAAGGTCATTGGAAGAAGCAAACTGTATCAGTTCTGCCACTTTTGTTTCCTGCTGCGTCTGCTGATGTACCCACCAAGTTATTATGCATTCTTTATCTCTGATATCTCTTCAACTCCTGAACCAGACACTGATGGGAATTATGATGATCAATTTTATGCATCAACTTGACTGGACCATAGAGTACCCAGATATTTGGTCAATATTATTCTGTGTGTTTCTTTGAGGGGAGGTTTAGATAAGATTAACTTTATATTGGTATCCTGAGTGAAGCAGATTGCTCTCCCAAATGTGGATGGGCCTCATCCAGTCAGGTGAAGGCCTGAGAGAGAACAATGGTTAACAAACCCCCAACGTAAGACTGAATATTTTTTATGTGAGTGCCCTCAAACTGAGACCTTGACTTTGTTCCTCTCTGTGAGTCTGAACTGGAATACTGGCTCTTCTTGGGTCTCAGGCCCACCAGCTTTCAGACAGGAACCACACATACATTCTCTTGGGTCTCCAGCTTGCAAATTCACCCTGCAGATCTTGGAGCTTGCCCACCCCCAATTCTTTATAACAACTCCCTTTATATACATATAGGATATACCTGTATACTATAAAAAAGGGTAATATACCTCTTTTGTGATTCACCTGAGCCTTGAAAACAGAGTAAAGAAAGCCAGAGTCCCTCAGAATTATAATGGGTACCCAATGATTCCAAACAGAAGACAGATAGATGATAGATAGATAGACAGACAGACAGATGGATAGAGATGATTGATAGATGGATAGATAAAACATAGATAGATGATACATAGGTAAATAGATGATAGATAGATGATAGATATTTAGATAGATAGATAGATAGATAGATAGATAGATAGATAGATAGATAATCTCCTATTGGCTCTGTTTTCTCTAGAGAACCCTAATATATGATGCTACAATTTTATTGATGCAATACCCAAACCAAAGCTTTGTGCACTGCTTGTGAAAGATGCTTTCTATTTTCAGAAGCAAATTTAAGGCCCTTATTTATTTCTATTTGTAATATAATTTGCAGGCCCTTGATGTTTCACACAATCACTTGAGGAAAATTAGTGCTTAAACCTCATACAGAAAAATGTGCCAATGGAGATATGAACTTAACTTTCAAGATAATAAAATTCTCTCCAAATTTCCATCTGCAATTCAGTTTTCATTGCACACATGCCCACTTTAGCATTTTTCCTGGAGTAGAAGAGTAGGAGGATTAAGCAAGCTTATGGAACAAATACCTGCCCTCACAAGAAGTGTCAGCAAGTTCTGGTAAAATGAACTCTTTTCTTTAAGGCCAGTATTGATTGTTCCTAAGTCTGTTCTGGTATCACTAAACCAATTAGTTCATGGAAATATTGTTAACTGCAAAGTACAGTATTAAAACAATTTGTCTCAGTTTTTTACATGTAATTGAAGTTATTCCAAATTATTTGGTTATCATAAGGCAGTTCTAAAACTTCCTGCATATCATGCAGTTTGTCTATGGCTGAAGAATGATTAACAGAGGCCCTTTGCCTCTCTCAGCTCTGATCAGTAATTCTGGAGTGTGTTCTGTGCTGCATTTGAAATGCGGGAATAAACATGAGGTTTCCAAAATCCTTCGCAGCCCTCATCATGTGTGTTGTATCATCAATAATGTCTGCATGATGTTAAAGTCCATATGCAATTATTGTTTCCCAAAACTAAACCATGCATCAGATTTGGGCAACTGCTGAGATGACAAACTAAAGCCAAAATCAGTGCATCCCAAAAGCAGTCTTGAGAGACACAGAAATGAAGAAGTAGAGATACAGGAAAGGCTGGCCCACTATCTCCTGTCTCTGGCAGAAAGGCATGCCTACGGGGTGGGGTGAGTGGTGGTCAGTGCTGCTGGGGGTGAGCCATATCCAAGGCCCAACAACACACTGGAGTGACTTTCCAAGGACCACATGGGCAAGAAATAATCCACAACCAAACTTCTGGTTACACCTACAGATCAGAGGACAGTTCTCTCATGAGAGAAGGGCCAGCAAGCAACTGGGTTGCAGATAAGATACTTTATTGATGAGGTGACTGGCATATGGGTTTCTGTGTACATCCTAATGGGCATCTGTCACAACTTGGCAATAAGAGACTGTTGATGGTAATGTCATGGCTTCTCTTCTTAAAATATCTTTTTACTTTTCTTTATAAAGAAAAATGAACTCAACCTGATTAAAAATATGAGTTAAAATGGCTACCCATCATAATCATGTAGAAAAATGGCCTCTAAAAGTATAGACACATCTATACCAGGGAAGTGGGAGCATTTCCCATGATGAAAAATTTGTTTCCTTGTTTCATTTGGTTGTAACCAAAAGTAATCTAGAGCTCAAACATGAGACAGAGAAATAATGGACTGCTGAATTTTTTAACCAACTGAGCCATAAATGCTGCACTCATTCCAGATATTTTGGTTCTCATTTGGGGAAGATATTTATGTGCTTTTGTGGGCTCTGCGATAAGACTTTATTTGAATGTGTTACAATATCCATTTGCTTTACTATGAGAACAGTTCTTACAGCAGTGAAAGAGGGCCATAAATCACAATTACCATTTCTTTCTACAGGTCAAGTTTTCTGGGTCATTTTCTTTGCAAGACCATAAGTTTTCTTGGCTACTGTTGGCCAAAGTTATCACTAATTCTATTAGAATCAAGAGCTGAAGTTGAGTGTTGGTAAATTTAACTTCTCCTGGGTCATTGCAAAATTCTCACTTGTTAAAGTAAATGTTTATTGATTTTTACTTACCACCCAAATAAATTTATGCCAGTTGTGAAAATTTAGAAAATATGAATAGAAAAGATATAGAATATGACTTATTCTATCATCAAAGACAACATTCATACAGCCCCATAGACTTCAATTTAAATAAAAAATGCTAGAAATAAGTTCATTTTGCTGCCAATTTACACTTCTTCTTTACCATCACATTAATATTATCTGCAAAACTGAAATATATGATGTTGGAAACATACGAAGTTTTCATGCATGAAGGGCCACAATTTAGAAACTTTTTCTCTGTAGCTCCTTAAAAGATTGATGAAGACAGTAACCATCTGTCTGTACTGAGGAGGTAAATGGACCTGTGGAGGGGGTGGGAGGGTCCTGGGTCATGTAATCACCTGCTTTTCCAATCTCTAGTGTTAGACAAGAACACTTCCTGATTGATAGCACAAATGCAAATTATTTTCACATACTAATGGCTTTCCCCCAAAGCTTCTTAATAATAGATATAGAGGTTTGTTGGATTTTATTAAATGTTTCAATAAATATGAAAATAATTTATGTTCCATGTTTGGTAATAAAATAACACATTTAAATGTGTGTTAAAGTATTACTATAAAACCTTTAAAACAATCTAATATAAATAAGGGAATATAATATTGTATTAAAATATATCATGGAATGTACATTTAAAATGTGTATATATATATATAATGATGATGTCTATAATACCTAATGTGCCAACATAATGAAGTCCTTTTCAATGATGTACAGATTTTATATTGAAAATTCATTAATGATATATTCCTATAATTATATCAATTTTGAAACATATCAACTTGACATAAGATAATTCTAATGTTTTTAAGTTTATATATTTATTTTGAGGTAGAGAATCTTAAGCAGCCTCTGCACTGCTACTGCAGAGCCCCATGCAGGGTTTGAACTCATGAACTGTGATCATGACCTGAGCCGAAATCAGAGTTGGATGCTTAACTGACTGAGCCACCCAGGTTCCCCAGTTTTAAATAAATATTAGAAATAAGACATGGAGCAAAATCAAATATTCTTTACCCATTACTGAATACAACACAGTTTATTAACAGCATAGACCACAGGAACCAGCTCTTGTGAGAGCAGGTGGTAGGTCCTAACAGGACGCCTGCAGTCCAGCAGCCAGGAAGCCTGAGTGGCTGTCGTGAAGGTCAGTCCTGTCAGCGCTCCTGGAGAGGTGGGCCAGACAGGACCAGGTTGCACCTGGTTTCATGGGTGGATTCAAGCCCTATGTCAGGCTCTGTGCTGACAGTACAGAGCCTACTTGTGATTCTCTCTCTTCCTCTCTCTATGCCCCTCCCTTGCTCGTGCTCTCTCTTTCTCTCAAAATAAATAAGTAAACTTAAAAAAACTTAAAAAGAACTCCTTATATTAAAAGCCACAGATGTAATGTCATCATATGGATGCAGTTCTGAACCAAACATTTTCCTGTTTTGTGGGAAACAGTGGGCTTAAAGAACAAGATATTTGAAAGACTTCTTAAGAATGAAAGCCTTCATTTCAAAAATAGCAAAAGGGTATGAATGGTGCTGTTTCCATCACTATTATGAAGTGAAGGTTATATGCTATTGTTCTCAAGAAAATTAATGTTCTCCAACATGTTCTACTATGCAAGCGAGAAGAGATTCTGCCTCCAACTGATTAGTGGTCACTTGATGTGAGAAACTGAGTCACACCTGTTTAAGCAGAGCAAGAAAACAGCCACCACCTTACATGCACAGTATGCTTATATAATATTATTTATAATATTTATGTAAAACAAAGTTCTTTATTCACTTTTATATGTAATCAGATAACCAAAAAGAAAGAAAAAAATCTTATGATTTAAAAAGATGAACTGCATAATATCTCACCTTAACTACAATAATCACCTTAATCTATTATATCAGAGATGTATTTTAATTGTTTTAAGTATCAAATGCAAGAATTCCGTTCAAGCATTAACAAAATATTCCTTCTATGGTAACTTTAGTCCCTCAACCCCACCTCACCTTACTAAGTCTCTCAATTTTATCTCCTGTTTGAGATCCAAAGAAAAGCATTCCCATGAACACATCCCCAGTAACTGAAGAACTCAACTCCTATTCTCCTCCCAAGGAAGTTCCTTATTCACATTAAAGCAGTGATTCTGCTTATACTTCAAGTATAATGAGCTCCAATAACAAAGAGCAAACAAATAAACAAGCAAAACCTCACATCCTTTGCTCTAGTGACTAAAACATCTTACGCAGGGTATATAGGTTATGTTATGTTATAGTACATAGAGTACATATGTTATGTACTAATTGATTACTAAGTACACGTCTCTACTAAACCCTTTGAACAACAAGCTTTCAGTTGTACAATCTGTCCTTTGGGAACTACAATTAACTGTCAGGCTTATCATGATGGTGTTCACCTATTTTTCCTCTGTGAGCATCAACCAGATGACCATACCCTCCCCTGTGCCAGTGTCCCGAATGGTCAGAGTCCCTGCAAGCATTCTTACTCTTGCCAACCAGGTGGTCCTCTCACTGATCTTAGTCTGATCACCCAATATCAGCCTTCTTCTCTAACTTAACCCAACTTTTTTTTTTTAATTTTTTTTAACGTTTATTCATTTTTGAGACAGAGAGAGACAGAGCATGAACAGGGGGGGGGGCAGAGAGGGAGGGAGACACAGAATCTGAAACAGGCTCCAGGCTCCGAGCTGTCAGCACAGAGCCTGACGCGGGGCTCGAACTCACGGACCGTGAGATCATGACCTGAGCCGAAGTCGGACGCTTAACCGACCAAGCCACCCAGGCGCCCCTAACTTCACCCAACTCTTAACCCAACTCTTAGCTCCAATCCAACTACTCTCCAAATCACTCCACCCACCTGATTTGATCCTTTCGTTCCTCTGGAGCACCTAGCTTGTGCTCAGCTGGGTTCTACTGCCTGTAGTCATCCTGTGCATTGGTCTTCCTCTGGTAATGCTGATACTTTTCTGCCTATTAACGTGGAGATGGATAAAGTCACTATTTCCAGATGACCTATCGAA
The DNA here is from genome assembly GCF_024362965.1 of Panthera pardus. Taxonomy (NCBI): domain Eukaryota; kingdom Metazoa; phylum Chordata; class Mammalia; order Carnivora; family Felidae; genus Panthera; species Panthera pardus. The sequence continues at coordinate 19,135,523 of NW_026526788.1, forward strand.
AACACCCTATACTATTAAAGGAGCCACACTGTTTAAAGACAGTAATGTATGTTAAAGTCAGGTCACTATCCTAGATGATAAATCTCATTTTCTTTTCCTTGGTTAGCAGTGGCATATATTATATGTGGCATGTCAGCAAGGACCCAGGAATACGACCTCAAAGCATTAGCAGCTGAGGTACCCTCCATCTGCTCCTGGCTCTCTACCTTCTAGGCACCTGGCAGGACTTCGCTTCCCTGTCTCTATGAGGCTGGGTGTGGCTGTATATTTCTACCGAAAGGGGAGTAGAAGTGTCCGTTCCAGGTAAGATCTCTAAGAGCCGGTGTGAGACCCACCACCCTCTCTCCCTGCCACTGGGGCAATCCTGAAAACAAGCATCAAATGCAATTGAGAGATGAGCCACGTCCTTTGCTGGGCCATGTCAGCACATGACAAGAAATGAACTTGAGTCCAGTCACTAGGATTTGGGAACCGTTTCTTCCTCCAGCAATTCAACCAAAACATTGCCAGCTCTGTGGAATATAGGAATGAAGGGAAACCTAAAGGACTGGAGTTAGACAGGATCATATATCTGACAGAATCTGTAATTAGCCAGAACTAAGGGAGTCCTTATACATGAAACAGCCAAAATCCAGGTGCCATCTTCTCAACTTTAAATAGAAATTGACATTCTCTCCTTATTTCAACTGAAAAATATGGTAGCATTTAGACTCCAGACCTTCATCATTTCTTCTAAATTAATGGTACAAGAAATCAAGGCCAGTATTTTTACTTAATACCATTTGTAAAGACTGCAAATCTATAGGACATAATTAACCTTAGGGACATCCCTCAATTTATGAATTCTAAACACACATATATTAAATTAGGTATAAATTAGTTAATCTGTAGATTTTATATCTATAAAGATTATAATTTAGTACATTTTATGAAATTATTAGAAGTCTATCATAAATCTGTTTCTAAAACTATCAGAACTATTTCTAAAACTATTAGAAAGCTGTTTCTGTTTCTACTAAAAATAACAACATTCTAGGCGCACCTGGATGGCTTGGTCAATTAAGCCTCCAACTCTTGATTTTGGCTCAGATTATGATCTCATGGTTTGTGGGATCAAGCCCCGTGTCAGGCTCTGTGTTGCCATCACAGAGCCTGCTTGGGATTCTCTTGCCCACTGTCTGTACCTCTCCCTAGCTGGTGCTCTCTCTCTCTGTTTCTCTCTCAAAATAAATAAAACGAAAAAAAAAACATTCTAAATATTCTTAGCTATTAATAAATGCTGAAACATTTTATTTATTCATTTATTTTTAGTAAAGAATTAACAACTTCATGATCAAACCACCCAGTGATCAAATTCTTTGGAGCAACAAATGTTATCTTTGACTAAATACTAATCCCTGACAATATCTATCAAACAATATTTAGTCAAAATGTGTAACCAGAGCTTGTTAATGATGTTAAAAAAGAAAAATATTGAAACTATCATCTTTTGTCTGTGAGGGACATAGTCAAGCAAATGAAAAGAGAGATACTTGCAGCCACATAAGCATATGCAAATCTGTTGCAGTGGCCCTAATTAGAACATATTTTTCCTATTTTATGCTTTCCCACTTTGACTGAAAGAGTTTGTATACAGTACTTCTAATTAAATAGTTCTTTAGTGTCTTGTTCTTCTTAATTTTCTATTTTGTTTTTCTCTGTTCAACCTAATCATCACAAAATTTCATCTGAGTTTTATAGTCTGATGTTTTCTCTGACAGTGTTTATATAGTTTCTCAGGATTTACATACAAAATTCAGCTATGTTCATAATTGCTATAATTTAATACTTTCTAAAAAACTTTTTAAGTTTATTTTTTGAGACAGAGAGTGAGAGACAGGATGAGTTGGACAGAGGCAGAGACAGAGGGAGACACAATCTGAAGCAGGCTCCAGGCTCTAAGCTGTCAGCACAGAGGTGATGCAGGGCTCGAACTCACGAACTGTGAGATCATGACTTGAACTGATGTCAGACACTTAACTGATTGAGCTACCCAGGTGCCCCACAATTTAACACTTTATTAAGCAGGACCTTATGGGGTCTGATGTTACCACCACGCAAACCTCCTCATTGGGGAGCATATTTCTGGGAACTGCTAGCCCCAAGATGGACAAGGACAGGCCTTGTGCAACAGGCCCGGAGGGTCTGCAGATGGAAGCAAGTAAGGAGGAGCAAACTGCAAGTGCTGACACCCAGCTAACCAGCACCCAGGATCCCTGGATCAGTCCCGGGCCAGGGCACCTAGAGACACCAACCATAGTTGGGACTTCTGGGGGACACTCCCAAATCCAGGCCTTGGGGACTTCGGGGGTTACCCCAGGCCTGCCTGGCTGCGTGGGGTGGGAGACACCCAGAATCACCATTGCTAGACAGGCCCCAAGTCTCACAAAGACAGCAGGGCCAAGTAGGGCCTGCCAGTGACCACCTCAAAAGTCCCCGTTGGTGGTGCATGGCAGAGAACTGGGAGGTTGGCCTGGCCTCCCAGACTGTCCAGGTCCAGCCATGCAGGGATACAGCAGCCACAGGCGGGGACCCACCCACTGCCAAGGTCCATCCTGCCCCAAAACGGAGCTGCTAATGCCCTGAAACCAGATCTCAGGGGCAATTTACCCTGGACTCCAGGTAGTACCAAGGAAACTGTCTACTGCAAAGGGAGTGTATGTCTTCCCAGGGCAGAGCCATAAGGGGTAATGGGTCTAGCTCAAAGGACCTTCCCTGTTTCACAAAAAAAAAAAAAAAAAAAAAAAAGAAGTAGAAAAGAAGGAAAGAAAGAAAGAAAGGAAGAAACAATATTCTATAAGCTGTCTTTATCTTTGTGTATTAAGTTAACCCAGACATCCCTAGAGGGCCATGGCTACTAAAACAGGAATGGATATGGCATGGGTAATAATTGTCAAAACCACAAATATAATTTACTACATTTTTTATGGGGTGTGAAGGGTAATGACCCTAAAGATAGGCATGATTATTATCTTCATTTAATAACATCAAAACAATTTTACTGAGGCAGAGCAGTTGGCCCAATATCATACAAGGAGTAAGAAGAAGAGTAAGAAAAAGAGTTTACCCAAGCCTATCTGACGTTCAATCTGATTCACTTGGACTCACCATGTCCCTGACTGCTTTTTAGGACACAGCCATGAACAAGATATATGTGAACCCAGATTCCATGGAGGGCATATTTTGAAAAGATGGAGTAGGAGTCAGGCCCCAAAAAACAAAACAACAAAACAACAAAACAAAAACCCAAAACTATATAACATTTATATAGAGGGATGATAGATAGAGATTATTTATGTATAAATCATGAAAAGATATGTTTAAAACACTTTTGTTTTTCAATAAATATAAGAGATGAACAAAGATTTGGTAGAAAATAACTTGGAAGGTGCCCCTGGGGAATTTGCATTTTAAAATGAGACAGGAATGCCAAAGAAATAGTCTTCTGTGAAAGAACATCTTAGGGCACAATTGCTAAGGTAGAAGTGAAGCCAGTGCCTAAGCAACCAAAACAAGGACAGTATGACTGGAGCACAGTGGAACAGGAAGGAGGAGAAGAGAAGGGCCTGGGCAAGAAGTCTGGATTTAATTCTAAATGCAATGAGAAGAAGCCTCTGGTGGTTTTAAGCAGGAAAGTGACATTCCAGGTATAGGTGGCAGATGATAGGGAAGCACACAGGGAGAGAGTCTAGTTAGGAACTGAATAAGCTCCTCCAAGAGGGAAATGATGGTAGCTTGGACTAAGGTGCTAAGGGTAAAAGTGGAATTAGAAGGGTAAATTCTGAACATGGAAATAGAGACACAGAGTTTATGGGCCTGGCTCCCTATTGAGTAAACATCCTGAAAATCACTGAGGAGACCAGTAGCACTGTTATCTTTCACAAAATAATTCCACTTTAGTGGACTCAGCAGAGAGCTAATGTCCTGTCGAATCTTGGTTGAGGTAGTTTAGAGTTCTTGGGAGAATTGCTCCTACATGTCAGCACCATTATACTCTTTGTTGAGTTCATCAATGATGCCATTCTATAATGGTAGAAATAAAATTAAAGTGAAATAAAACATTAGAATACCATAATCATCTTAATAAACACATATTTTTTAAATTCTTCCCTGCATTTTATTGCATGATTATAAATATGAGTGAGACTCAGAAACCAAACTAACCTTCTTTAAAATTGCCTAAGTGCATTTTGTAATATATGAGAGTTCTGTTAATCTCATTAAATGATATAAGTAAGGAACTAATAAATAATAGTGGCTCCTTATTCTTAAATGCTTACAGAGGTCCCATTTTCCTTTACAGGCTCTTAATGAAATTTAAGCAAAGTGGTTGCCAACAAAGTGGGAAATTGTATGATTTTGAATTCAAATCAGGGTATTAAATAGTTTTATAAATCTCAGGAAAAATACATTCATAGATAAAGTTCCTATCAACCTACTTAATGGGAATATTACTAAACTTCTTTTATGTAAATATGATTAGTGAGATCTTATAAATTACAATTTAAATTGAAGATATCTGCATTCTTTCACTATCAAGACAATGAAGTGAGGTCAACAATTACTCTGAAGACATCCAAATTCCATGTAGAGATTCCATCTTTTTACATTTAAAAGTATATATACTGAAATGCCCTTAAAATTTTTCTACTCATTCTGCTTCGCTTGTTTTTTATCTTACAGATCTTCTGTGGTTCTATTCCCTATTTGCTTGACCTTGTTATCCGGGTGGGAAATTTATAAACATGTATTACTAATGTACAGTTTGTTTTTTATTTGTGCCTCTATTCCTCTATTTCTTCTGAAATTTGTATACTTCTGGATTTGAGAAATTTTGAGCTGATAAAGACTTAAATGTTTATTCGTCTGTCATGACATTTTAATACCTCTTGTAGGGTAGGAAAATAATTTCACCTCTACTATTTTAGGTCCTTGGCTGAGATCCTCTGTAATAAAAGAACAACAGGAGAAATATAGAAGTTTGATAACACATATGCCTCTTGTATACATGGGTGAGACCCAGGAAAGTGGAGTCATTCCCTAAAATGGCCCAAGCCATCACCTTAAATACCATCATCTAAAGACAAAAGAGATTTGGGGGAGTGGGGATCCAGTTATGGGAGGTGACCAGGAAAAATGCAGTAAACAAGCATAAGATTGTTATACATGCAGATTTAACTCATTGTTTTCTCCCTTGATATAGAGTTTCCAAAAATTTAGTCATCCTCTTCTTCCTGGTACAGAAAAAAAAACAAAAAAACAAAGAAACACCCTTACAAATGGATATTTCCCTCCTAAAAGTAAATATTCCTTCACTCAGTTTTTAGCTCTTCTCCAGTGCCTGTTATTTCTTGAAAAAAATAACCAGTTTAAGTAACCCTTATGGTATAAAAGGTACATTTTGGGATGGCAAATTCTGTTCCTATTCACTATCAAAGTCTTAACCTACAGAAAGTAGAGCTTTAAGGAAAGAATGTCTAGCACTCTGTGATGAGTAGGAGAAGACACAAGAAGTCTGGGTTCAAAATATTTCACTGTGTATCACACACAAAAAAATACATCAATATAAGTGAGAAAAGGAGAGAGAGCCTTGACCAAAGTCAAATGAAGTCTATTAGTCTACATAGGGATGTAGTTTGTCTTGTGCTTTCTTTATCCATTCCCATTTTATCTATCACCCATCAGACCACCATCGCCTTTCATGTTGATTATGTAACTGTAGAGGAGCAAAATTTGTCAATTCAGAATGTATCTCTTTGGTATGTGGATTATTTTAGGCTGATTATTTTTCAGAAACATGGGGCTCAGAATGAACTTTTTACCTCACCCTAACTGCCTAAAAGACTTTAGACAGAGGAACTGCCTGAGGAAGGAGGTATTATCATAATTAACTACAGTATATTATAGGTAGGTGTGGTAGAAAGGGGGAAAATTAACAGTCCGTTTGTTAAAATTCCTCTCTATGTCCCACTGTCCCTGTATGGCCCAGAAAACATTTGTTTACTTTTTCATCTTCCTGTGAATTGTCTTTCTTTCTTTCAAAGTCCCAAAACCTACTCCCCTCTCTAGCTCTGGATGTCACATAAACATCTAATGCCTGCCTGGCCTCATGTTCTTATGGAGCACCCATACATATGTAATTAAATTTTATTAACTCCTGTTAATCTGTCTTATGTCAACTTAATTATTAGATGAGCCAAAAGAATCTTTGAGAGTAGTGGAAAATTTTCACTCTCCAACATAAGGAAAAACTGAAAGGTAGTGGTTGTCTAAGCAGTGACTAACTCTTTCGTTTGGGTTATTCTCCACCTTTTTGAACCATTTTACAACCTTGTAGGCTATTTTACAATTCTGTAGTAATAGAAGTTAATTTATAGAAAACTGAGAGTAGTGCAAACAATTCTTTTCCATGGAAATTCAAATTATATCCAGTAGGATACAATTGTTACTCTCTAGATACTGATCAGATCTGGAGCTTTGCATCCATTTGTTAATTTATTTCAGCATTCCTAATCTGACTATAACGTGGTATTTTGAATTCTCTTTGCAACCTCTTGCAAAATTAAAAATTCCTTCATTAATTGACAGAGTAAATAAATTTTTGGCATGTGTTTATTTGTACATTTCTATAAGATTCATGATTGTATTCTATTCTAAATTCATCTTCTCTAGTACTCTACCCACTGTAGGAATTCCCTCTGCTTTTTCCTTGAGAGAAGATCCTTCAGTCTTTGCTTTGGCAAGTCCAGTGAAAATGAACTCAATACCACACACTGAACCATCCATTTTTCACCCAACTAAGTTTGTGTTGAAAATTGAGTTAAATGTATTTATCCATATTTTTATCCATTAATATCAGTTTTTCTGCACAGAGGGAGCTCTTAAGAAAAAGATGAATTTCCTTTCAATGTGATAGCCATTCAAACACTCTAGGACTTTGCTATCTAATACAGCAGGTGCTAGCTACAAGATAGTTACTGAGCACTTAAACTGTAGCAGGTCAAAATGGAGATGTGGTATAAATGTAAAATATACACCAGATTTAGAATACTTAGTACAAAGTACATAAAATGACTCATTAACATTATTAATGGATTATATATATATATATGTTATACTATATATTATATATTTATTATATATTATTAAAATATAATAAATAGAACATATTAGATTAAATAAAATATTGTAAGTTAACTTTACTTGTTTCTTCTTACTTTTTTAAATGTGGCTACTAGAAAATTTAAAATCACATACATAGCTTACCTCTGTGGTTCACATACTATTTCTATTGAGCAGTATGGCTCCAGAACTTCAATCCTTCCCTTGTAAGTCCCCCCTTACTCAGAACAAGCATCCCCAGATCCAGCACTGTCAAAAGTCTAATTTCCCAACTTCTTCGATGCCTGGATGTCTCATCTGGGCATATTTCAGCTCGCTAAAATTTCAAATCAAGCATCTGCCCAAGATCAAATCACTAGGGCACCAAAGATTTCTTTATGGACACTTTTCTTTTTGGAGAAGTACATCCATTAACAGAGATTTATATCATACCATATTTTAGTAGGAGATTCTTTTCCTATAACTAGCTCTTAAACCAAATCTTTCCCCATCTAGTATCTAAATTATTTAAATCTTATTCAGTGTATGTATATTTATGTGTCTGTATGCATCTTCTTGGAACCTATAAGAAGTAAGTAAGCTCCCCTTACTGAAGAATCGTTAAGTAACCCTATTATCTTTTGCTGTCTATAAATGCAAAATGCATGTACCTCCTATTCTGTGACTCTATCCACATTACAGATCAGTAGTTCTCAGTCAGTGATCCTCGCTACACCATGTACTACGAAGTCTTCTTAGGTATGGCACCAAAAATGTTGCTCACAAAAAATTTGTTTTTGCAACGAACAGGCTGAAAAACAGCTCTATGTACCTGTCATATGCAGCACCGAGCTAACAAGGTAGAAGTAGGTAAAGAATGCACACATTTAAACTGAGCTCTCAGAGGTGAAGGTAATGCCACGCAGGCCCCAGAGATACAGAACATACAACATTGTCGCCTCACGTGTAGGTTTGAGAGTAGAAAAGCAGGTAGGGCATCCAGCAGCTCCATTTTAATAAGTCTACTCTAACAAGGAGCTGGGGAGAGTGGCCAAGTGAGAAGTCCAATAACTATGTCATTTAACTATTTCAATCATACTACCAAGAGTTTTAGATTTGAAAGTGGGCTATAAGTAAAGAAAACACTGAGAGGCCACTGGGTGCCTCCGTCAGTTAAGCGTCCCACTCTTGATTTCACCTCAGCTCATGCTCTCAGTCAGTGTTCGTGGGTTGGAGCCCCGTATCAAGCTCTTTGCTGCCAGCTCAGAGCCTGGAGCCTGCTTCAGATTCTGCGTCTCCCTCTCTCTCTCTGCCCCTCCCCCACTCATTCTCTCTCTCTCTCTCTCTCTCTCTCTCTCTCTCTCTCTCTCTCTCTCTGTCTCTCTCTCTCTCTCAAAAATAAATAAATATTGGGGGAAAAACAAAACAAAACAAAACACTGAGCACCACTGTTATGGATTAAATTTCAAAGCCCAGTCCCAGAGGACCCAGCCCCGATAACTTCTTTCAGGATGACATTGAATTCAACTGCTCTACAGACTGAGTATAAATCCAGCCACTTCTGTCATAAGCAGATCTATATGTTATTATCTTATCCATAATTGTATAATCTGTAATCAAAATATATCTACAGTATTCCTCTCTTCTACCAGTTTAACACTGTTTCTGGAACCAGGTTTAGCATTCTATTTTTAATAAGCCAATGTTCGCTTTTAATTGTTCCTTGTTGCTTTTACAAGTATTCACCAACTATTTAATGATCACTTTAAATTCTGGATCAGCATCAAGCTTATGAGCTTTAGTTTCTGGGATCCAAATTTTTCTTTTTTGAATTTTAAAATATTTGTTCACTTCTAAGCTTTTGGTACATTTCTGGAAGTTTGATATAGACCAAACCATTTAAATTTTTCTTAAATGTTGAGAATGTTTTGCTTTATTTAATATATAGGAGCATTTTCTTTGATTATCTAGTGTCTGACAGGAGCATAAGGATTATATTTTGAATTACAGAGTTAAAAGGAGCATTAAGATACATTGCTTCTATTTTACAAATGACAAAACTGAAACTCACACAGCATCCATTTGACTTGCTCAGGATCACCTCTAACATAAGGGCACACAGGAAGTTGAGCTAAACGTGTATACTAACCACCAAAACTTGTATACTGTTGTTTTCCTTATTTTTGTTTGCTGGAATGGTTTATGCATTTCTCTGGAAATACTTCATAAGTATGTGTATCATTCCGATTTTCCCATAGCTTCCAAAAATCAAACACATTTGATAAGGGATAATTTAAAATTTACTATCAGTTAATCACATGCAGACAGTGTTGTTATAATAGAGTTGCTAACAAATAAACCTCTATTTTCAGTAAAGAAAATTGCTTCCAAAAATTTTTCAGCGTCAAAGTTGTTAATAAAATATTTGTTGATTTTCTGTTTTATGTCGACCTCTTATCTTTCCCCCCAAATCATAACTTTTAATAGGACAGGGAACAAGTTATGAAATTTATTTTTTTAGCCAATATCATTTGCAACACATGGCTATGCACTCAATAAATACATCTTGAAATGAGTTTTGCTTACAATTTTCTCAGAGTTTTGGGCAGTTATGTAATTATTCACATCCTAGAAATTGTCGTTCCTTGAAATTGGAAAGAAAAATGCATGAGACTTACATGGATCTGGAAACAGACCTTCGTCCCAGGTTTGCAGGTAGAAAGCATGGGATGGAGTGGACAAGCAGCCAGGCTGGGTTCAAATCCTACTTCTGACATTTATAATCCACGTAATTCTGCAAAATTGCTCAAGTGCAGCCAGCCTCTACATCTGGAAAATGGAAAATAAATCCCACTTTGCATGGTTTTAGTGTGAATTATAGATAACTTGGACAACATACTTTGTTTTTTGATAAGAAATATTATTTTAATTATGCAGATTTAAAGATATTTTAACTCTATGCAAATGGTGTATTCTTAAAGGTGTTTATTGTAAAGCAATATTCTTCATTCAAATTCTCTTCATCATATCGGCTTTAGTTACAGTTTTTATATTTGATGGGATAGGGATTCTAAAACATCTCTTAAAACTTTATTTAAGCCTGTGAAATATTTAAAGCAAATATATAAAGGGGAGGACTGTGATCATTTCTGGCTAAGGGAAAGATGTTCAAAGTACTAAAAGCTTATACAAAAGGTACATAGTAAATATATTTGGGGTGCATGGGTTTAAAGCGGAAAATGGAGCTCTAGGCAGACAGCTCAGAACCCAGTGGACTGAAATGAGAATCACAGCATGATCTGATAGACATGAACTGTAACAGAAGCAATGAAAAATAACTTAATTTTTAAAAAATAAAATAAACCACTGTACTCAGATTGTCTTGCAGTATTTTGGGGTCTCAGTCTCTTCATTTTTCACAGGATATATTTGGTTAAGGCAATGTCTGTGGCCCCTCCAGCTATAATATTCCCTGACTCACTTATTGGGTACTGGAGAGTATGAGAGGCGTTCATAAAAATGAGGTTTGTCATCACAATCTTCCCCAGGACAAAAGTTTTGTGCCAGCTCCAGTTAAGTATCCTAGCCCAAAGCAGTTGTTCTTAACCTTCGGGAGGTCACAGAACCCTTTACAAAGCTGAGGAGAGCTATGAAGTCTCTCATGGGAATAAAGTTCATAATTCTCTATAATATGTCAGGGAACTCATATGGCCCAGGTTAAGACCCTGTGCATTAAAGAGTTTCCTGCTCTGGGGAATGTCTTAGCTAATTTACTGTAGCAAAATATCATAAACTAGGTTTGCTTATAAACTACAGAATTTTATTTCACATAGTTCAGGAGGCTGGAAGCCCAAGATCAGGGTGCCAGCCCTGTCAGGCGCTGGTGAGAGCCCTCTTCTGTGTTGCAGACTTGTCACTGTACCCTCACACCGAGGAGAACAGAGGAGGAGGCAAGCTCGCCCGTGACTCTTGCAAGGGCACTGAGTCCCTTCATGATGTTCCAGGCTCATGACTTCATCTAACCCTAACTATTCCCAAATGGCCCACCTCCTGGGGTTTCAACCTGAGAATTCCGGGTGGGGTGAGGGAGCATTCGGTCCACAATCGGGGAGTTCCTGGGGGCTGTCCACAGATCCCTGAGAGAACAGCTGTGAGAGTTTACACGGACATATCTAGATAAAACCACAGGTAGCTGCTCAAAGGCACATTTTGCCTCACAACTTCAAGGCTTGCTTGAGGTTTTTCACCTTATTTGTTTGGTTCAAAGTTCTACTTAGCTTTATCCATTCTCAGATTGAAAGTATTTTTATTAATTGAAAAGAAAGAGGTCACAATTACAAAAATCTCTCAAAATAAGTACTTGAGAAATATCTAACACATTGCTCTGCGATTTTCCCCTTTCTCTCGAACATATTATTTCTCTGTAACTCAGCTTCCCCGTCTATGTGATGGGAATGATAACACATCCTCTATCACCCAGAAGAGTTGTGAAGACCAAGTGAGAAGGTAAATGCAGTAACAATGATGGGATTAGCAGTAGTTGACAGTGATTGTGAATTCAGGATGTGTGGAGCACTGTGCTGAATATCTCACGTGGGGCACTGGTATCACATGATGGCTACTTCAAGGAATCCTCCCAGTACCCCTACGGGCTGCCATAATCCGTATTTCTATTTCGCACATGAGGAAGAATGAAGGCATAGAGATATTAAATAACTAGTGCAAAATGCAGGAGCTTATTAGGCACAGAGGAGGATACAAACCACAGCCATCTGATAGCAAAATTTAGGACCCTAAACTCTATTACCCTGAACTGTCTTACATAAGAACCATGCATTCAAATTGTGTGTAAATCACGTGAAAGAAATTTTACCTTTATGTGCTACCAGGTGTGGTATCTGTGATGCCACTAGAAGTACACAAGACAGTGTTTTATTTCATACAGAAGAAATAAGTGATCACCTACAAGGAATATGGCCCAGCAGACTTGGGTCTGAATCCAAGTTCCCCTGCTAACCAGCTGTGGGGCCTTGGCCTTTATGCTAATTCTCTGAGCCTCTGCGTCTTTGCCTCAGAAGCAGACCCTGAGCAAGTAGTTTATTTGGAAGAAAATTTCAGGAAACACTGGTAGGTAAGTGGAGAAGTGACAAGGGAGGTTACCCACACTTGGTAACTCAAATTGACACCATTGGGTGCTCCAAATTTTTGCGTAGAAGAGGCAATCAAAAGTAGCCCACCTGGAGGGGGAGCTGGAACAGTTTTACATCCTTTCCTAGCAGCCTTGGGGGAGGAGCGCTGCCCTGAAACATACCACTTCTTAGGCATTTCTGGATTGCAGTCACACAGATCTGGAGCCTCCAGCTGCTAGGAAACAGAGAGGGTGCTACTGGTAACTGAGGTCCAGCCTGCCTGCAGTGGTGGGGCCCAAGCACATTTGTGTCGGGCACAACCAGCATTTCTTTCACTCGGTTTCTCACCCATGAAATATGGAAAAGACCTATCGTGGCTGTAAAATGAGCAACTAAATATGTTACTTGCCTGAACTCAGAAGGCCTCTAGCATCTAGTCCCTGTTCTTCATCCATAAAGCTAATTCCCTTCTGGCAGCTCCACCTTTCAGTTCCTATCAGTGTATAGAAAGTAGCTAATCCACCTGGGTCGCATGCATACTGTGACAACTATAAATTTAACACATGATACGTTTGGATTTCCAAGAAAGAATAGTACTATTTAAATTCAAACACTCTATTATCCTTTATGTTGTAAAGAGAATCCAAGGAAATATATAGAATTATAAACATCCTTGCAAACAGGTAAATCCCGTCTTCTGCATACACTTCAAATCATGGTAAATATAGCTCAATAGGAAGATATCCAACATAGCTTAGAAACCATCTGGCATTCACATTGCGTTTAGAGGGGCAAGAGCCTCAGACGAGCTGAATGACCTTCCAAGATCCCACAGGTAATTTCCGGCACAGCACAGCCCCTGGTTCACTGTCCTTTTTGTACACCATTCAGCCTTCTGTGGCTTTCCCATGGTTATAGAAGTGAGCCAGTCATTTCCTGGAGTGATTATTTACTTTAACACTTACATTTATTTCATGTCTGGAGAGCTTCACAAGGAGCTACCTTCCTAACTGGTTTCTCATTTCAATCAAAACTACAATTTAAGCTAACACTGATTTCCAGTGAGCTGATCTTTACAAAAGATTACAAAATTGTTCTCACTGTTGCCTGCTATCATAATTCACGTACTGAAAATAATACACATTTTCCAAATTAAAACACATACTAAAATGTGTATTAACCTGACAAACCAGGATGTATTATTACTCAAATGAACTATAACATGCATGGCTTTCTGTGTGTTTCTTAGATGTAACTTGAGCAAACAACAGGTATTAGATAACCTTCCAACAGATTTTTAAGTTCGGCATTATATGCATATTTGCTTTAACAGCAATGAGTAAAAGCAAAACAATTCAATTACAGTTCCTTTGGGGTGTGCTTGGGAATGCCTCCATCCAAGGAAAACATCCCCAAAGAGCTGTGCACTGTGATATCTTTCTTCCAATGAGAGGATAGCTCAGAAATAATGTGACACTTGAGGTGGAGTTGCTGATAATTCAGCACATATCTTCCATGATGGGCGGTCAGACCTTGACAGGACAACAGAAGAGGGAGACTTTATCTGACCTGACTTAAAGTAAGAGCAAGTAGTTAAAAGAGCAACAGGCTTTGGGGTTTGTAGAAAGAAAGAAAGAAAGAAAGAAAGAAAGAAAGAAAGAAAGAAAGAAAGAAAGAAAGAAAGAAAGAAAGAAAGAAAGAGAGAGAGAGAGAGAGAGAAAGAAAGAAAGAAAGAAAGAAAGAAAGAAAGAAAGAAAGAAAGAAAGAAAATCCTGTCATTTAATAGCTGTGTTACCTCAAGCAAGTCACTTCTCTGTGTCTCAGTGGTCTTTGTGACAAAAGAGAAGTCTACGTGGTGAAGTGTGAGGGTCACATGAGATAATGTATACAGACTATGAATCTCAGTGACCAACATGGAATAGGCATTTTTCATAAAAGTTGTAAAGAAAAATTATCCAGCCATCAGATTGTTCTCTGTATTTACAGATCTGATTCTGATTTTTGTTTTATTCATTTTGTTTTTCAACAGCATATCAGGAGAGATGGTAAGCTATAATTGTGTTGAGCATAATATAATGTATAAATTTGTCCAATCATTATGTTGTACACCTGAAACTAATATGTGCACCAGCTATACTAGAACATATATATGATGAGTATATAAGTATATATAAAGTAATAAGATATATATGATGGATATATATCATGTGAAATGTATGTATGATGTATAAAACATATACGATGAATATGTATAATGTATATATAATAAAAATATATATGATGAATATATATCATGTGTAGTGTGTGTGTAATGTATAAAATATATATATATATATATATATATATATATATATATATATATATATAATGTATAAAGTGCCCCTGTATAACTCCAGGTGCAAATTAAGATGTTCAAAACTCATCCAATAAATTTTAGCCACTTTTTTTGCCAAAAAAAAGAAAGAAAATATAATTATCCAAGCTTGAGGGAGAAATAAAAATATATAATTATATGCTCTTTTACTGTCACATTAGGGACATTTTTAAACAAATCAGCTTCAGAGTCATCAGATGCTATGGAAGAATGTAAGTGTATTTGCATAACAATTAGCACACAGCATTTTACTACTCTGAAAATTGTTAATGCCTGTGTAGTGGGTTGAAAGTTGTCACCTCAAAATTCATGTCCACTTGGAACTTCAGAACATGACTTTATTTGGAAAGTGGGTCCTTGCAGATGTAGCTAATTAAGGCTTTCAAGATAAAGTCATTCTGGATTCGAGACAGCCCTTAGTCCAGTGACTATGTCCTTGTAGAGGAGAAGACACAGAAATAAAGAGGGAAGACAGCCATGCAAAGGTGGGCGCAGGGAACTGGATGTCCACAAAGCAAGGCTTGCAAGCCTTGTTGGCCTTGGTCGGGAGAAGGAGTTTGGAGGGAGCACAGCTCTGCCAACCGCTTGATTTCAGACCTCCAGCTTCAGAGCCGATGAAAGAATAAATTTGTGCTGTTTTAAGCCACCAAGCCGGTGACAATTTGTCACAGCAGCCTAGGAAACTAATAGAGTATGCTTATTTTGTTTTCTGTTTAGTAGAGAAGAAAACTTCAACAATATGGTTTTATTCCCCTGTTTTTGTTCCTATTTATTTCTACCGACTAAAAAACAAACAAACAAACAAGGATAAACAAGGCCACACTTTTGTTCTTTTTTGAAGCTGTTCTCTCATGCTGCTGGTATCTTCATTGATGCATTAAATGAAAGTTAACAAATGGTTACATTTTGTATACGAATTGTGATTTTAACATTTTAAAAATTAAAATGACAAAGGATGTATTGGTGATAATCGAGGATGGTGCCGGAGATGGTGAGGATAGAGACGAGGAGGAAGAAGATTCAAGTGAGAACTGTTTTCTCACCACGCCAAGGCTTCACTGGGGACTTCACTAGGCCAGGCGAGTGGGAGAGAGCTCCTCACATGTCCACGGTGGTGCGCACAGCAGAGACTGAGCCACGCGCTGACCTGGAGCGATTATGTCCCTGATTCTAGGAAAGAGTAACTTAAGTGCCCACCAGCAGTTTTTGAAGGCACCCTGTCTCAAAGAGGCTACTCCCCACAATGCTCAAGCTACATGCCAACTGATGCTCGTTTTTGGATCTGGAACAACCCAAAGAGATTTCAGGGAAGTCCAACCTGATTCTCTTGCAGCTTTTGTGTGGGATAATTCAATGAAGATAGTTTCCACTTGCACAGATGCTATCTTATGTAAATACTGGTAATCGTAGGTACAAGTTGTATTATAGCTTAAGCCGATTTTTTTCACATCTCTCTGAGAACATAGAATTTTGAAAAACATAATTTTATCATCCTCATCAATGACAAAATTATTTGATTCTCAAATTATAGTAAAGAATAAGCTTGCCCCATGTGGAAGAAAAGTTCTTTTAATTTCGTGAGAAGCTGCGTATTTCTTTTTCTCCTAAGAGGAGACAAAAACAAATGAATAGATACAGAAAAATAACAAACCTATTACTTTATTCTGTGTTCTTTTGGGTTCCAAAACCACACTTGCTGGGTCCTGATTGGTTTGGAAAGAGGAAAAGTAGCAGGATAATAACCCTGGAAGGAGAGGATTATGTCCTTATGGCACAAATCTGTCACTCTCACTGCTGGTGAGTGGTGAGTATCCTATTCCAGTCCACTGTCCAGTGGTTTCCTTAACCCTCCTGAAAGCAATCTATGCTGATTACCTAAGAAATGGGGATGTCCATCTTCCTCTATTTCATTTATAAAATAAATGGATGGTTTTCAGTTGCTGATCACCCTGTGAAAAGCATTTTGTCCATTTCACAGCAATTAAGAGTGGTAATTGCTCAAGGCCATTTTTCCCCTTTTCATTTCCCACCAAGAGAGTTTTGGTCCACTGGGTCTCTGAGGCTCAGAGCAGAGAAGGCTGCATTCCAGAGAAACACTCTATTTTGACTGCAATTTTCTCACTTATGCTCCCCTCGTCGCAGGTAAATCACCCATCAGATCAATAGCTCCAAATGACAGTCTCTACAGAAATCCTCCTTGGAGATGCGAGGTTGGGTGTCAGCAGCAGGCACAGGAGGTGAGGCACTTAACTGAGCATCAGACACTGAAAATGAGGCCTCGGTTCTGTTTTCTGCTCTGACCCAGCTGTGGTAGGAACTCAGACAGGACATTTACCCTTCCGGCATCTGTGTAATCTCATCTGACTGTTTCAACATTTCTTCAACTCATGTCTCGGGAGAGAAGACTCAAATCTTGTGAGAAACACATACATATTTAAATTTAATAATCTGAATGAAGTTTGAAATTGTATAGAAGATCCAAAAGATGGAATATCATGTAGCCGTTAAAAATAACATTTAGGGATGCCTGGGTGATCCAGATGGTTAAGTATCTGACTTTGGCTCAGGTTATGATCTCAGTTTGTGAGTTCGAGCTCTGTGACGGGCTTTGTGCTGACAAGTCAGCCTGGAGCCTGCGTCAGATTCTGTGTCTCCCTCTCTCTCAAAAATAAATAAACATTAAAAATTTAAAAATGTATAACATTTATGAGCCTGGGTGGCTCAGTTGGCAGAGCAAACAACTATTGATTTCAGCTCAGGTCATGATCCCATGGTCATGGGACTGAGCTCCAGGTTGGCCTCTTCACTGAGCATAGAGACTGCTTAAGGTTTTCTCTCTGCCTCTCCCCTCCCACCTTGCATGCAATCACAATCTCTGTATAAATAAATAAATAAGCAAATAAGTAAGTAAACATTTATGAAGGATTCTTACTGAAAGAGAAATGCCCACAACTTAACATTAAGTGAAAAACTGTGGGAGGAGCCAAGATGGCAGAACAGCATGGAAGTTTTTTGTGTGCCTCGCATCCATGAAATACAGCCAGACCAACATTAAACCATCTTACACACCTAGAAAACTGATTGGAGGATTAACACAACATCTGCACAACCTGAACCACAGAATTCAGCAGGTACGAAGTGCGGAGACGTGAACTTGGGAAGAGAGAAGCCAGTGGCAGGCAGGGAGCCACTTTTGTACGCGAAGAGAGGACAGAGACTGGGTTGGGGCAGAATACGGGAAAAGCACCCCTCCCCAAAAGCAGCTGGAGAGAAAGTGAAAATTAGAAACAGCCGCAGGGACTAAACAAAAAAGGGAGAAAGGAGAAAGGAGAGGGTTTCAATTCCATTAAGACTGTAAACAAGGGGGTCGCAAAGGCTGCAACTCCGCAGCTCCCTACCTGGCGGTGCTCTGATGGGAAGGGCGAATCCCCAGGAGCAGAATGGGGTCCGGGAGGTTCTCGGGCCACACGGGGAAAAGCGGTTCCACTGCTGGAAGGACATTTGCTGGAGACTTTTGAAGCCCCCTGGTCCCGGCCGACCCCAGAAAACGGCCACATTCGCTGGGGCTGGAACAAGCACCCTCGTTAAGGGTGAAGCCTGGTGCCAGATGCGTGTTGTGAGTTTCCATCATCCCTGAAACACTGCTGCTACCCTGTCTCGCAAACTTTTTCTGGGGTGGCCTGGCACCCAGCCACAGTCTCGGGCACTGGCAGCAGCAGGGTCGTGCAATAGTTCCTGGGTGTGGCCGACACTTGGCCATTGCTCATTCTGCCATTGCTGGGTGAGACCCTCCCACAGAGGGGCAGAACTTGTCAAAGCCCTGGTCCTTCAGAAGTAAGGGGCTGAGGAAAACAGCCGCGTCTGAGACAGAACTCGGGAGAGAGGTACTGCCTGGGGCCTGGTCACGGATTGAAAAAGCGGGGAGTGGCCGAGAGCTGAAGACAGAGGATGGTGCCGATTACTGACCCGGGAGAACAGACCGGGTAGCTGAGTGACACCATTTTCACCGCTATCGCGCATGCGCATATGCACCTATGAGCACCACAACAATCCACCTTGGTTGGCTAGCAGCGCCATCTAGTGGAGAACGGAGCTGTTACACTGAGCCCCGCCCAACTGGGCAAACCTGGCTCTTTAAGAACACAAGTCTCACCGCCTACTTCGTTTATGGAATATAAAGCCCTACATAGTTTGACTTCTAGGGGAAAACGAGGTAATTTCAGTCCTATTTCAATCTGTTAGCTTGTCTGTTTATTCAGTTTTATTTGTTTTTTGTCTCCTTTACACTACTTTTCATTTCCTTGAATACAGAAAGAGAAAAAATTCGTTTTTATATTCTATTTTTATTAAAAATATTTTTCTTTAATTTTTATTATATTTTTTACTTTTGTGTAAATTTTTTCAAATTCTTTTTATTCCATCATTTTATTTTAGTGTGCTTCAGTGTATTCACCTTTTCAAATTTTCAAACGATTTCCTTTTTCTTTCTTTTTCTTTTTTCTCTTTTTCATTTCTTTTCTTTTTGTTGAATGCAGAAAGATAAAAACCTTATTTCTACTTTCAATTTCTATTAAAATATTTTTCTTTAATTTTTTTCAACTATATTCTTTACTTTTGTGTAAATTTTTTCAAATTATCTTTTAATCCCATCATCTCATTTTAGCCTACTTCAGTATATTCATTTTTTTTCAAACTCTCAAATGATTTCCTTCCCCTCCCCCTTTTTTTCCCTCTAATCTGTCAAACCACTTTCAACACCCAAACCAAAACACACCTAGGATCTAGAATCATTTATTAGATTGTGTGTGTGTGTGTGTCTGTGTGTGTTTAATTTTTTAATTTTAATATTTTTTAATTTTGTTTTTTTAATTTTAATTTTTCTACCTCATTAATTCCTTTTCTCCCTTCGAAAAAAAAAAAAGAAGGAATTCACCCCAAAAGAAAGAGCATGAAGAAATGACAGCCAGGTAGTTAACCAACACACATACAAGCAAGATATCTGAACCAGAATTTAAAATCAAGGTAATAAGAGTACTGGCTGGAGTTGATAATAGATTAGAATCCCTTTCTACAGAGATAAAAGAAGTAAAAAATAGTCATAATGAAATTGAAAATGCTACAACTGAGCTGCAATCATGGATGGATGCAGTGGTGTCAAGGATGGATGAGGCAGAACAGAAAATCAGCGATATAGAGGACAAACTTATAGAGAATAATGAAGTAGAAAAAAAGAGGGAGATTAAGGTGAAGGAGCACGATTTAAGAATTAGAGAAATCAGTGACTCATTAAAAAGGAACAACATCAGAATCATAGGGGTCCCAAAAGAGGAAGAGAGAGAAATAGGGTAGAAGGGTAATGTGAGCAAATCATAGCAGAAAACTTTCCGAAACTGGGGAAAGACACAGACATCAAAACACAGGAAGCACAGAGGAACCCATTAGATTAAACAAAAACTGACCATCAATAAGGCATATCATAGTCAAATACACAAAATACTCAGTCAAAGAGAGAATCATGAAAGCAGCAAGAGTGAAAAAGTCCCTAACCTACAAGGGAAGACAGATCAGGTTTGCAGCAGACCTATCCCAGAAACTTGGCAGGCCAGAAAGGAGTGGCAGGATATATTCAATGTGCTGAATCAACAAAACATGCAGCCAAGAATTCTTTATCCAGAAAGGCTGTCATTCAAAGTAGAAGGAGAGATAAAGAGTTTCCCAGACAAACAAAAATTAAAGGAGTTTGTGACCGCTAAACCAACCCTACAAAAAATTTTAAGGGGGACTCTCTGATGGGAGAAAATATGAATATCTATACATATAGATATAGAAATAAATAAATAAATATCAAAAGCAACAAAGATTAGAAAGTACCAGAGAACACCACCAAAAACTCCAAGTCTCCAAGCAACATAATGGCAATAAATTCATATCTTTCAGTACTAACTCTAAACATCAATGGACTCAATGCTCCAATCAAAAGACATAGGGTAACAAAATGAATAAGAAAACAAGATCCATCTATATGCTGTTTACAAGAGATCCACTTTAGACCTAAAGACACCTTCAGATTGAAAATAAGGGGATGGAGAACAATGTATCATGCTAATGGTCAACAAAAGAAAACTGGAGTAGCCATACTTATATCAGACAATCTAGACGTTAAAATAAAGACCGTATCAAGAGATGCAGAAGGACATTATATCATAATCAAGGGGTCTATCCACCAATAAGACCTAACAATTGTAAACATTTATGCGCCAAATGTGATAGCACCCAAATATATAAATCAATTACACAAACATAAAGAAACTCATCGATAATAATACCATAACAGTAGGAGACTTCAACACCCCACTCAGAGCAATGGACAGATCATCTAAGTAGAAAATCAACAAGGAAACAATGGCTTTGAATGACACACTGGACCAGATGGACTTAACAGATATATTCACAACATTTCATCCTAAAGCAGCAGAATACACATTCTTCTCCAGTGCTCATGGAATGTACTCCAGAATAGACCATATACTGGGACACAAATCAGCCCTAAGTAAGTACAAAAAGATCGAGATCATACACAGCATATTTTCAGACCACAATACTATGAAACCCAAAATAAACCACAAGAAAAAATTTGAAAATGTAACAAATACTTGGAGACTGAAGAACATCCTACTAAAGAATGAATGGACTAACCAAGTAGTTAAAGAGGAAATTAAAAAGTATATGGAAGTCAGTGAAAATGATAACACCACAACCCAAAACCTCTGGGACAGCAGCAAAGGCAGTCATAAGAGGAAATTATATAGCAATCCCGGCCTTCCTAAAGAAGGAAGAAAGATCTCAGATACACAACCTAACCTTACGCATTAAGGAGCTGGAAAAAGAACAGCAAATAAAACCCCAAGGCAGCAGAAGATAGGAAATAATCAAGATTAGAGCAGATATTAATGCTATCAAAACCAAACCAAACCAAACCAAACCAAACAAAAACAAAACAAAACAAAAAACAGTAGAATAGATCAAGGACACCAAGAGCTGGTTCTTGGAAAGAATAAACAAAATTGATAAACCACTAGCCAGATGGATCAAAAAGAAAAAGGAAAGGACCCAAATAAATAAAATCAAGAATGAAAGAGGAGAGATCACAACCAACACAACAGAAATAAAAACAATAAGAGAATATTATGAGCAATTATATGCCAATAAAATGGGTAATCTGGAAGAAATGGACAAATTCCTAGAAACATATTCACTACCAAAACTGAAACAGGAAGAAATAGAAAATTTGAACAGACCCATAACCAGTAAGGAAATCAAATTAGTAATCAAAAACCTGCCAAAAAACAAGAGTCCATACCCAGATGGCTTTCCAGGGGAATTCTACCAAACATTTAAGGAAGAGTTAACACCTATTCTCTTGAAGCTATTCCAAAAAATATAAACGGAAGGGAAACTTCCAAACTCTTTCTATGAAGCCAGCATTACCTTGATTCCAAAACCAGAGACCCAACTAAAAAAGAGAACTATAGACCAATTTCCCTGATAAAAATGGATGCAAAAATCCTCAAAAACATATTAGTCAACCAGATCCAACAATACATTAAAAAATTATTCACCATAACCAATCGGGATTTATACTTGGGATTCAGGGCTGGTTCAATATCCACAAAACAATTAACATAATTCATCACATCAATAGAAGAAAGGACAAGAACCATATGATCATCTCAATAGATGCAGAGAAAGCATTTGACAAAATACAGCATCCTTTCTTGATAAAAACCCTCAAGAAAGTAGGGATAGAAGGAGCATACCTTGAGATCATAAAAGCCATATATGAACGACCCAATGCTAATATCATCCTCAATGAGGAAAAATGGAGAGTTTTCCCCCTAAGGTCAGGAACAAGACAGGGATGTCCACTCTCTCCACTGTTATTCAACATAGTATTGGAAGTCTTAGCCTCAGCCATCAGATAACACAAAGAAATAAAAGGCATCCAAATCAGCCAAGAGGATGTCAAACTTTCACTCTTTGCAGATGACATGATGCTCTAGATGGAAAACCCAAAAGATTACACCAAAAAAACTGCCTGAACTGACTCATGAATTCAGCAAAGTGACAGGATATAAAATCAATGTACACAAATCAGTTGCAGTCCTATATACCAACAATGAAGCAACAGAAAGAGAAATCAAGGAATCAATCCCATTTACAATTGCACCAAAAACCATAAAATACCTAGGAATAAATCTAACCAAGGAGGTGAAAAATCTATACACTGAAAGCTATAGAAAGCTTATGAAAGAAATTGAAGAAAACACACAAAAAAAAAAATGGAAAAAGAATCCATGATCCTGGATAGGAAGAACAAATATTGTTAAAATGTTGATACTACCCAAAGCAATCTACATATTCAATGCAATCCCTATCAAAGTTACACTAGCATTCTTCACTGAGCTAGAACAAATAATCCTAAAATTTGTATGGAACCAGAAAAGACCCCGAATAGCCAAAGGGATCTTGAAAAAGAAAACCAAAGCAGGAGGCATCACAATCCCAGACTTCAAGCTATACTACAAAGCTGTCATCATCAAGACAGTATGATACTGGCACAAGAACAGACACTCAGATCAATGGAACAGAATAGAGAACCCAGAAATGGACCCACAAAGTATGGCCAATTAATCTTTGATAAAGGAGGAAAGAATATCCAATGGAATAAAAACAGTCTCTTCAGCAAGTGGTGCTGGGAAAACTGGACAGCGACATGCAGAAGAATGAACCTGGACCACTTTCTTACACCATATACAAAAAATAAACTCAAAATGGATGAAAGACCTAAATGTAAGACAGGAAGCCGTCAAAATCTTTGAGGAGAAAGCAGGAAAAAACCTCTTTGATCTTGGCCACTTCAACTTCTTACTCAACACATCTCCAGAGGCAAGGGAAACAAAAGCAAAAATGAACTACTGGGGCCTCATCAAAATAAAAAGCTTCTGCACAGAGAAGGAAACAATCAGCAAAACTAAAAGGCAACCGACAGAATGGGAGAAGATATTTGCAGATGATGTATCACATAAAGGGTTAGTATCCAAAATCTTCAAAGAACTTACCAAACTCAACACCCAACAAACAAATAATCCAGTGAAGAAACAGGAAGACATGAGCAAACACTTCTCTAAGGAAGACATCCAGATGGCCAACAGACACGTGAAAAAATGCTCAACATCACTCATCATCAGGGAAATACAAATAAAAACCACAATGAGATACCACCTCACACCTGTCAGAATGGCTAACATTAACAACTCAGGCAACAACAGATGTTGGCGAGGATGCGGAGAAAGAGGATCTCTTTTGCATTGTTGGTGGGAATGCAAGCTGGTATGGCCACTCTGGAAAACTGTATGGAGGTTCCTCAAAAAACTAAAAATAGAACTACCCTACGACCCAGCAATTGCACTACTAGGCATTTATCCATGGGATACAGGTGCACTTTTTCGAAGGGAAATATGCACCCCGTGTTTATAGCAGCACTATCAACAATAGCCAAAGTATGGAAAGAGTCCAAATGTCCATCAATGGATGAATGGATAAAGGAAATGTAGTATATTTATACAATGGAGTATTACTCAGCAATCAAAAAGAATGAAATCTTGCCATTTACAACTATGTAGATAGAACTGGAGGGTATTATGCTGAGTGAAATTTGTCAGTCAGAGAAAGACAAAAATCATATGACTTCACTCCTATGAGGACTTTAAGAGACAAAACAGATGAACATAAGGGAAGGGAAACAAAAATAAAATAAAAACAGGGAGGGGGACAAAACAGAAGAGACTCATAAATATGGGGAACAAACTGAGGGTTACTGGAGGGGTTGTGGGAGGTGGGGTGGGTTGAATGGGTAAGGGGCACTAAGGAATCTACTCCTGAAATCATTGTTGCACTACATGCTAACTAATTTTGATGTAAATTTTAAAAAATAAAAAATAAAACAAGTTAAAAAAAACTGTGGGCTAGAACTCATTTTACATTATGTCAATATATGATGAGAAGGAAATGCATCAAAGTGTTAATATGTGGTTGCATCTGATCATTTTTTTCTTTACACTTTTCTGAATTTCCCACAAAGAAAAAGGACTATTATGATTAGCCAAGTAGCTATGGAAATACACTGTTTATATGCATAGAAAACAGTTGTAGCAGAAGTATCTTAAGAACTACTTCTCTCTCATCAATCTCTAAATCCCCCCTACCTCATTGTCTTATCTCAGTACCCAAACCTGCAGGTTCAAGCTAGGTTCCTTAAAGAAATAATTTTCTTGAATGTTACCGCAAGGAAAACCTGAAATTGGTCACTTACAGAAGTTCTAAAAGAGAGGATGCTCAAAGATGCTCTCTATGCTCAAAAAAACAAAAGAAAGATTTCGATCACCATGATGCATACCTGACAAGTTATTATATCTTCTGATGGACTTACAGATTGCTTTGGGCTTGCTCCACATCCAGCCCCAATGACTTAAGATCCTCCTTCAAAAGGTGTTTTTTTTTTCTCTCTCTCAATAATTCCATCCTTTGAAAGGTTCATTCATGGTGATAAACCTACTACCTCTCAGTAATTCTCTCCTGCTTTTCTTCCTAGGCCATTTTCAATTGGATATTTGTTGATAAATGAAATAGTGTACACCTAATTACTATCCAAACAACATCCACTGGCAATGTCTTAAAGTGTAATCCATCAATCTTTCTCTAGATATATAGCTTTGAAGACAAGGGTTACAATTCTTAGGTAAACTTTCCATATCAATTTTAGTTGGCACATAACAAAATTCAATAGATTCTTTTACTGTGAGCTTTCTGAAGACTATCATTACTATTAATATACTAATGAGAATTGCTAATATGGAGAATGAACATTGTACTCAGTATTTATTTCCCCAAAATATTTAACCACAGAAATTGTTTTTCTTCTCTTGAGTTTCTAAAGTTCTGGTGGGAACAGTTTTGGAAGTCCTACTCTAAAGGGTGGATTTGATTTGTGAGGTTTGACAGATGAAGCACGAATGAACCAGTCCATGACACATAATTCAACTTGTGGTACAGATTCAGAATGAATTGGACAGCCTGGCTGACAGCATTCTGTTGAGTGGTCAGGAGTGGGTAGTGAAATGAGAGGCAACAAACCAAGGTGAAGGGGAGGCCTCTGCCTCTCCCGTGTTTTATGTCTTCACCAGAGCTGTTGTGATGGGGGAACTCATGAGCCTGACCTTTACTGGAAGGACCCTAGAGCCCCATCTTACATGAGCTTCTTACAGTCCCAGCCTCCTCCTCCTCTATCTGAAAGGATCATGGCAAAAATGCTCTCAACTGAGAATTACTGGCCACTTAAGAGACTCCCAGACTCAAGTATTTCTGTTAGCAGAATAGTTGGGCTGGGCGAGGGAACTCATGTTCACCTAAGAGCAGTACAGTTGTTCAGTTCCCTCTGATGGCCGCCATGTGAAAATGGGGGTCCAGGATTGCCAGGCAGTTTGGATTTTTCAAAAGAAACTGGAAATATAGATTTGTAATAGTTTTATTGAATGTACAGTTGACCCTTGAACATGGGTTTGAACTTCACGGGTCCACTTATACATGGATTGTTTTTGATAAATGCAGCACAGTACTGTAAATGTATTTCTCTTCATTATGATTTTCTTAAAAGCATTTTCTTTTCTCTAACTTACTTTATTTTTAGAATACACTATATAATACATAACACATACAAAATATGTGTTAACCAGCTGTTTATGTTATCAGTAAGGCTTCCAGTCAACAGTGAGCTGCTAATAGTTAAGTTCTTGGTGAGGCACCTGGGTGGCTCAGTTGTTTAAGTGTCTGCTCTTGATTGTGGTTCAGGTCATGATCTCACAGTTCATAAGTCTGAGCCCTATGGTGGGTTCTGTGCTGACAGTGTGGAGCCTGCTTGGGATTCTCTCTCCCTCTCTCTCTTCCCCTTTCCCACTCATGCTCTCTCTCTCAAAATAAGTAAATAATCAAATCACCACAATCTAATTTTACTGAAATTTTTCAATTTTTAAATGTTGATTCAAATATATGAGAAATTAAGTACAAGTAAAAAAAATACATCTGTTCTCCAAGGTCAGCCAGTGGGCTACTAATTGATGGCATAAATAAAAAGGAAACGAATCACCATATAACTCTGGCTTTTTTCTGAAATTATAACCAGGTGCTAAGTTGAGACAGAAAGAAAGTGTTGACTAACAGTCTATTGGAAACTTATTTATTGTGTAATTTGGGACACTTTCATACACATTAAACACAAGGGAATACTCGGACTTTATGGGTTACCTGCGAGGAATTTTAAAGTGCTAAAATACAACAACAACAAAAAACATATTTGGGGGATGGGAAAAACATATTTGGGGGATGATTCATCTAGGCATGGCCAGTGCTTAGCATGCATCTGGCCCAGAGAAGGCACTTGTCAGAGAGTAGTATAACTCTACTCAGGAATTTGTGTATAGCATGGGATTGCATTCCTTGCACTGAGGACTGTCATCTTTCAACAGGAATGTAAGAGAAGATATTCTGGAACAAGATGAGAAGATACACAAGAAAACACTTAGACTCCATGATTCTACTCCCTAGGAATGTTTTCAAAGTAATGCGTGTTAGGGTTAATATAAAACGCATGGACATTTTCCTCATTCTCATCAATTCCCTGCTAAACAGTACCTCAATGCTCTAAATGCTTCTGGATCACCCTGTTAACAAAGATAAACATTGGAGGCAGAGGAGCAATAAAATCCTTGAAACCACAGCATTACACATCTGGGGAGAGGAACTAAAGGATCGGCTGCTGCCGAACAGGCTCCAAATTGGCTGCTGTGGTCGTGTGATCCAGGACCACTTTCTTCTAGCTTAGCGGAGGCTTAGCGAGTGTAACCAGGTGAGGTTCAAAGCAACTGCAGAAGCAGGGCTCCTATCATTCTAGGTCGTGTCTGGAGGGACCATCAGCCCCTCAGGTAATAAACTAGACGTACACCGCCAAGCCACTCACAGAGCCAGCCCAGCTTCTGAAGGGATTCAGTCTCATTTTGACCCATTTCAGATTGGAAAAAAAAGTATCAGTCAGGCTTGATGGCACTTCCAAGGCAAAGTGAAAACCAAAACAAGCAGGGAGGACTGGAGGGTTGGACCTGTTGGCCAACCAAAAATTGAAAAGACTGGTGAGAGAGTAAAGAGAACAAAGAAGACATGAGTGTTTTCATCTAAATCCAGCAATAATATAGTATGAAAACCACAATCAGAGCAAATATATTCTATGATGTATGAATTTTTAACATTAAGGCCAAGTTAAAATCTTTTGCAAAATTCCAAAAACTTGAGAGTGAACCTCCATTCTGACACTGGATTCAGATCACTGTCCAATAGGCAACAAGTAATCAATGTCCAGAAACCAAAAATATCAAGTATAGGTATTGCCTCTCATAAGGAAAGCAAGTATTAAACTATTCAAACTCAATGACAAATATGTATTTCTGTCACAAAAAAAAATTCTCAGTTACATCAGAGGATTTATAAAGAAGGCGACTTTTAAAGTAAAATTTTACATGCAAAAAAATGGACTTACACTGCAGGAACACATCTAGATCCCATAAATATAAATATTCTATTAATATATAAGGATAAATATAAATATTCTAGTGATATATAAGTATAAATATTTTGCAAATATATAAGTATATTTATAAACATACAAAAATATTTTTATAACTGTATAAATATTCTATAAACATATTTATATGGCCAGAGACATTGCCATAATCTAACTCAGTGCTTTTTTCAAGATATTTCCCCACACACATCCCATTGCTATGGACATTTGAAGACAGCACAACTTCCCACTCTGTTTTGTTTTTCAACCTTTCCTTTGAAAGCCTTAAATGCCTAATTTAGAGAGCTCAGGATTTCTCAACCAGAAAATATGTACACCCAATCCAGCAGCATCTTTCGCCAAGCTAGCTTGTACTGTCTTGCTCTCTCTCTTTCTTTGACTGTAAAGTCTGATCAACAAGAAGAGGAAGACAACAGACTGATTATTTTCATCATCAATATGCATTCTCCGTACCCACCATCAAAAGCATTAAGAACTTTTGGAAATCAAAGGATTTGAGATATCAAAAGGCAATTCCTCACCTGAAGTAGATGGCGCCCCATTCTCTCACTGTGATCTGGTGTTTTGCAAGACATCTTCTTTCTGCCCCTCTCACCCTGGATTGTCATCAACCCCTGAAACTTGAGGGACAGAGTGTTTATTAGAAGCTTAATTTCATTTGATCCCCTGAGCCCTTTTCTTCTCCATGACACTCACACTAACAGTTTAAAGAAAACAAGTTTTGTGCAAAATTCTTCCTAGGGCAAAATTAGCCACAGTTCTTAACTGAATAGTGAATTTTATGACAACGTCTGGTCATAAAA
This sequence comes from Panthera pardus, assembly GCF_024362965.1. Lineage (NCBI taxonomy): Eukaryota > Metazoa > Chordata > Mammalia > Carnivora > Felidae > Panthera > Panthera pardus. The sequence goes on from NW_026526788.1 coordinate 19,164,659, forward strand.
CTGCCTGGGTTAAAGCTGGCAGTGAGAAATACTTTCAGTGAGAGAAAAATTAAGATAGCTCAATTTCCCCACTCCTACCATCTTTTGGCGTTCATTTATACATGCGATATTTTCACTTGTCCATTACATAGATATTCTGATCCTTGAGACCCACAGAGGAGGAGAAGGGAGACCTGGACTCCGGCATCTGACCAACAACTCCTCTTTGATTTTCATGCTAAAAGCATTTTCTTTTGTCAAGGAGCACTTCCAGAGCTGCTGCCTTAGCGTTTTGAATGGGTCTGATGAATTGGTATTGTATTTGTAGCATATTGAATTATTTCATTTATTATTCTTTTTTTCCCCAAACTGTTCTGACCACAAATAGTATGACTAAAAGGACATTAGTATTCAAATTCACATATCACCTCTGTGTAGAGCTATTGTTTTCAGGAAGCCATTACTGCACATTGCTAGGCAAAGGAATGACTGCAGCCTTAGACAAGGCATCTGTGACTCTAGCAGACAGCCACAACCTGTTTCCTGAAGCAGCGATTCTCATTTTCTTTACTTGTCATATAAATTAAAATGGCCAACATCTAGTAGTGCCAGATTTATTTTCTTTGGAATTTCACTTCACCTTCATTTTAAGACTCAAATAAAACAGGCCACAAGAGGGTCATGCAAGGGAGGATGTGATCACTCCTGTGTGGTGGAGAGGGGACCAGGACGATGTGCTCCTAAATCAGGTGATTCACAAAGACTCACTCCTCTGAATATTAAGAAATATAGTCTAGTGGCCTAAACATAAAAGATGAAAAGATGCTGTCTGAGCCTAGATTTGGTACTGAGTCCCATTTCTTAATAACATCTGCCAATCATGAACTCTCTGGCCTTTTCATGAATATGCCTATATATATATATATATATATATATATATATATATATATATTCTCATACACCAAGGCATGAGTATATCTGTTGCCTCTGAAGTTTGGACTTTTGCACAAAAAGAAAGAGTGTGTTACAAAGTAATAATGTTTTATGCAATGTTCTCGAATTTATTGTAAACATGTTTATGCTTTATACAAAAATCTTGTGATGGTTATTAACAATGATTATGAAAAAAAGTTCTTGAAAAAAATAGAAGTGGGTGGGGAAATTTAGAGCACAACCATAGATTCTTAGCACAAGCGTGGACTTTAAAGACTCTCCTTGTCCCTGAATCCCTTCTACACAATTCCTGCTGGAATACTTCTGGCCAGCAGGAGGCTCTCACCCATCTAATTGTTAAATACCTCTAATGCTTAGAAGGGTCTTGAAACCCATTCCTGGGGATAAGATCATCTGTAGCAAACAATCATTTTTACTTCTTATAGAAAACAATGATTATTTTCTTCTTATAGAAAGCAAATATGGAAACTGGTGCAGTCACTCTGGAGAGTATGGAGGTTCTTCAAAAAGTTAAAAATAGGGCGCCTGGGTGGCTCAGTGGTTGAGCATCCAGCTTCAGCTCAGGTCATGATCTCGTGGTCTGTGAGTTTGAGCCTCATGTGGGGCTCTGTTCTGACAGCGCAGAGCCTGGAGCCTCCTTCAGATTCTGTGTCTCCCTCTCTCTCTCTGTCCCTGCCCTGCTCATGCTCTGCCTGTCTCTCTCTCTCTCTCTCTGTCAAAAATAAATAAACATTAAAAAAAAAGTTAAAAATAGAACTACCCTGTGATCCAGCAATTGAACTACTAGGTATTTACCCAAAGGATACAAAAATACAGATTTGAAGAGGTACATGCACCCTGATGGTATAGCAGCACTATCAACAAGAGCGAAGCTATGGAGAAAGCCCAACTGTCCATCCTCCAATGAATGGATAAAGAAGATGTTGTATATATATACAATGGAAGACTACTTAGTGATTTAGAAAAGTGAAATCTTGCCATTTTCAACAACAGGGATGGAGCTAGAGTGTATTAAGCTAAGCAAAATAAGTCAGTCAAAGAAAGTCAAATACCCATATGATTTAATTTGTATGTGGAATTTAAGAAACCCAACAGATGAACATATGGGAAGGAGGGGAAAGAGAGAGGGAAAGAAACCATGAGTGAGTTTTAAAGATACAGAACAAACTGAGGGTTGATGGAGGCAGGTGTGGGGATGGGCTAGATGGGGCACTTGTTGGGATGAGCACTGGATGTTGTATGTAAGTTATGGATCACTGAATTCTACTCCTGAAACCAACGTTGCACTGTATGTTAACTAAGTAGAATTTAAATAAAAATTTGAAAAAAAAAAGAAAGCAAAAAAAATGTACTAAATCAGATATCAAAAACTCACGTGTTCCTTTATAGAAGATAAACATATTTGCAAAAATTGCAGGAAATATAAACTATCCACAAATCTTTTGCTTAAATCCCTCCCTTTTTAATTTTAGAAATTATATGCTGTGTTTTTATATTCCAACAAGAATAAAGAGAAATGTATATTTCAGTCTCCAAAATGGGAATTGTGTTTTCATGCTGGGCACGCAATTTCCACTCTGAGTGAAAAATCCAGGAGTTCCAGACCCTCCACAGCAACCCACCTGCTCCAACCCCCAATTATTGCTGGTCAGTGGTAAGAAAGGTCAGCAGGGAGTTGGCTTCACGTGGTCCCTCAGAGACCTGGACTGATGGAGGAGTCAGCATCTTTTGCCCACACCATTCAGAAAATACTGTCTGATAACCACAAAAGAAATGGTGGCACTGGAGGTTCCCAGACCCAGAATGAAATACTCCAGTCTGGGAATGACAGCATCCCTTTCTTTCCTGGTCCATTGATCAGAATTACTCACACAATGTGTACAGCTGCAAAGGGGCTGAGAAACGTAGTCCTCCAGCCTCTCTGGTAATGACTGCCGCATGTCTCCCTGGGACCTTTCCTTTTCCAAGTTGAGCATCCATAATTCCATCAACTGATTTTCATACAGCACCACCTCCACAGCCCCATCTTCCCGATTGCCCTCCCACTGATCATTTCTACCTTCAAGAGATCTCAACTGTGCCTATAAACCCTCTGAAATTATGTGATTTTTGTGAGCATGTTTATACCCTGTAGAGAAAAACCTTCGAAGGATTAGCCTGAGAAGGTTTCAGAACACCACTTTACTTCTTCATTACCTCTCAGGGTAGTTGTTTAGCAACGGTCTGAGCAGTGGTGAATACAATCCTTCATATACACATGACTTCAACAAAAATGCAACATTCTATGAAAATAGCCTAAAATTGCATTTGATTTCTTGACAGAATACTGGACTATACTGAGTTTATGGGCACCTAAGACACCACAGTACACACCACCTACACTGCTGTGAGGCCAGGTAGCACCAGTTCTGAGTTTATAAAAATTCTTTGGGTTGTTTTAGTTATTCCCCTGGCCCTATTCTCACTTTCACTCTTTGCTTTAGGCTTAACGTTAGTTCACATCTACACAAATGGTTTTGAATCTTAATTCTATCCTTAAACATATTATTTGTTCTTCCCTCCCATATTTGTGTTTTCTGATTGCCATCTCTAATACGGATTCATCCAAATCAACTACACAAAATGTTGGGGAGTTCAGTGCAAAGGACAAAGCCATACGACACACCCCACCAGAGCCCCTCGGAGGGGACAGGACTGCCCCTCGGCACATCTGTCACTGCCTTGTCCTGCTCTATTCCCAAGTTTTCCAGTTTCAGGAATATGTTTACCTCCCTCTCATGGACACTTACCCCACCCTTCTAGGAGTGAACAGGCTCCTGGCCACATCCCAGTCTCAGTGATAACCTTCAGTCCAGTTGGGCTTTTTATTTTTTTTCAACTTTCTTCACTCAAAATATGTTTTTTAATATTAATATTTTAATCACAATTTTATACCAAATCTAACACAAGCAAGTTACTTAAGGACTTGGGGTTCATTGTATTCATTAATAAAGAAATCTTATAGCCCCTTGTGACTCTAGGAATGTAAGATTCTCTGAATTTTACTAGATATCTCCCTCTGTGGAGTGAAAATCATCCCAGATAGAACTGTACCGATCCTATCAATAAACAAGCCAACAAACAAATAATAGAAAATAAAAACTGGAGCATGATGATGAGGCTTTCCAAATTGTTGCACCCAGTTCCTTGTGGGATTGGGAATATAATCCCACCCTGTATGCATTTGCCTTAAAAAGAAACAGTATTTCTTCCTCTTACCAGACATTAAAGTGGCCCATGTGCCACCTGTAGCAAGAACTGCTTGATCTTGGCTAATGCTGCCTATCAATTCACATTACTTTGGCCTGTTAGCTTCAAAAAACCTCACAAGGTTAACTATGCAATAATTCAATGACATTTATCTAAGGATCAAAATATTATGAGATTACAGTACAGAAAATATTACAGGTGTCATACATTTGTGATGGCTACTCAGCAAAAATGGATAATTTACAGCTATATTGCTCTGCCCACTCCTGTATGAAATATTTATCCCAGCCAACCACTGTTCTCAGATTAATGCCATTTAATCTTATTTCAAAGGGTTGACAGCAGTGCCCCCCACTGAGGTCCTGCCTGACAATCACATAATAATCCAGAAGAGCCTCTTGATTAAGTCAGCAGAAGCCATTGGACAGGCTTCAAGGAGCCCCCTTCCTTTCAAGGTGAGAGAAAGGACATCAGTTTTACTTTGCCATATAAAAAACTATAGTGTATACTCTAGAGCTCAAATGAACAGATAGTTTGAGTACATTTCTTAATCTATTTCTCACTTAAAAATTATACAAAGCTATAAACTCTGTGCCTTAGATGCCAGACCAGCCACTGATGCCTCTGGGAAAATAGGAGTTGGTTTCAGGAAGAAATTGAACTGTTCAGTGTTTGTCTGTCTCCTTGCCTCTGTTCTCTTCACTCCAAACAAACATTCCTTAAAAAAGTAATCTCTCATTGAGGCAGATCCAAACCATCTTCATTATGAGAATAAACAAGTTTGTTGCTGGTTTAGGTGTAAGAGGGCCACATTTTCCTCAGTCTCTAGAAGTAATGAAGCCACTTTGAGTTGAGTGTTTGTAAAAGGCTTTCCGCAGGCCCTTTGTGCGTGAAAACTTGAGTCAGATAGAGCAGGTCAGTCATTATGAGGTCCTCTATGAACTTATCGCCCCTTAAGAAAAATATTTCTGGAACCAACTACCTGCTTCTAAGGGAATAGACAAACATTCTTTGCTCACGGAGGCAGAAATATGATTTTTACGAATTGATAAGGCAATAGTGGCCTGCATATTGCAGGTATTCACTAAATATTTGTAAATGTGTTGCCTCAAGAATATTCATGGATTCAGTACCTACGATGTTTCTAGGACCAGAGAAAATAATTAAAACTTTAAGTCATGGCATGGAGCTTCAAAGAGTTTATAGTACATCTGTGGAGAACAACGTGACATATTTAATATAATCGAAAATCAGTACTAGGAAAATGAACACTTCACAGATTTATATTATAGACTTTAAGTTATTCGTAGACTTTGGGAAGGAAAGCATGAGCTAGGGTGACATGAAAGTCTTCATGGAAGAAGTGGACTGGGGGCTTCTATTACTTTATGCTGGGTTACAAGAGTAGAGTCAAGAGATGGCCAGGAACCATTGGCCTACCAATTGCTAACCATTCATTTCTTACTCACATACATACTAACCCAGTGTTGGCTTTGGCTCTCCTTGCTGTCTTCAAGGGACCCAGTCTGAAGGAGCAGATTTATTTTAATTTGTTGGCACAGAGAAGTAATAGAAATAACAAAATCACACGACGGCTCTTAAAGCTTCTGTGTGGTCATGGAATATATTACCTCCACCCACAATCTATGGGCTGAAGCAAGCTGTATGGCCAAGCCTGCCATCAATAAGATACTGAATATATTTTTCCTACTGTGAGAAGCACAGTAAGTCAGTTAGCAACCAGTGAGGATATATAACCCTCTTGGAGGGAAGGCTGCCTTACCATCATGGTAATATATACATTACTGTGGTGTAATCCAATGATATAATCTTCCAAGAGCGGTACCATAATGTATGTATGGAATGTGGCTTGGAAGAATGAATGGAGGATTATTCTGAAAGTAGAAACAGTGGAAATATCTGGACCAAATGGTATATCCATAGCGATTTTATGTGAGATTTCTAAACAGCCCTCCAAAAATTTAACAATTTACATTCCAACCAACAGTGTGTGAAAGAATTTTTCCAAGCCTACATATTGCTAACATATTATGTATTATTTTAGTTATATATTGATAATATTATATGTTGATATAATATATAATTCAATATATAATTCAGTATATAACTGAACATGGTAATTTGTGTTCTCATTTCTATTTATCTCATTATGAGTAAGGATGAGCATTTTTTTTCATTTGTTTATGGCTATTTAATTTTTATTTTTTGCCTTAAAAACAAAAATCTTTAGTATGAAAACTCATACAACATGTTAAAATTCCTTATAATCTGTTCAGACTTGGCCTTGGCTAGTGGGATCAAAGCCATACACCAAGTGAAGTAAAATGGTTCTAAAATCAAGGACTGGTGTTTGTGTTGAAATTCATTCTGTTTCCTTATTTAAAATACTTTAAAATACTACCCCCAACACAGTCAACTTTCTGAGCCAACCTGGAACAAAGTCTCCTGGGAGCAAAGATCACAGATTTTAAATGCCAATTCCTGGCCAGAAATGTATTGTGCCTGATTCCTAAGCAGATGAATCCCCTGTCTTTGGAGTTCTGGGAACGCCATTCTCCTAACATGGAAAAGTGTCCACATTCTGCATTTCTTCTTTAGACTCTCCTCATTTGTTCTCTCTACTCCAGTGTTTTCCAAACTGCGTATCATGGGATATTCATCCTGGGAAATACTGCAGGTGAAAGGTGGGGGGTGAGTTTATAGTCAAATAAATTTGAGAAATACTGTGTACCAATCCTGTCCTCAAACGCAGAAGGTGGGTGACTTTGAGGAGTGACCTTATTTCTCTGGTTTCAGTTCCTCACGTGTAACATGTGTAACCTGTGCTAATAATGGTACCTACTTCACAGTGCTGTTGTAAGGGCTGAAGTAGTGAACACATTCAAAGCATGTCGAATAATACCTGGCATATAGAAGTGCTTAATATGTGTTTATTATTGCTATCAGCATCTACAGGCTCTGGAAAATCTTGCAGCAAATAAACCTGTTTACCTTTGCTTAATTCAGATTTTTTCTCATTAAATTTTTTTCACTTAATTCATCTGCCTTTGAGCATTCTTCTAGTGTCACCTAACACCTGAATCTTCAGTTAGGGTGGTAGGAACTGTCTCAAACTCCAAGTTGCCCAATGCCAACCAAAGATCAACCTCATAAGCAGGCTTTTCATAGGATACTAGTCAGGCCAGCTACATTGACTCTTTTCTGCACCATAGTGAAATTCCATAAATCTCTGGGATCCTCTGCCTTCACCTACAGAATGATGTATATTTGATTTTCCCATTGTTCCTAAGGTTTTGAGTCTTCACATTTTTTGAAATGACTCCTGATCCTGACAGAGAAGTATTCAAAGAAAACTCCTCACAACAAAGTTAGCAAAAAATACTGAAAAGTGTTACATTGACTGACTTACAAAAATAAATTTACATGGCATCAGGAAAGATGAATATTATCATGACACTAATAGGTAGCTCTGAAATATGTACCAACTTAAATTCAATAGTGTGTAAATTTTTTAGTTAATTGATATATTTTTATGCTTGATATTTGAGGAAACATTTAAGCCAATAGACCTTTATGTTATAATATAAATGTATGAACAAGGAGGTTAGCATAGATAAAAGCAAAATCTAATATTTAGATTATAAAACTTAAAATGTAGAGCAGATAATTCAACTTGAACACATTTACTTACCCTGGCATGACTCACATTTTTGTACATACTTGGAACATAAATTTGGCATATGATCACACATTTTATTACCGTCCTTCTTCCCTATACCTTCTTTTACAACAGCTATTTGAATCACAAAATCAGTATTTATAATTTATAAAATCCTGGGAAACATGTAGCTTCGTGCTACCTATGAAAGTTAAAGATAAAAAATAAGTAAATTAATCATATTAGTTTAATCCAAGGAGAGTGTTTACCTATCTAACAGAACCTATTGTCTTCCTAGTTTATTCAGTGTGTCCTAAGCAAATTCAATATGTCGGGAACTGTGCTAGGGACCAGACAAAAATACTGGATAAGACATGGATTCCTCCCTAAATTAATTAACCTCTAATGGGGGAAATGGGCTCTTAAATAAATGCAGTAAGCGGGAGACTGCTTCAATAGAGTGATGTGTGCTGGGCATTAAGCAAACTCAGCAGGAAGAGAAGGGAAGGCTTGATCATGAGAGTAGTGTTTGAGAAGTGTGGGTGCAAATGGAAACCCATAGCAGGTAGAGTGTGCGGAAAGTTCCTCACAGGTAAATTCCAAGGCTTCTGAGGGCAGGCCTGTGTTTGCAGAGCTCGCCACTCCTCATCCCCTCCTGGGCCAGTTGCTGGTGTCCCTGCAGCTTCCTGCACTTTCCCCCTCCCTCAAGGGCTCGCTGCTGTCCCTACTCCCAGGGGTGGAGGACTAGGCAGAAGCAGGGGTTCCACAGCTTTCCTTTGTCTTTATCGGCCAGGCCCCCAGGGGTTCATGGGTCAGAACCCAGTTTCAATGGGAATTTCTTGGCTTGGAGGTTTTAGTACATGTGGATATTATTAAGATTCAACTTGCCCCTGCCGCAAGTGGCCTTGGGATTCTTGTGGTTAAATTCCTTTTGTGATTGTTCTACCCAGATTCCTGGTCAGAGACTTGCTTCCATGAGTCAGAATGGCAGGTTTTTCTAACAATCATAGACTAGTTCCTATACTATGCATGGATCCCAGGAGCCAGAAAGAATACCATTTAATTGGCTTTGACATACTAATTATTGATCATTGTTATCTATTCTTAAAACAGAAACTCTACTAAATATTTTGTTAGCATATTTCTGGTGAGTTTTAAAATTTCAAATCTACACTTCTTTTTAAAATTCATTAATCTGTCTTTTTATTAATTTAGCTCTAGTTTTCCCCATGAATTAATCCCACTAGCAGCATTCGCCATGTACTTTTGCTCTATCCACTCAGAGAGGCTGCTGTGGGCATGGTGTTAACCGTGCTAGAGAGAAGTTACAATAATAACTACCATTTATCAAGTATTTTCTAAATGCTAGGCATGTATTGGGGCCCTTGGGTGGCTCAGTCAGTTAAGCCTCTGGCTTTAGCTCAGGTCATGATCTCACGGTTCATGAGTTCGAGCTCCATGTCAGGCTCTGTGCTGACAGCTCAGAGCCTGGAGCCTGCTTCAAATTCTCTCTCTCTCCTCTCTCTCTCTCTCTCTCTCTCTCTCTCTCTCTCTCTTTCTCTGCCTCTACCCTGCTCACACTCTGTCTCTGTCAAAAATAAACATTCTTAAAAATCTTTAATAAAAATTTTAAGATAAATGCTAAGTATGTATTGTTTCACTCAAACATCATAACAACTGTATCTTGGGTCCATTGTCTTACAGAGGCTTACCCGTACCACATGTTATAATATGTGAGCTTCCTACAATGCTCAAGGGGATTGCAAAAGGCAGAATTTTGAGGAAAACACACTTCCCTTAAAAAATATATCTTTTCTGGGACACCTGGGTGGCTCACTCAGTTGAGCCAATATGTTATAATTCAGAGCTAGAATTCCACAATGCGGATTTGTTTGACTGTTAAAGCAGAGACTAAACACTGAAGGTACACAGGACATCAATCAACACTAGAGATTCTAAGACAAACTATCAACTGCAAAAGCAAACTGGAAACCTGAAAGGAGAATCTGAACAAATTCTTGGAAAATAAGTTCAAAGATCTACTTCAGGGTTCATGTTCCTTAGTATACCAGGAAATCTTGGGCACTCCTGCCCCAGCAAACAGGACTTGCCATTTTCTTTACAACAACTTTCCTTCATCTGGGAAATAGGTCTGCTTTATAAACTTCCAGCAAGAGTACAACACACCAGGGAACTTGGGCTGGTCCTTTCCTAAGATATAATACACGTAACTTAAAAGGAAGGGAGTGAAATGAGAAGTTCTTCAAAATCCTGTATCATACGCTGTGTCAGATAATGTTTTGCCTGTTTGCTGCTTTGCAACATTGTTTTACACAAGAAGGGAACCCTGCCTCTCAGTGCATCAATGAGGACTAGGGAGTTGTAACTGATATCAATCATCTTGGGTGTAAAACAGGGAGCCGGGGGGTCATCTGTGGCCCCAGAAAAGCGATGACAGGTTTTGCGAACAAAGCTAAGACTGGAGGTAAAGAATGAAAGAAGGAGATAAGTCTGGCCTTTAGAAAGAGTTCAAGGAACAGAGAAACAATCAGGGAATAAGGCAGTTAAGTTTAGATGTGATTACTAATTAATATTGAGAAACTCTTTAAATGCTGCCAACTTTCAGTGCTAATTCAAGAAAGAGCTAATATTTAGCTTAAGACTTGACAAGGAAAGCAATGCAGTCTCTTCTGATATTTAGTCAGAAAATTTCCTAAAACTTTTACCTTTTCTTTGGCCACAGAGACCCAGGACAACGATGACAGTGATGGTGGTGGTGATGGTAGCAAACTTTTATTTAGAACTTATTCTGTCACTTACTTCTCATGACACCCCTAGACATGGTATCAGTTCTAGTTCATCTGTTGTTGGCAAACATTGCATTCTACTGTGTTTTCTTTGGGTGAATAAGAAAAGAGCACTCTCTTGAGGATCTGCCTGAGGAATAGTGTCAGTATCCATGTTGCCTCAACAACATGGTTATAGCACTGTCAACATGTGATTCAACCTATTTTACAGAGAAATGGGGTTTTCGCTATTTGTTTCTTTCATCAGAGACACTGTATTGGTGTTAAATATTTTTAGATCTTTAATGACTAGGGAAAGACATATATTTTTTAGTGTGTATTTATTTTTGAGAGAGAGAGAGAGAGAGAGAGAGGGAGAGAGAACATGAGCAGGGGAGGGGCAGAGAGAGGGGGAGACACAGAATCCCAAGCAGGCTCCAGGCTCTGAGATGTCAGCACAGAGCCTGACGCGGGGCTCGAACTCACAGACGGAGACATCATGACCTGAGCCAAAGTCAGATGCTCAACCGACTGAGCCACCCAGGTGCCCTGGAAAAGATATATTTTTTAAGGGAAGTGTGTTTTCCTCAAAATTCTGCTTTTTGCAATCCCCTTGAGCATTGTAGGAAGCTCACTGTATATATCAGTCTTGTGTTAGTATTTTATTGCCATGTAAAATCTTTACTATCAATGTAAGAACTGAGAACAACAAAATCAGTTCACAGGTCTGTAGCTCCGAAGTCTGGCGCCATATGTCCGAATTCTCACTTGAGATCTCACAAAGAGGATGCCCAAACTACCAGCACGGCTGCATCCCTTTCCAGAGAAATGGAGAAGAACCCACTTGGGAGCTGATTCAAGTTGTTGGTAGAATTCAGTTCTTTCAGCTGTAGGCTGTGGTCCTCCTTTCCTTCCTGGCTGTTAGACAGGAGCCACTTCCAACCTCCAGCGGCTGCCACGTCCCTCCTCCTGGCCCTTCCAACCCAAAATTCTACACCAGGTTTCAACTTTCCCAAAAGACAACTCTCACAGCAGTAGGAAGCCCATTTGTCCTCACTCCCTGACACACAAGAAAGCAAAGGAAAAAATAAACACTCAGTACCCAAGTTCAGAAAGTGATAAGCAAGACGATATATCAGTAATAGTAAGGAATCTGACAGAAAGTGATCCCCAGGCTTCTTGGTTCATCTTCACCAGTAGTTGTGAGTAAATTACAATTGTGGACTAATCTCTGATTGGTTCACTTACACCTAAGGCTATTCATTTAAAAAGTAAAGGTCACTTTTATTTGTGAGAAAGTGACAAACAGCCCCAGCATGTGACAGGTAGGCCTAATGCTCCCAAGAAAGTATCAACAACTCGGTGAGATAGGGCGACAGAACAGAGATAAGACAACTCTGATGGTGTCTGAACCCAGAGACAAGGACATCCTGCAGCCAGCCACACAAATATCTGGCGCAGGTGGGGGACCTTTACCCCTTGACCAACGAACAGTGGCTCCACTTTAACTCTTCCACCTCCAGATAAAACTTACCAGAATACTCTCTCACCTCCAGAACTGACCGCACTTCCCTTAAAGACTACTTAAAATTACCCAGCACAACACACGTTCCCCCAGCCCCTTCTTACCAGAATGACCAAAAGCTCTTCCTGCCTTCAATGAGTTAGATAAACCTGATTTTGTTTGACCACAATTGAGTCCCTTCTAGTCTTTGCTTGATGGGTTTCTTCATGTAACAGACTATCTGAACGGCAATAACTCAACATCCTACATCCAAAGCCATCCATTATGTAAACAAGAAATTATGACAAGAGTCTTCAGAAAATTCTCCATTCCATACATCATTTGATAAATGATTTTTACACAGTATGGAAGACTGTATTTTCCAAAATTGGCCCAATAATATTTCCCATTTTACATGCTCTTCTGCAATATGACCTTGTTCTCCCCCATCCCCCATGTCCCCCAAGTAAAGCCTGATTCTACTCTCCTCAAATCTGAACTGGCTTTCCTGACTCTGCAGTGGAGGAATGTTGTGTGGCTTTTGAGTCCATGTCTGCATAAAGTTCATGCATCTTCCAGCCAACTCTCCCATAGCATCAGCTCTCTGGATGATCCCTCCCTAGATCTCCCTATATTCTTCTTAGAATATAGCCACCATGCTGTCAATAACTGATGCCACATGGAGACCCAGTGTTTGGTGCTCCAGTTAATAGACCCAGCTGAGCCAAACCCAGGTGCCAAAACACATGAACACAGAAACCTCTTTAATGAGTCCAGTCTTCAGCCATTGGGATCTGCCTGGCTGAGACCCCAGACATCCTGGAGAAGAGAAAGACTTGCCCACTGTGCCCTGTACAAATTCTTGACCTATAGAATGTGTAAGTAACACTTATTGGTTTTGGAATCGGGCAGGGGATAGAAGTTGGATAGGCCTCAAGGAGAATGTGCCTAACAGCTTAGAGGACACTGAGGAGAATGCTTTTGGAAGCTGGAAAAAGGGGGATCTTTGTTATGTAGTGGGAGAAAGTTTTGCAAAAACTATCACCTGAAGAAACATGGAAATTATCTAATGAATTGATGGATCTAAGACCATTTCAAAGCAAAACAACAAAACCATCAACTGGTTTCTCTTAGCTGCATATAATGAGATACAAATGGAAAGAGAGGTGCTAAAAAGGAAATTATTCCATTTTCCAGAGGAATTAGAGATGCTAAAAAAGAGGCATGCTTTCCTGAATTCAACAATAAAACTGATTCTCAATCACAGTGTCTCTAGAAAGCTAAAGATTCTCAAATTAGGAAATGGCTTCAGCACAAGAGCAAACCCAGGCTGGGCTGTAGGATCTTTGCTAAGCCTCAGAAGGTGGTGCTCCATGAAATCATTCAGCTAAAGGCCTTCTGAAGGCCTTGAGGATGTGTGTGGAAAAACCCTCCCTGTTAAATAAACAATAGGGTTCCTAAGACAGAAGAGGACTTGACTAAAAGAAAAGTGTAGTGGCTTTGTCTATGGAATGAACTCCCATAAAATCAGAGAATCAACACAATTTTGGAGAGATTTGTATTGGTACAAACACTATCAACTGGACATGAAAGGTACAGGGAAAGTACAAAATGGAGAGAGGTCTTCAAATCCTCAAACCTCTGTGGGAAAACTGTGCAGTTGCAAACAGTCTCATTTTTACAGAAAAAATAGGATGACTTCAAAGGTCAAACTGAGAGAACAGGGTGGGGCCAAGAGCCAAGAATCATCACCATGAAACAGCACTAAGTTCAGATCATGTAACTGGGATATCATATCCCCCAAACCATGACTGAAATTTTGAATACCTAATGGGACAAATAAAACGTGTAACATAGTTGCATATGGTCAATGGCCCATTAGGTTTTCACTCTCATTTTATGTGACCAAGGGAGCCATGTGCTGGAAATCCCTGGAAATTCAGGAAGAATGATTATGATTGATATAAAAACTTCATAGAAAGTCAAGCTGATCTGTAGGAATATTTATTGTTTTTTATACATCGTAAGTTTACCACTAAATTCTCCTACTTCAAATTGAATTTGTTAAACTGAAGCTGTCAAATAATTACATTCAAGATCAAAGAAAAAAATAGAAAATTCAACAAGACACATTAAATAAAAAAATCAAAACTTCAAGATCAGTTCATTGTTTGAGTTGAAAGGATCATAGAAAACCTTAATCTAATCCATTTATTTTATTTCTAGAAATAATGAAAGCCAGAGAGGTTAACTGGCTTGGCTAATATCAGACAGTTAGCTGTTAGCAGAATCACTAGGAGGCTTCTATCTGCAAAAATCCATGAAATGGTGAGACATTCTCATCTGATAACTGAAGACTGAGTGGTGAAGGAACAGGTCGCTTACCCATCTCTATCCAAACATCAACAGCAAATTTGCATTGGACTGGGTTTTCAATAGAAAGTGCCTTTTTATATTTTATTTTATTTTATTTTATTTTATTTTATGAGAAAGAGTGAGAGCAGGGGAGGGGTAGAGTGAGAAAGAGAGAGAGAGAGAGAGAGAGAGAGAGAGAGAGAGAGAGAATCTCAAGCAGGCTCCACACTGTCAGCCCAGAGCCCAACATGGAGCTCAAACTCATGGATTGTGAGATCACAACCTGAGGTGAAATCAAGTCAGGCACTTAACTGACTGAGCCACCCAGGTGCTGCAGAAAGTGTCTTGTTAATTTAAAAAAAAAAAAGGGGGGGGGGGAAGGAAAAAAAAAAGACTGGTTTCTGGGCCCTTGACAGGCCACTGTGAGGTGCATTGGATCAGAGAGATTTCAGATGCCCTCAGATAACATTCAGAGCCCACCTTGAACCACCAAAAGGGCCTTGAAAAATAAACAGAGCTACAGAAGATTATTAAAATGAGCTTTCAAAAATAAAGGCACTGAAATAGTCCTAAAGTTTGAAGCCATTCCTTGTCTTCTCCAGTATGTTTGTTGTACTTTGTGACTGAAAACTTACATGTGCCCACAAACTCATATTTTCTATGCTTTCTAAATGCAGTTACTGCAAACAGTTGCCTCGAGAAATTTGAAATTGGCTTCACTTTTATGATAATGTTTCTGTTGCCACCATTCCCACCATGACACAGTTCTGACCGCGGAGAAACTGAGCACAGAAAATATCTAAAAATTACAGGAAAGCAAATGGATATAATGCTTCAGCTGCAAGATACTTAATGCTCTCCCTTGCAAACTAGCACACACACACACACACACACACACCCCAAAACAAAACAAAACAAAACAAAAAACACAAAGAAAAACCAACCAAAACCAACCAACCAAACAAAACCCCAAACCAATAATGCTCCTTTGGCACAGCTTTTTCAAATGGTGAGATGTTGCACAAGCTCATTAGGGCTCTGTTTGGGGCCTGACCATCAGTGATGAAGGGCTTCCTTAAACTCCTTTGGTTTCAGATGCTGACTGAGATAGAACTAAATAAAATTCTTACTTAAATGCTAATAACAAACCGTTTTAGTGGAGACCTTTGATGTTACCTTTGCAGAGTGGATTGGAGATTCTCTCTTAATAAATTAACAGGTTGGGTTTGTTACTTTTCCAAGTCCCCCTCTACCAGTGAACTACATTGAAACTTTTGTTTTCTTTCATATCATTTGTTAACCAAGGTTAAAACAGACACTCATTTTACTACACTTATTTTACTACGGGCTTGTTTTGTTTTGTTTCTTTTTTCATTACACGATAATGCAGAAGCAAGTACAACTTGAGAATTTTAGGGTCTCAGCTGAGTGATCAAAAACCTGATCTTGAAAAGAAAAAAAAACCCGTGACTGACAAAGATCAGGATCAGATGTCCAGATTTAGTAGAACATTGAAATTTGTCAAAGGCAACAAATAAGAAACAACGTTGCTTACTGACAATGCTTCACTGGGAAATCCTGAAGCTGTGGGCAGGGTGCTTCTTTCAGGAAGTTCTCAGGAGGAGCTACATCAGATTCACCGCAGGCTCTGTGGTAAATCTCTTTTCAAACACGGATTCTTGGGCTTCACCTTAGATTTATTGAATCTCTTTCTTAGAATCACATTTTAATAAGTCCTATAACTGACTTAATATGAAATTTTTGAAAATCACCTTTATAGAGGGACACAGAGTGCTGTTTTCCTACCTCCTCAAATAAATTTAATCTAACTTTGTAGTTAGGATTTGTTCTTGGGGCAGAGAATTTATTTTATCATAATAATAGTCAGGAACTGGTCTATCAGATTACCATGCACAAAATACTTCAATTAAGCATTCTTAATAAATGCAGTTTTATTAAGATCTTCAGCTTTCTAATGCACTAATTTGTCTTTAGGAGCAAAAGCAAAGGCCGCAAAGGAATAGAAATGACTTTATTCACTTTATCAAAACCAAATTTACAGACCTCTAAAAGAGTTTCTAGAGGTGGCTTTGGAAGAATAGGCTGTACAACACAGAAGTTAATTAAATGGGTTTGGGTTAATATGCAAATGATTGGTCCTAGATGACTATGTATGATGAAGGACGTCATTAGTGCAGAATGAGGATGTCAGTGGTAGAATAGAATGGAGAGGTGCCCTGGCTTCACCAGTCACCTCCTTCTGGAACCCTGAAGAACTCAATTAAAATTCTACTGCACTTGTGAGTGACGTGCTTTATTAATGTGCTTCCAGTAAATATTTGCTCTTGATAATCTTAATACAGTTTACTGAAGGGGAAGCCCTTACATGAAAAGATGTTGTGTTTCACAAAGGGCTGATTTTGATTTTTCTGCAAATCATTATTGCTACCTCTCCTGGCCTGGAGAAGCATGTTTGCTATTACCTACAAAAAAGGGGAAGTTTTTCAAAATAAATATCTATGAAACAATTATAGTAAATGAGTCATTGTAAACTTTTACATATATCTGCATAGTTATTTTTAAGAAGACAGTTATCAAAAATTAACTTTTCATTTGTGCCAAGAAGTAATGAAATACACAAGTTACATTAATGTTATAATGTGATTTTAATAGCCAGTAAAAATTTGGAAAATATCTGCCTCATCAACCTCAGCCCCCAAATAACAAACCATTGCTTATGGTCATTAAAAACACATAAGCACATCATGCAAAATTAGATTAACCTATCAACTGAAATTAAATTATGACCATCCGTTTTGCTGATTTTTATCAATAAATTAAGTATTGAAAGCCTTAGTCCTATTCAGTCAGATGCAGTTTTAATTGGAAAGAGACACATGGCTAAGGAGTAGCTAATCTAAATTGGTAAATCTTGATTGAACAGAACAGTGAATTATCGTGATTTATCATCCTCAGAAGGCTTTTAGTAATAGACAAGTCTTAATGCAGGAAAATTTGCTTCTCACATTGATTCAGTTTTTTTTTTTCCAGGAATGAGTTGAAAGTAGAGAAGAGCAGATATTCTATCGTTATGTCGTTGCCTGCCAAGTTTTCCCACTATTGAGAAAATTAGTCCCTTGAGCATTCTGAAAGGCAGGTCTAATAGCAAGAACCAAGGGCTCAAAATCAGCTAGCTGGCGGTCAGACTGCACTTTCCACATGACACACAATCATGTCCACTGAACTGCTCACTGGTATCGCATCAGAGACCTCCTAACAACATTTTCTACTTTAAACCTCACGATATTTGAAGCCAAATTATTCTGTATAATCCCAGAGTCAACCTCTCGATCACAAAGGAATCATACATTAACATCGCAGGAAAATGAGCACAAGGTGAGCACAACCGGGTCTGGTCACACGGAACTAGCAGAGCATTCGTGGGGCTTGGCAATTCCTCTAGCTTCCGTGGGACTTGATTTCCTCAACTCGACACAAATTCTCATCAATGGAAGGAAAAAGATCTTTAAGACATGTGTTGCTGTTGGAGAGCAAGTACAGGAATGAAATGGTTCCATGTCTGAAACGGAGAGACACTTGAGGGTGTTCAGAGCTCAGTAAGTCTATTGCTACTCAACTACTTCAGGATGTGCACAGACACAGAGCAGCTATGAAATGGCTTAACACTGGTTTATGTACCATGATAATATATGATTCCTGTAACTATCCCCATACATGTGGGGGTAAGTCACAGCATGTTGCCAGCCAATTATTAAAATCAGTTTATAAAATTTAGCCTAAAAGAGCACTATTCACAGTAGCCAAAAGATGGAAACAACCCAAATGTCTATTAATGGATGAATGAATCAACAAAATGTGGTATATCCATATAGTGGAAGATTATTCACCATAAAAAGGGCTGAAGTACCCATACATGTCACAACATGTTGTGACAAATGAATAAATCTATAGAGACAGAAAGTATTTTAGTGGTTTCCAGGGGCTGGAGGATGGGGACTGACAGCTTAATGGGGATGAAAATATTTGAAACTAGACAGAGGTGATTCTTTCACAACATCATGAATGAACTAAATGCTGCTGAACTGCACACTTTAAGAGAGTTAATATTATGTTATATGAATTTTATGTCAATTAAAAAATTTAGAATAAAGTAAAAGTTAGTCCACTAAAATTTTATTATACTTAAAAATATTTCAGTTTTTTTTTAATTTAAAGCATTTTAAAATTTATTTTTCTTTTGGAGAGAGAAAGAATGAGCATGAATAGGGGAGAGGGGCAAAGGGAGAAAGGGACACACACAGAGAGAGACAGAGAGAGAGAGAATCTTAAGCAGGATCCATGCTGAGCCCAGAGCCTGATGCACGCCTCCATCTCACGACCCTGGAATCATGACAAAAGCCGAAATCAAGAATCAGATGCTCAGTCGACTGAGCCCATATTTAAGATCTTTTTTAAAAGCAGGGAGAAGATAATAATTTGTTATCTGATTTATTATGTATTCTAAATGACCCAACATTTAAAACTCATATGAATAAATACATTTAATTAAAACTATGTTCAGCCTCTCTTTCCACTATTGCACATATTTTTCATATACCAATTCAACAGATATTGTACTTTGATTTTAAGCAAATAATATGTGACTACAACTGCTTTCAAACTATATGTTCTACCTTATGTAGGGATATTTATGGCCAAAATAGCATAGTAACAATCACTCATCAGTCCTTTTCTACATGTAAGCTTGTGGTTGGTGAACCATCCAGTGCTGGATTTTCCTTTTCACTTACAGAAGCAATAGCACATCTCAACCTTCAACCTTCAAACACTTTAAACCCTTGCACAAAACAATGTTAGAATAATGTAGAAATTATTGATTCAATATAAAAAAATAAATATTCAGCCAAGCTCAAAAGTAAGAAAAGAAAGACTCCAAATGAGAGAAATAAAAATGGCACTCAAAAACCAGATCAGTGAATAGTAGTTGAAGCTTTATCAACTGATATACTCATTAGGAGCTAGGGTTTTAGCACCCAATTAAGGACTGTTTTATTTATTTATTTATTTATTTATTTATTTATTTTTTTAAGGACTGTTTTAAAAACTACAAGCCCATTCTTAGTGGAGAGCTGCAATTGTTTCCCACAAAAGGTGAAAAGAAATTACCCCTCCCCAGACTAGTAACCAAAACAATCTATCCATTAGTTCAAGGTCTTAACTTGGAAGTGGAGCTTCCTGATCTTTTCACAAAAAGTCAACTTTGAGAGTTCAAAACATGTTTGCCCTGTGTATCTATGTAGAGCCCAAGTTCCCACCACCTTTCAGCTACCCACAAAGTACAAACACCCAAGCAGAGAAACTAATGCAAAAACTATCTCCACAGTCCAAGACCCAGAGTAGATACTCATAGAAAAACTTCCCACTAGAGATGAGCTTATAGACAAAATTAAAAAGAGCGAGAGCAAACCAACCAGTAGGAAAGATGGCCAACTGTGCGGCAAATTAGAGAATTCATACCTGAGATGGTGACTACAGAATAACATGAAAGAATCTTTAAAATAAATGTGTTTTAAATGTCCAAAGAAGTAAAGAAACACATGCAAAAGTTTTTTAACTTTGTTTCAGGCATGATGTTATGACAAACTAAGAAGCAGATTTGGGGAAAAAAGAAATTCTAAAAACAAATAAAAAAGTTATTCAATGTTTTTTAAAGTTAATGTAACTGTTAAATAGTGGGCTAGACAGTTGTGTGGTTTTTTTTAATGTTTCCCTATTTATTTTGAGGGAGAGAGAGAGAGTGAGAGAGTGGGAGAGAAGCAGACAGAGGGAGAGAGAGAATCCCAAGCAGGTTCTGTGCTGTCAGCACAGAGCCCAACATGGAGCTAGAACTCACAAATGGTGAGATCATGACCTGAGCTAAAATGAAGGGTCAGACACCTAACTGACAGAGCCACCTGGGCATCACAGGCTAGACAAGGTTTAAGAGAGAATTGATGAATTTGGAAGACAGAGCCAAAGTCATTATCCAGAACACAACACCGAAGGATGGGGTAACACAGGGACAGAGTGGGCTATTTTAAATATTGTTGGTAAAACATAGGGCATTCTAATACTGTGACATCAGAAGACAGGCTGGCTGCCGAGTAGTAACCTGTTAAACTGAATTGACTGAGGAGAATTCATCAGGATGTACAAACTGGTCCCTGTGGGCTCCATTTCAGGTTGAACTCAGTGTTGTCACCAACCTGCCTCACGGTCCAGCCTGCTGATACCCCTCTTCACTACTTCCTCTTGTCTCCTCTTGGTTGTGCTACTTGTTAATATTTTAGATTTCAAATTCACAGTCTTGAGTCACAACTCCACAGCTATCTATCATGCAACCACCCCTTAAAACTGCTTAGAAGAGTAGACTTCCCTCATTGTGTCCATGGACACTGGGTTTCAAGGATTGATTCAGGGGAGCATGAGTTTTGACCCAATGTAAGAGTGTTCGGTTTCATCTAACAGAAAGAGACTTTTGATTTCTTACTTGTAATCTGAACCAATGACTACATTTTCTGTCTCACAATTTTATTCTCTTCTGTGAGACTTAAATTTTCTACCTAGGCTCACTTCTCTCTGAAAGAAATTCTGTGCCCAAGACCCCTATTGAAGAAAGTGTCTCTGCTTTTTTGCAAGACTGGCACCAAATAAAATGTGCCAAAGCTTGGACTCACATAGTTGCATGGGGAAGGATAGGTCCATATAATTTTAAGAGAAAATTGTTGGAAACCAAGAGGAGTCATCAGGCATCAATCAGTGTCTGCCAAGAGGAGGAAAGGAGGCAACAATGATGCTGTTATGCACTCTGATCCATATTAGGACCAAGGGGACTGAGTTCTTTGCTCTAGAGTCACTCAGAAGATGGTAGAGTAGCACCAATCACCTTGGGACACTTGACCAGGATCTGAATGGCTGCTCTTCCTTGGCAATGACAGACATAATGAACACAACACAGCTTTACGTGATCCCCATACATATGGTCCAGGGAGGGTGAGCAGTAGTATGGAGGTTGGATGTACCTAGACATTGTTCTTTACAGGCTTTTTGTGGGACCCAGGGCTCCAGATCGCCATGGTCAATCACACAACACGATTGTGCTAAATTATACTGATTTGTATAATTGTTTTTTTATAAAAAATTGTTTTTTAGGCAGTTGATGGGCCATCCCCTCCAAAGGAACCAGATCTCTGAACTCAAAGATGAAACAGAGGAGTCTTGAGAGGTAAGCTCCAAGTTAGTAAGACAATTCTACTCATATTTAAGCAAAATATACTTATATACTTCGGGGTCTGTTTCATAGGGGAGGTGGTAGCGGAGAGCTCAGTGTACCACAGTTTATTTGTGGTGGGAGACTGTTTGAAGATGAAGTTAAGACTATTCCTTTTTGTCACTGGTTCTCAAGAGAAAAGTAATGCAAACAAAGTCTTATTTTTACTGACTGTGAGATTAGTTCTGGCTACTAAAAGCAGACACCTTGCCTATTGGAGGTCAAGGCTGAACTTCTGTTCCATGCACTGTGAGTGGGAAAGGCACAATAGTACCAGCAGAGCAAACACACACAGGGGCTTCAAGCGTCCATGTGGTCCTGAAGCCTCTTCACTGATAAATGCTTGACCCGAGCATCTCTCTGTAAAATAACAATGAAAAGGTGTAGCAAAGGTTAAATGAAATCATGTCTAATGAAAGGATTTTTGAAAACCAGAAAGGATTGTTGACACCAATAAATTTTGTGTTTATTTATTTTGAATCTGAGTCAGTATATTTTATCAAATACTTGGATTTATGGTAGAAAGCCAGGCAGTTTTAATACAAGAGAAGGAAACAATGTGTTAGAAGAATTTATACTTAAACCTTTCTAAATATGACATCTTTTTCCTCCATCACAAAGAGCCAAATATTCTCATATCATCATCAAAAACAAGATCACTTTTAGGCAAGTCAGAGTCTCTCTCCTGGAGCCTGAGGTGAGTTGTGCCCTCTCTGGGGCCATGCCATCCAGGATTCTCCTGTCTCAAGGCACGTTGGTCAACAACCCGACAGCGGGCACCCTCAGCTTCTGAAACACTCAACTCTGAGGGAGATCCCTGAAAGATATCCAGACGGACTTTAAATCATCATGGTATGCTGGGAACAAGGCTTGTCAGCAGTGTTTCTACACAGGCAGCGGCTCCTGTCAAACACTGTTTAGAAAGATCGTGTCCCTTGGGAGGCCAGGATGAAACAATGAGGAATGTCCCCTAACTCCAGAAGGTAGGGAATATGTGCATAGGGTCCACAGCTGCAGCCTCAGAATCAGCACCAAGCCATGCAGAGCAATGAGTCAGGAGACAGATTGCATTTGTTTTAAGCACATTGACCTTCTGGACAGAAGATTAGCTAGTAAATGGTAAATAGGTCATCAGATGTTAGTCTACGCAACAGATTGCAAATACAAACTTTCGCCTTTGTTGTTTCAGAGCCTCAGCTCTGATGAAAACAGTTTACTTGTTTTTTGGTTCAAAATTGTAGCCTCCAGCTTTTCTTTGTTTTTCCATGCACGTGTAGCCATATACATTATATCTTGTTTACATACAGTAGCTTCTAGAAAATAAGGATTATTTTGTACTTTCTTTTACAAATTATAAGTTGGGTCTTCAGAGTGGAACCAAAGTAACCAGTCTGCGCATTGAAACCCTAACAGTCGTCAGCACAACAGCTGCCATTTTCCACCAGGTCCTCTGTGCATTGCAGGCCTCCTCCCGTGGAATCCCTACATAATTCCTGTGAAGTCCGTATTATTATTATACCCATTTTGCTGACAAAAAGATGGCTTAACATTCCCCTGAGCTTGACTAAAACTCAGCCAGATTTCTCTGTGACTCCAAGCCTCCGTCCTCTTTTGTCTCAGAGCATTTCTTTACAAAGCCCGTACTCATGAATTCTTTCCCTTTTGAGATGCAAATTTTCTGTCAAGGATCTGAGAGACATTCCTTTGAAATAGGATATCTTCAAGGAATGAAGCATCCTCACCTCCCAGTCTTTGGGGGAAGGAAAATACCTCCCGTCTCTAAGAGCCAATTAGCAAACACAAATGGCCTAATCACCCAGACCAACCTCTACCTTACCACCTACCACTAGCTCACCCCAGCACTTAAACACTCTCCTGAATTTCCTCTGAGCAGAGTTGATTTCAAACTCCCTCCCCTCTTGCAATAACCTCAAATAAAGTCTTCCTTGCCTGTTTAACTCTGTTCTGTACATTTTTTTCTTGGGCAGTTCAGTTGAAGAAACTGAGCTGTAGAAAGCTTCCTTAACTTGCCTTATCTGTGAGGCTGGAAATCAATCCCTATTACAATAAAGGTAAAAATAGATGCCCAGAGGGAACTTTCTGAGCATTCTACTCTCCACAAGAGAAAGGATGAAGACCAGTGAAATGCATTCTGTTTCTATCTTGATTCCACTGGATTCTCTTTGGTGCGTGGGGAACACCTGTGCTCTCACCTGCCCTTCCAGGCTCCTAGTGCCAGGTGCAGATCCAGGAAGTCATGGGAGAGGACACGCTCTCCTGGCCTCCTTGTTGGGTCCTCTCAGAGACTTCACGGTGGCAGCCTCTTCCTCTGACCCTCTCCCCATTGTGTCCATCTGAGGAAGTCCCAGGAGAGGGAAGGGGCACTCTTCAGGAGGCAGCTTCCCCCTCAGAGCTGATACCATGGTGGCGGTGGGGGGGTGGGGGGGTGGGGGTGGACAGATAGCCCTTCCGGGGGAGCCAGGCTTGCTCTCCACTACTTATTCCTGTTGCTCCCAGAGTCATATGAAATCTCTCTCTCTCTCTCTCTCTCTCTCTCTCTCTCTCTCTCTCACACACACACACTCGCACACATAGCTTAATTTCCACAACCTCAAGGGGGAGAGTTGGCTCCTTCCATCCTTAATGTCCATCCACACATTTGCAACCTTCTGGAATCTAAGACCAGTATCTGGATTCTTAAGTCATGAACTGTTGTCCTCATCATAAAAAATAATAATAATAAATTTTAAGAAGAGCATTTTGTAAACATGATGAATTTGAATAAAACTTTTGAGACAGTGGACTATTTTTTCCTAAATGCCACACCCCCTCAGCTGGCCCTGCAGGGAGCCTGAGCCCCCACATACTTGTCCAAACCTCCATGTTCTCAAAAGGAGAAATTTCAGAGTGTTTCTCTTAGAGAATCCAGGATCTTTCCAGTTTATTTTGTACAAATTATAATTTGTCCTCTAAAAATACATTTTAATTTTTTTAAGTGAAATAGCATCATCTCAGTTCATTTTAGTCCAGGCTACCTACCAAGGGGTTTCAACCTGAACTGACTGCAGAATCTGGTCCCCACAAACAGGAGCCGCCCAGCAAAATCTTGCATGGTCCCAGAGTGCCATCTACAGCCCAAACTGTGAAATGACCGCCTCCAGGTATAATGACCTTTTCCTCTGCAAAACCCCGTGCAAAGTGCCAGGTGCTCATTCTCTTCCCAAAGTGGTCAGATCAACTGGTCACAATAGCCATACACACGGGGGGTTAACATGTATGAATGAAGTGATTTAACTGCATTTTAGAAGGATCCCTCTTGATATTGTGTCAAAAACTGCCTGAATAGTAAAGGATGGAGGCTGTGACAGCAGCTGAGAAAATACTAGAAATTCCAAGCAAGACCCAGTCACAGGTTACAGAAGAGTAGAGGCAGTGGACCCTTGCTGAGAGCTTGCTGAAAGATGAGGAAGGGAGCAATCACAGACAAATCTGAAGTTTTTAACCTGAACCATTAAAAGAATCGTATTGTCATTTGCTAAATTGGGACATATTTGGTGAATCTCAGTCTAAAACAATCGAGTAACTGTATAAACAGAATTGCATTCTGATGGGCTTTAGCTGGGCTGTTGAGTAAAGGCACCTCTCTCTGAAATAAGGGCTGATGGTTCTCAGGAAAACGGTAAGACTCTGCAGAGGGGTCATGGAAACTCATCAGTGTCCTAAATATTCTCAAGAGCTTACAAGATCCTTCTATAGCAACTGTTCAGAATAAAACATGCGTGAGTCCTTTTACAAAGGCCTGGCACAGCAAAATCAGCCCAAGAGGTAACTCTACAGGCTAATCTGAGTTCTCTGATTACAAGGGATTAAAAGAAAACTCAACAACCATGCAAACCCCAATAATCTAATTCTCCACAGTCTCTGAATGAACTAAAGCCAGAGTCCATGACGCTCATAGACAACAGGTGAGTTTTTGTCAGAGTCTTATCCAGGACACTCCCCGCAACTCCCGGGTGCTCCGGATAATTTCAGGGCAGTTAGGAGCCCCTCTCTACCTGAACTTTGATTATGATCCCCATGCACAGAGACAGCCCTGAGCAGTGAGAGGCCTGGTAAAGAAATGCCCTTCTTCTAAGGATTATCTTCTGTCTGTGAAACTCTTACATCTGGACCCAGTGGACCGGTGTGGGCACTCCTCCAAGAAAGCTGGAGCCCAGCATTTGGACTTGCCAGGAGCGGATGATAGATGAGTGAGGAGAGAGGAGGCTACATCAGCAGGTCAGCAGCCTCAGAGTTTGTGGGGGTGAAGGAGGGTGTTCCTTTGAATGAAAAGAGAGAGCATCAGAGAGGCAGCATCGGACTTCGTTAACACTGCCTGAGAGGGTCACCTGGAGACGTCAAAAGACCCCAGCAGAGAGGAGCTGAAGCCACCACCGGGCGGTCCACAACCTAGGAAGGATTCACGACCTTCCCACAGTCGTGAGGTAAACAGCACGGCCCTCCCACACCAAGGGAGCTACCCCGGAGGGCCCAGGTGCCAGAGGAAAAAGGAAGAGTGTGGTGGAACACCTGCCTTGCCCCAAGAGCACAAGTCCTGCTAATGACCGCACTGCCAGTGGGGGACCTCTCTTGTTCCCCTTTTCCTGTGGACACGCCAACCCCAGGCATTCAGAAACTGTAGGTGATGGCTGAGGGAGAAAGGGCAGTAGGTGAAGAGCAGAGCAAGCCCCCCACGTGGCCTCCTCAGTGTGCCTCATCTCAGCCGGGCCGGAGCTGGAGGGAGTGGAGCCTCGGTGTTCAATCCAGACATGTTTGCTCTCACATGGGAATGGGCATTTTATCCACTCATCTCACCTAAACATACCAATGCCTTGCAAAGGTCCAGACAAGCACAAGGCAAGGTGCTTGCTCCTTGCATCCCTGGGTCTTGCTCGTTGGAGGGCACAAATGGAAAAGTACTCAGTGTTAGCTGAGTGTTAGCTACTTGCACCATCGCTGTTCCCTTGTGCTTTGCTGTGTCTTGCATGTAGGAGGTGTTCATGTCTTTACTGTCCATCCAGATGGTTCTGAAGGAATGTCCAGGTGGCAGCACAGTGGCCAGGAACCAGGTTAACATGGCAGATGAGTCGCTAAGAGATAACTGGAAAAGTGAAGAGTGTGAATTGCTCTGTAGAGATACACAAGGGGCCACTGGAATAGAACGAGGAGGGAATCGTGTCTAAGAAGTTCAGGAGGTAACAGCAGAATAAATGGTTGAACTGCTAGAGATACCTTTGTAGCAAAATACTTAGATTTAGATGGGGCAGGGAATGTGGATGGTCCCCGTGGTGAAGGCCAAGAAAACGCTGGTGGAAAAAGGTCTGCACCAGGAGTAGGGCTCCTGCTGCAGACACGGAGCTGAATGCATCCAGGGTGTGCCATGGACTCCTGTGGGCTCCCGTGGGCTCTCATGGGCTCCTGTGGGCTCCTGTGGGCTCCCGTGGGCTCTCGTGGACTCCTCTGGAAGCAGCCTTACCATTAGGTGGTACCTGGCTGGTGCTTCCTTTCAGGCTTTCAGAAATAGTACACAGAAACCATGTATGCTTCATCCTAAGAGTCTGGTGCCCAGTAAAATGCAAATACCTCTGAAAGAGTAGATTATTCCATTTATATCAACATTTTAGCACAATGGACTATTGGACTGTTTTTAAGGATAAGTTTGATTCACAGAAGATGGTGATGCATCATTATCTTGGGGCATCAAAGGAAAGAAAAAGAGCACTTCTCCCTGGTTCTCTAGGAAACTACCTCTTTGAGATTTGCGAGAAGCTCTATGAGGGATTGTCCTGGGGAAGAAGAACTGTGAGGGAGGGGAGAGGTGCGGTTGGGCAGATTGTGCCGAACCACAGGGCAGTTCCAACAAAGGCATCAGTGGACCCTGGTGCAATCTCTGGGCTGGGGTTGCCTTCAGACTGTCCTGATATACGGGGCACAGGGGACAGGATTTTTGAGTCCAGCATGGTCCAGTCCCTGGGTGCAACTGCCTCTACAGGGAAAGTGTGAGCCTGGCAAGGCAGCTTTCTTCAGCCTCTGGCAAGCCCCAGGAAGGCCCCAGCTATGAGCCATCAGCAAGTGGGGTCAGGAGCATCTCTATTGTAAAGAAGAGTGTAGAGGTGTGCCACAGTGTTTGCTGAAGGCACCTCGGAGGCCTTAGAACCAGAACATAGTGACCATGCCCAGAGCTGAGCACAAAATCCCCCCTACTCTGTCATTTAGCCACATCCTAATAATTTATCTGTCTGCTCATTTGAAGTCCTTCCAGTATTAGCTGTCTATAGTTTCCCCTAGCTCCTGAATATTCAAGCCTCTCCTCAGGCAAACAAGTAAGACATGTTATTTCAAGGTCAGGAGATCAGATAGAAAATGAGTCAGGGATTAAAGTAAGTGTGGGATTTATTGGCCTCTCTGCTCAGAAGCACCCTTCTGAGGATTGACCCATGATAGGCCAGGGTCAGGGAACAGCTGGTGCTCAGAGATGCCTTCATGTACATCATCAGCACACCCTTGAGTTATTATTTCTAACTCTATAAGTCTCTGGATATCATTAAGGAGTTTCATGGGCCAGAAATTTCCATTGTACACTTTACAGGTCTCTAGAGCGAGAAAATTTGTTGCAGTCCATGGGCCAAGTCCATTGGGCTTGGATAAAGCTGTTATCCAAAGCCCCCTTCATGGGCAAACAATGCCTGCATCCATTTGTTCACCAAACAAACATTTCCTCAGTGCATACTCTGTGCCAGGAAATGTGGTTGGCACTGGGGATAAAGAGATAAGCAAGACACACAGCCGCCTCCTAGGCCCTTAAAATACTTATAGATAAAGGCATGGATGGGGCTTAATGCTATCAAGCAGGGCACTACCAACGTGTTGGGCAGGAAGCCACTCACCAGGCCAAGGCAATCCATTCTTCCAACAATACACTGGACTCTGCCAAATTATGCCACGTCCTTGCCAACATCCCAACAGGAAGCACTATCACCAACCCAAGATGCGATTCCTTTGAAACAGGGCAATCTATAAACTTCTCTGTATTAGCAGGTGGTTTTGTGAATCCTACAATGGGCTCTATGATGGGGGGGGGGTCCCCATTCTCCCAGCTACCAAGGACATTGTACCTTCATGCCAGGCCCTTTCTCCTAAAACAAGGTCAAGCCATTGGAATCTGCTCCCTTTGAGCAAGAGCACCAAGATTTGGCAGTTCTGACCAGGAATACTTCTGCGTCTCAAACTCTGGCTCCCCAGAAGAAGAAATGTTTATGTATACTTGCCAGTTCACCTTCCTAAATTTTCAATCAATAATTAATCTGTGGCTCATAACAATATAATTAACACAGGCCATAGAACATGTAAATTTGCACTATTCAACTCAGCAAAATGGAAATTAAAATTGTTAAAATTCTGCATTCTCTATGAAGGAGAGCTTTTTTTTTTAAAGTTCTTTTTTATTTGCAGATGTGTCCTTTAAAGAAATGACTAAGTAGCTTTTACAAGTCAGGCCTATCGTTTACTTGATGCTGCAAGTGTTGTTGAGGCTAGTTTGTGTGATGCAATGTGTGTTCACAGTGGGAAATGTGACCAGATGGCTCAGAAGAAGCCTGATAACTGAAGGCCTAGGGAGCCAGGATAAATGATTTGTACTTGATTTTCCAGGAGGTAAAGAGCTAATGAGGCTTTCTGAGCAAGCCAGAGGCCTGATGAACACAGAATTTGGAAAGAGCAAAGGACAGAAGGGGGTGCAAGGTGAACTAGAGTCTGGGCAGAGTCAGAATATGACCTATTTCCAGCAGACACAGATGATGGCATATGACAAGAAACAGAAAGCAGATGTAAAATAAAAGAAGGAATTCAGAGAAATAAATCCAGTATATTTGGATTCTGATTTCTTCCTAAAACTTTCTTACTTGTTTCATCACTTACTAGCTGAGCTACCTTGAGGACTTAATCAGCTTCTCTGGTCTTCACTTTCTTCATCTGTAAAATAAGGATGCTAACTAACCATACCTACTGCAAAGGTACTATTCCTGTGGTATTAAGTGATGAAATATATCCATAGACAGAGGGAGGAAGCAGCAGAATGCTGGCACATAGCAAGTGCTTAACCAAATACAGCTAATATTATATTTAGTAAAAATACAAATGAAATAAACATAATATTTCCCTTTTGGATAATATTCAGGCTATAGTATTCACCAATTTTTTAAAGTTCCAGATTCATTTAAAAATTATTTCTATATATAGAACATCTCTGGAAGGTGCACAAGAAATTAGAGTATCTGGTGGAAGAAAGGACTTGGAAACAGGATGGAAGGGAAAGAGTTCTTATCTACATTTGTTAGTATTGGTGAGATATTTTCTACCATGTTCATGTACTACCTATTCAAGAAAATAATAATTTAGGGGCACCTGGGTGGCTTGGTTGGTTGGACATCCAACCATTGATACCAGGTCATGATGTCACGGTTCGTGACATTGAGCCCCACATCGGGCTCTGTGCCAACAGTGCAGAGCCTGCTTGGGACTCTCTCTCTCTCTCTTTCTCTCTCTCTCTCTCTCTCTCTCTCAATAAATGAATTCCTTAAAAAAGAAAAGAATGATGTAAAAAGGGTAACCTATGGCCACACAAGAAAAGAATTGGTGTCTGATGGCTAGATGCTTATGTAGGGTAAGAAATGTAGCCCTGAAAGCAGTGTGTGCTGAGCATAGATGCACTTGGCAACTTTTAGCTGTTTTGCATGAACTCCATCAATCAACCCCCATGATACCATATGAGGTTAATGCAAGTGGTGTCCTCAAGTACAAACGATGTAGCATTGACATCCCCAAGTTACAGACAAGGCACAGCAAGGTTTAATAACTCACTAAAATTTACTCAGCTAATCAGTAGCAGAACCATGACTGACACCTGGGCAGTCTGTCTCCAAGAATGGACAAATTCACACACTCATCGTTGGAAAAGACTTTAAGTATCTTGATGGACAAAGGAGACATGGTAACTAAATGCAATGCGGGATCTTAGATTGGATCCTGGGACAGAAAAGAGGGGTTGTGGAAAACTGAGATCCAAATAAAGTTTATATTTAGTTGTAAGTACTGTACCGGTGTTAATTCCCTAGTTTTTACGAATGCAGTGTGTGGCCATACAAGATACTCACATTAGGGCAAGCTGGACGAAGGGAGCTCTCTGTACTATCTTTACAATTTTTACATAGATTCAAAATTATCTCAAAGTGCATTTTAAAAAAGTCTCCGTATGATCACAGCTGCCAAGTGTGAGTGCAATTTCAGAAAGATATTTCTGTGAGGAGAAATAGTCCATTTGTTTTCAAATTCTGGTCCATTCCCTCTTGGATCAGCCCCAACTCCATGACCCAGAGACTGGCCACATCTGGACAACTTATTGCTCTTTCTGGTATTTTAGAGGAATTTTACACATTGAAACCATTTCACAGGAGAAAGAATAAAGATATAATCCATCTTTAAAAGAATAATAATAAATATCTCTGGTGCCAGACATTGATCCTCTTCATATCCAAATTAAATGTCAGAATCCAACACAGTAGAGTAGTAAGTGTTTTCCTCCTTCTTCCAAGTTGTTGCAATTCCTTTTTAGATGTGTCTGTTCTGCACCTGCCAACTGAAATACTGAATATATGCCTGGATACAAAAGGCTTAGGGAAAAGGTTATTTTAGGAGCCTTGAAAAACTTCTGTATGATGCTGGGTCCATTACTCTCCAATGAAATAAGACTAGATTTGGAAGAAGAGTGCTCTAACTACAGAACCTGACTTTGTTTTTCAAGATGTTATTCTACCAAAATGCACTTTCTAGAAAATAAAACCATGTAATTTTTTTAGTTGTCTTTAGAGAACTGCCTAATTTCACAATCTTATATTGAACCACCATCATAGGCAGAAACTCAAGGTAAAGAAGATATCACAAATGTATGCATAACCCTAAAATGGCAAATTACTGCACAGCTTTAAGCAAGGGCTGATGGAGCACTGAATGCACAGTATTAATGTTCAGCTTTGTATGGCTGTGAGATCATAACCCCCCAGGAAGAAATTCTGATCTACTTATTACTTATTTCACTTTCAAATCAAGACAGTTAAAGGTGTGTTTTGTCGTTCAAAAATCTTAGGATATCTGTGAGAGCTTCTACAGCAAAGTACAAGCTTTTATTTTTATGTGAAACCATACAGGCAACTTGCTTATAACCTGCTAGGTCAGCTATGAAAAGGTCTCCAGTCAGGTTTGCTCAAAGCAGACCCTGTGGTGGGAAGAACTCATGTGCAAATGGTTCATCTAAGAATGCTTCCACCAGTAACCAGTATAGGAATGGGAAAATAGGACAGGACAGCAGAAGCCAAGCAAGGATGAAATTTCAGGCAAAGTCCTCCAGGTGGTAGCTTTAGCCTGATCCTGCAGAGAACTCAGAAGTACAAGCATTGACCTAGAATTCGTCCTGGTTTGAAGCAAGGTTGCTGGGTTGGGGTACTGACCGGACACCAGTCAGTTGTTGGCTAAAGCTCACCCTGTATGCATAGAAATTCCCAGGTATTTCTGAAATGCACAGGCAAAGCAGCTCCAGGGCCCAAGGGCAGGCCTCCAAAAAGAATCCTGGGTGTGGCAACAGAAGCAAAGCATTCAGGAGCCTGGGAAGGGATATGCAAAGGATAAAAGAGGAAGAGAGGTTCTGAGGAGACCTGGCTGAGCACCACAAAATTTGGTATTCCCATGTTGCATGTTATCAAAGTTTACTGAAAATCACAAGTAAGCATAGCAAGGCTCTCATGAGGCATGTGTGTGTAGGTTGAATCCCTAAGTTTCTTGCCAGAACATAACTACCATTGTGTTGTTTTTCATTATTTTCAGTTGTTGCTGCTTTCATTTTTAATTATAAATTATTGTTGACAATACAGTATTGTACACTTGGAATTTGTGAAGAGAGTAGATCTGAAATGCTCTCACCATCAAAAAAAGGTAGGAGTAGGGGTAATGATGTGAGGTGACAGATGTGTTAACTAACCTTATTGTGGTAATCATTTCACATTGTATACATGTGTCAACTCATTAAATCTTACACCTTAAATTTACACAATGTTGGCAGTTATATCTCCATAAAGCTGGAAAAAATTACATAAATAAATTTTGAATTGCACTTGGTTTTGTATAATCATTATCAATTTACTGTGTAGTGAGTTGTTTTGTTGGCTTTTGGTACACAGTAAAATGTATTTGAATCAACAGTGCTTTCGACCTATAATTTTCTAATATCTAGACTTTTATGAATTTGCATATATCAGGAAGAAACGCATGAATTGTCATATGCTTATTGGTAAAGCACATGTGTTGTGTATGACCTCCCAAGATATTTTTGTTCAGTAGCACATCAATACCATCTTTTTCCAAAAGTAGGACCAGGTGGGGGTGTGTATTGCAGGGAGGGGAGCTCAGCGTCTCTTCCTCCTTGAACACTGGGCATCCACTTCTGAAGTTGATGGCATCATGCTGCCTGTTATACCATCACTCTCTGTTGAGGGGAAAGACCATACATTCAGTCAAGAAATCCATGCTTTTGAAAGGACGGGATTGGATTTTAATAGAATACCACAGGACATCTATTCCCCAAAGAAGAATCATAGGTATTTCTGGCTTCCTCTCTAAACTTTTGCCAGCTCAAACTAAATGAAAAATACACTTCTGAAAAACTCCTAAACCAGTAGGAAACACCAACTCCACTTTGCCAAAAACATTTGAAGCTCCTATTTTCTATACAACAGTTTATGAAATGTTAAAATGGAAGGAATTGTAAACACTATTATGACGCCTCTTCGTTTATCAGTTGGAAAAAGGAGACTCTGGATGGTTGTGTCTTGTTCTGAATATAGTTCTGTGTATTTCCAGGCCAGTGATTCCTAAGTAAATCAAACAAGTGGTTGCTTTTCACCAAGGTCACAATTAATAATCAAAAAGAAACATACAACAATTAGCAATTCAACTCAAATATCTTGGTTGTATCTCCACAAAATAAGTCTATTACATGAGAGTTTGGGTTAAAAATTTCTATGAACCAGTCCTTAGCATTGTAATTTGACTAAATACTTACCAAATAGGAACTTTCCAGCATTATTCTATACTTGTTTTCCTGCCAATAGGCTAAATTTACCAACTGCACCTGCTGTCCCATTTATTGCTGGCACTTTTAAATTTGAACTATTTCTCCCTTTCACTTATCTCTTAGGATTTTTTTAATAGACCAGGGAGTGAAAAATACAACACAATAAACCCAGAAATTCAAATTTAAAAATCAAATGTTCATTTGTTTGTTTGTTTCCCAGTTTCTTTCCCTGAGGAAACATAAATTAGGATTTGTAAGTTTCTGACGTGTTTCAGACCATGGCAATTTATTCAACTTTTGTCCATCTTCTAACTATGCAGAGTCTCTTGACCACCAAGTCAACCCTGGAGCCCTAACTTGTCTGATGATGGGACCACAGCCTCGAAGTCCATCCCATTCTCCATGACCACATGCTTTGAAAAGCTGGCTTTCTGTTTAAAGCATGTACTCCTGGAGACCCTAGATACGTTCACCTCAATGAATTATGGAGTCTTAGAAATGCCCAATTAAATGACCAGAACCAATGAGATGCTGATGTCCTGCAGCCATGCATTTCTTTGTTCAAATTCCAAGTACATCAATGGCTTTACATGTAACTCCACTTAGCATCAGTTTCTTCATCTTTGAAATGGGAGTAAAATTAGCTACTTTACAAGATTGTGGTGAGGATTAGAAATAATAATTGAAGTTGTCTTATAAATGTCTGGTATGTAGTAGACACTCAAGAGATTGAGGTCTGTAGCACTGATTTTTTTTTAATGTTTATTTTTGAGAAAGAGAGAGGGAGAGAGCACAAGCAAAGGAGTGGCAGAGAGAGAGGGAGAGAAAGAATCCCAAGCAGGCTCTGCTCCATCAGCCTAGAGCCTGATGAGGGGCTTAATCTCACAAATCATGAGATTATGACCTGAGCCGAGACCAAGAGTCAGGCGCTTAATTGAATGAGCCACTTAGGCACCCCTAAGTTATTTTCATTGAAAGGGTAAGTACCCAATCCCACAAATCTCTGAGGCAGAACCTTTGCTATTGCAGCTCTCCTGAGGAGAGAGTCTTGACCTCATAGACTCCCCACAGGGCTGGACATCAGGGATGCTGAGATTACAGGAATTTGCCTGTAATATGCCAAGAACAAATGATAGCCCATTTCCTGGACTACCTATAGGTCATTATTCCACTAGTTCCATCCAACATTCACCACTAAGTCTGCCTAAGTGACAACTTCTGCATAGAACCATGTGTGTATTTGTGTTTATATACCTCAGTGATTTACTAAGGCTGTCCATTTTCCTTGGTATGTGTGCTAATTAAACCTCTGTATTCATTGTACTCTACACACGAAAGATAGTGTTTTTCCAGGATCAAGATGGCTCCTTAAAAATTACTGGATTTCAGCTACATCAAGACTGGGGATAAATTGGGTGTACTGAATTCACATCTGTAATTGACTGACAATATTAATATTGGACAATATCTATGGAGTACTTACTATGTGCTGTGATTTACCTTTATACATGGTTATTTATATAAAATCAAAACTTCCACCATCTCCATTTTGATGATAAGAGAACTAAAGCAAAGACAGGTTAAGCAACTTGTCCAAGGTCACACAGCTGGGATTTGAACCTTGTTCTCTATGATATTCCTGCCTCTGAAAGATCACAGAGAAAACATGGAAATGATTATCTAAGCTGAACCTACGTAACACTGAAAAAATCAGCTAAAGGGTAACACAATGCCATAGACCTCCCCTTGCAACCTCAGGGACTATTTGCAGAGCATGTCCGCTCTGCCAGGTGCTGGTTGTTTACCATTGTTTCTGGTTAATTTTGCATGAAAGCCTGGTCCTGATCATTGAGTAGACTGAGTGCTGTGCAGGGCTACACAATAGAACACCTGTGTCAGTTCATCCTTCCATGAATTTCCTCTGCAGTTAGCTTCATGGAATTTTGCTTTTGATAAAATGCTCTGAGACAACATCACATCCCCACCACTGTCCCCCACCAACCTGCCCAGAATTCCTGGGGGGATATGAGCTCTGAGTCAGACACACCTGTCTGTCCTCTGACCTGTTGCAAGATTATTGGAATAATGTTGGGACAAAATTTAATTCACAAAAATATATATAATGCACAGTAATTAATTATAGCCAAACTATAATGGGAACATTAAGATGAGGCTTAGAGAATCATTCCTTCCTCACCAAAGATTACTCCTTTCAAGTGAATAGAAAATTAGATGCAAAGAATTCAGTCTGTCTCTCTCCTGAACACTGAATTAAACTCTCTTACTACCTTCTGCATTTTTGAAAAATCTCCATTCTTCAAAGGCCTTCACTGGTCTTACAGTGGTTTAAGATAGGAGGGTCTTCCCAGCTGCGTTGCATCCTTTCTGACATAGCCATATGGAGTCTTCCATTCATTCATTCAGTCAGCTATTACTGAGAACCTACTGCAGCTTGTGCTTGTGTTGGTCTTGCCCTTGAGGAGCTTATAGTCTATTGAGTGATGCAGACTTTAAACAACATCAGGGTATAGAATGTGGTCATTGTTTTCAGTAGTTCCAGAAGCCACAGAAAGTCCTATTGCTGTCGCTTGACTGTTAGAAGGTGGAGGAAGGACAGTAAAGTATCCTCCAGACTGAGAAGGCACTTTGACACCAAAAACACAAAGCAAGCCACTCCATACCATTTACAAAGTTATTCAGGGTAGCTTACTGACTAGCAGTTGGGCAGACAAACAAATCAGGCACTGCACAGGTATTCTCCCATAAGTCTGGACCTTAATCCACAGCTGTAAAGAGCAAAGGGCTTTGTGCTGAGGTTGCAGGGGAGTTATCTGCAGTGACACCATCTGGGCACCAGAGAGAAGACTAAACCAAACCTCCCTTCACTCTAGTAGGGGCGTTCGTTAACCTCCATGGGCCATGGGCCATGGGCCGGAACACATGGCCCCAAGGGAGGTCATCGCATGGGGGTGAATAGGATGGGGGGGGGGGCAACACTCCTCCACTGACTTCTTCTGCCCTCCCTCTGTGTCCTGTTTTGTCTTTTCCCAGAACTTCGGCACATCTTGCATTTGCCCTCAGACCCCCTGTCCACCCTTCTTTGCAATGCTGGGTGCCCAAGGTATGTGCAGAGCGTATCAGAAGGCTCCCTTGCCTTTGGCTCATATTGGGCTCAGCCCCAAGGAGTGCTGACCGGGTGTTTAAGAAGAGAGAAAATGTGGTTGGGATACTTCTCACCAATGCCTTCCCTCGGCATCACCGACATCACTGTGGGGTGGCTAGAACCCTGTCCCTCACCTCATTCCAGTCCCCACGTGCTGTATTGTCTCTTGTGTTTCCAGTAAAATCTCTCCATACTTTGTAACTAACCCTTTATTAAACTCTCCTCAATTCACCCA
The DNA here is from genome assembly GCF_024362965.1 of Panthera pardus. NCBI lineage: Eukaryota > Metazoa > Chordata > Mammalia > Carnivora > Felidae > Panthera > Panthera pardus. The sequence goes on from NW_026526788.1 coordinate 19,202,053, forward strand.
TTTGGGGTATGCTAACTATTTCCTGCAAGGACTCTGACTGGCACAGTTGCTTTGAATTTCTGCTTCATTGTGACTTTTTCCCATGCAGAGGACTAATCTTGACATTTTGTAACATATTTGACCCAGTCAGCTAAAAAACCCTTTACCAAATGTCTACCCTGTGCTTGACTGTTCACTGCAGATTGCTAACCTGGACAAGGACTTTGCCCTAGAGAAATCTGGTGTAATCACACAAACAGGTACATAAATAGGGTACCCCCAAAGTTACTCCCAAAATGTATGCTCTAAACGGCAACAATTTTAAAAAGAAAGGCAGTGCTATTAATTAGAGGAGGGCATAAGTGCAAACTCTAAGAGTCCTAAGTTCAGCTTAGACCTGAACGGTCAGTCATGATACTGTCACGAGCACTCGATTGGGGTTTTCACAGGTGAACAAAGCTAGGCCACCTAACTCAGCCTTGAAGAGGGGTCAGGAGAAGTCCTGAAGCATTTGTGTATCCTCCCCCAAAGACCCCACTTCTCTGCACACTATGTGTCACATCTTCTTGGCTAGACACCCACCTGGGCCACAGCCATCACCTTGAGAAATCAGGGCTAAGTACACCCTTATGTCAACAAGAAATACAAGATTCACTCTCTGACCTCAGAAATATAATATTTAAAAAAAATTTTAATGTTTATTTATTTTTGAGAGAGAGAGAGAGAGTGAGAGAGAGAGAGAGAGAATGAGCAGAGGAGGGATGGAGAGAGAGGGAGACACAGAATCCGAAGCAGTCTCCAGGCTCTGAGCTGTCAGCACAGAGCCCGATGCAGGGCTTGAACCCACGAACCGCGAGATCATGATCCGAGCTGAAGTCAGACATGCAACTGACTGAGCCACCCAGGCACCCCAGAAACAATATTTTTTAAAATATATATTTAAACATGCACACAGTGACAAACATTTGTAGGTTGCATATCCCTTAGTCTGCAAATTAAAGAGTGAAACATCATTACTCTGTAAGATTTTGTAATTGCGCTAGATGCACAATTCTGTGAGTCAGTTCAGTCCCCCAGAGTCCGTTCTCAAGATTGGTGTCGGTGTGTCCGCATGCACTGGGGTGAGGCTCTGTAGAGGTTATTGGTCCTTCATGCTGCTGAGCTGTGTTTGGGCCCCATACATCACCCCTGGTGTCTCCTCTTTCCCCTGCACAAGGCCTCTTCATCTTGTCTCTCTCAGTCTCTGGACTATGTCCAGTCTCCTCTCCGATCATCTGAGCTGGATGAGTGGGGTTTAGGCAGGGCACAGGGCTCCTACTCTGAATATTACTGGCTTGAATGTGCTGCCGACACCTGTCACAAGCAGGGGAGTTTTCACACTGGAGGTGCTCTTATTAATTTTGTATTCTTCAAATCTTTGTCCTCTGCATCTGGACCTATGATATCCAAACTCAAGACTCAAGGTTTTTTTCCTTCATTATCAGGACCTGCATTATTATTCCTTCAATGAGAAAATTAATACAGAATGCTCAGCTGCCCAAAGGAAGGAAGGGTAGCAGTAACAGGAATGACTGGTTGGGGGAAAGAGGAGAGGCATTCATTCTCACTTGTAACATTCTTCCACCTGAGATTCACTGCATGTGATCTATGTGCCCAAGAACCGGAGATACAGAGATGAAGAGGAGAAGTGCTTGCCCTCTGTAGGCCAGAGCCTGTTAGGAATTGCAGAACCAAGCAAATAATTTTTCCAATGTGACAAGTACTTCTGGAGGAATGGGCTTTTCAGAAGACTAGAAAACTGAATGGAAAAAATGTATTATTCATGGATACATGGACATTAACTGTGCTTTGTCTCTGATGTTCTTTTCAGGGATCAGGAATGTCATAAACAACCCTTGAAAAGCAGGCATATGGATTGCCAGAGTAAGTTTTGTTCTGAACAGTTCAAACGCTGCTGCTGAGTGCCCACCACATGATTTGCTTAATTATTGGAATAGCAAAAACTGAGGTTTCCAGATTTGGCCAGATTCTATCATGAATAGTCGCTGGCCACTCTCAGACTTGTTCTAGTGAGACCTCCACTGTCCTGGCATCTCTACCAGGGAGTGAGGGCTCTGCATCAGTAATCACTTCAGGACACATAGTCTAACCCCAACCCCCACCCCATGTCTTCAGGTGACAGTTCGCTTGTGAGAGAAGAGAGCTGGGAAGGTGATCTGGAGATCTCTGTTGAGTTAAGTCACAATGAAAGTACAACACACACACACACACACACACACACACACACACACAATGTGCCTCAGCATCAGGTTCCTTAACTCCCAGGAAGTTCTATGCTAGATGCACTTTTCTTCATCCCTAACCCTGCTACAAAAGGAAAAGTGGTTCATATATGGTCATTTTCCCTTTTTCTCAAGAAAATCATTAAGAACCACTAGCTTCATGACATGTTTGGAAACTGTCAATGCACTCTGTACTGTAGTCATTCAACATGAAACCTCAGAATGCACAAGTGGCAATTTGGCTCCATTTTCAGACAGAGAACTTCTGTTACTAAGGCAATCCTTAGGATTAAAGCCCCATAATCACGAATTTATAGACAGGTAGATAGATAGATAGATAGATAGATAGATAGATAGATAACAGATAGAATGAATCGGCTTTCGGTCATAAAAATGACAGTGGCAGCTTATCACCCACATAATCCCCCCGAATCAGTAAACCAGTTAGGAACTTAGAGTCTGAGAAACTTCTGCCTTTCAGACCAAACTATCTGAACTTAAACTCTGAGGAGACTGGACCTTAGATTCAGAGCTGTGGTTTGATTTAACTTTAATTCTTTTTTAAAGAAAATTCATCTTTTTCCCCAAAGGATTTCAATGGCTATCTGGCTAAGTAAGAAATCTTCCTGACAGTCTGGAACAACCACAGTGAGAGCAGCCGTGAAAGAACAGACAGAAAAATCTCACTGTAATCTCTACTGACAAACAAAATTCTAGAAAGGGCACCCTTGCCTTTGAGTAGTGACACTCAGCCTGCCAGCTCCAGGGGTGCAGAAGGTGATAAGTATTTGCAACTCTTGCAAAAGAAGAAAAATAATTGGCTGTCCCTTATCCTCCTCTGGCTCACTGAAATTTTAATGCCTAAGCAAAAATGGTATTCTAAATATTGAGGGGCTTTTATTTTATGGGGATGGGTTAAAACTTGCTGATAACTGTTTTGAAAATATCAATTATTAAATTGTCATAAGTTTGAAATAAATAGGATCGCCTAAACTTACTCTTCTGTCTTCTGAGTTGTTCCCTAGCAATCTCAACAGCCAAAATCTTGATGGAGACACTTGGATTTTAACCACACACACAAATATATTTTTAAATATTGGACATAAAAAGAATCAGAGTAAAATATAAAAATGGTCTGTGGTCATGAGACTTTTAAGATATCTGTTTGTTATTAAAAACACCATATGCTGCTGGAAATCAAGTCCAGGATATAGAAAGACTAGGTACAAAAGCAAATGAAGATAGCAAAAGGTTTGGGAGAAAAGTAAAAGTTACAGATTTTTTTCCAAATGAAATCCCGGTGGATAAATTCAACAGCAGTTTTTGATAATGAAAATCCTAGCAGAGTATGGAGATGAGGAGAATCCTCTATATGGCAATGGAATCTGCTAAATGCCCATAACACACATAATGACATTGTCCAGGCATCCTTGTGGAAGATCAGAGGCCCCCTAATATGTGTGAACAAAGTAGAATGGAAGGTTCTAGGCGGTGATGAAGGGAGGGCAGGAAGGAGAGGAGAGTGAGGGGAAGAAAGACAAGAAGAGAGAGGAAGGGAGGGCAGAAGAAGGAAAGAGAGAAGGAAGGAGAGAAGGGAAGAGAAAGTAAGGGTTGAGGGGAAATAACATTATCAGTTTTTGCAAATAGTGAATATTCTACACATAAAGCCCTGGGGCCTGTACGGGAACACAAGGGGGATGCATGGAGTAAGAGTTTCGTAAAGCAGTGGTCCCTAAGAGTTCCCCCAAGCAGCGGTTGGGGAGTTTTGTGAAGAAACAGAGGAGAAAAAGTGACTTCTGAGCATGTGGAGGTGGGGATACATTAGCGGCTGCACATGTAAAGGTCATGCTTCATCATGCATTGCATGATTAAATACGTGTTACATCCCCACAGCTGGGCATGAGTTTTAGTGAGATAATGAGGGGAGAGGTGGCATGGAGTCAGCGCTGGGTCCACCTTGAAGCTCACTGGTTTGGTCTGGTCCTTGCTTTCTTTGTACTCAGCACCCCCCTTTCAGTAAACATCCTCCATCCACACTCCTGCAAGATGTGCTACTAAAGGACACATACTTTTAGCTTTTTCCTTTTTTCTTATGGAAGGAGCCAAAGAATACTGGGTTTATGGTCAGGGTGGAGGGGACCCAAGCCCCTTCTCTGTCTTATGCAGACCAAAAATTAGAGACAAAAAGAAGGGAAAAATGTCTGCTGAACATAAAATCAATAAAAAGTAAATAAAAGTCAATTGCCTTCCTATAAATAAATCACAATTAGAAAATGTAATTTTTAAAAGATGCTATTGAAATTATTTAATCTATGAGATAGTTAGAAATAAATTTAGCAAACATGTGCTAGAATTTTATTGACAAAAATACAAAACTCAACTGAAGGACTTAAAACTTAAATATTTATGGGGACAGTGAAGCTTGATATCTTGAAGATGTCACGTATTACCAAATTAATCTATAAATTAAATATAATTCCAGTCAAAATTGGACAGGTTTTTTCATGCAAGTTGGCAAGCTGATTCTAAAATTTATGTGGCGGCAACCAGCCAATTTTAGTATATGTGCTGCCGAAGCGAGCACAGCAACCAGCCAGTTTTAAGGAAAAAGACAATTTTGAGGAAAAAGGACAATGTAAGTGGTTATTCATCATATATGTAAAGATGCTAAACAGGGATAGTAATTAAGAAATTATAGTATTTACAATGAATAGACAATTAGAACGACAGAACAAAATAGCTCAGTTCCTGAGGTCTTTTGGCACTCTAATGGCCTTTCAATGGAAGGACATTATAGTTTCTTCTTAACGTTTACCTGTATTTTCTAAATTTTCATTGACAAACACACATGACTTGCAAAAATAGAATTAAATAAAGCTTTTTTTTTTGTATAATAAATGACTTTTTGGTAGACATGGACAAGCTTGTTCTAAAATTTATAGAAAGGCAAAGAAGTTAATATTGGTCGAAGAGTTTTGGAAAACAAGAATAAAGTTGGGAGATCACTCTATTTAGGCTGAAATGTTGAGGCTTACTGTACAGCCACAGTTGTCAAGGGCATGAGGTATTGGTGAAGATTGTTTCTGAATGGAGCAGAAAAGAGAACCCAGAAATAGACCCACAAAAAATCTCACACTGATTTTTAACAAAGCTCCAAAAGCAATTCAATGGAGAAAGGAGAGCCTTTTCAACAAATAGGATCAATTAACCGTGTTAAGGGAAAAAAGAGAACTCCAATCTAAACTTCACACTTTGTACAAAATTCACTTAAGATACATCACAGATTCAAGTGTAAAATGCAAAACTATAAAACTTTTAGGAGAAAATCTTCAGTGCTTAGGGTCTAGTGAAGAGATTCTGGACTCAACACCAAAAGCACTGTGCGAGAAAGAAGAGATGATAATGAGGACCTCATCAAAAGGTACAACTGCTCTGAAGACCCTCTCAAAGAACAGAAAGATAACTTAGAAGCTAGGAGGAAATACTTGGACACCATATGTGGATTAAGGACCCCTGAAACACAAAAATAAAAAATAAAAAGGTAATCCAATGTAAAAATGAGCAAAGAGCATAAATAGACATTTTACCAAACAGACACACAGATGACAAATAAGCACATGGAAAATACTGAAGATCACTAGCCATTAGGGAAATGCAAATTAAAACCATAATGAGAGGCGCCTGGGTGGCTCAGTCGGTTAAGTGTCCAACTTCAGCTCAGGTCATATCTTACACTCTATGAGTTCAAACCCTATGTCGGGCTCTGTGCTGACAGCTCGGAGCCTGGAGCCTGCTTCGGAGTCTGTGATTCCTCTCTCTGCCCCTCCGCCTCTCACTCTGTCTCTCTTTCAAAAAATAAGTAAACGTTAAAAAAAAGTTTAAAAAAAAACCATAATGAGAGAACTATGTACCCGTCAGACTGACTATAAAATAAAATAGTGGGATTCCAAATTTTGGTAAAGATGAAGAGACACTGGCTCATCATACGTTGCTGAGTAGGAATGTGAAATGATACAGTCACTTTGAAATATAGTTAAGCAGTTAGAAAAAATGAATGCACATTTAGCATATGACCCAACATCATACTCCTAGGCATTTATGCCAGAAAAATGAAATCTTATATTCACAAAAAAAATATGCACCTAAGGGGCACCTGGGTGGCTCAGTCGGTTAAGCATCTGACTCTTCATTTCAGTTCAGGTCATGATGTCATGGTTTGTGATACTGAGTCCCGCATCAGTCTCTGGACCAACAGCATGGAGTTTGCTTGGGATTCTCTCTCTCTCTCTCTCTCTCTCTCTCTCTCTCTCTCTATCTCTCCCCCTCTCCTCTCCTCATGCTTGCTCTCTCTTTCAAAATAAATAAATAAACATTAAAAAAAATATGCACCTAAATGTCCATAGAAACTGTATTTAATCAGGGTTCTCCAGAGAAATAGAACCGATAGCATATAAAAATGTAGATGGTTAGATAGATGATAGATAGATATTGATCAACTGATTGATTTTAAGGAATTGGTTGACTCCATTGTTGGGTCTGGCAAATGCAAAATCTGCAGGGCAGGCCAAGCAGGATGAAGAACCAGGGAAGAATCGATCTTTTGCAGTTTGAATTTGAAGGCAATCAGTTTAGAGGCAGAATTCCTCCTGTTTGGAAGATCTGTCTTTTCTCTTAAGACCATCAACTGATCGGATGATGCTCACCTACATTATGAAGGGTAATATGCTTTACTCAAAGTCTACTGATTCCAGTGTTAATTACATCTAAAAGAGACAGTACCTTTGCAGCAACATATAGACTAGTATTTTGTTTGGTTGAGAGATAAATTATTTCTTTGGATTTACATTCTATGAAATTCAAATGCCGATTCAGTGAGAAAACATCTCAAATGATACCGTTTTTCATAAATACGAATTATTTTTCCCAAGTCTGGATTTCCTGGAAATCACATCCCTCACAATAAGCCCACCTTCCATTTCTGCCGTTCGAAGGCTGTTTTATTTCCGGTCTGAACCAGGGGAAATGAATAGAACCCACCATAATTGTCCAACACTTTGATAGTATTTTATTTCAACCTCTGATCCCTGCCCTGTGATTAGAAAGAAATTGTGCCAGTTTGCTCCTGACAGTCCCTGCTGCAGGAAAAACTGGTATCAGATGTTCTCTGGAACATACTGTGTTTCATCTCATTCAGAAGCTAGGCATGCAACTTAAAACAAAAGAAAACAAAACAAAACAAGAAACAGGTCCATGTCTGTGCATATCACACACCCACCTGGGCCCTGCCATCAGCCACGGGTGTTGAAGACAATTCTGCTGTAGAGCCACAGGTGGAATAAGGGAGGAAAGGCAAGTGTTTCTATAGCACAGTGGAGATGGACTTTCCAGCTCCCAGACTCAGACAATTCTCTGCTTCCAGCCACCTCACCACCAGTGCTTTACCCCAGGAGTCATTTTTGACATTAGGCTAGTTGAAGCTTATGTGCCTCTCCTTCCCCCCATTTTAGCTGGAGGCCAAGGATCATCACTGCTTTCTTTAAGGATGGGCTGCATTATCCATCTGGCAATGCATTATCCAACTCTCATAGGGGTTTATCAGGTACTTTTCCAACACAACATACTGCAGGACAAGATGGCCACATCCCGATCATACATTGATTGGCCAAACCAGTCACAGATGGCCAGGGTCTGCCAGGTGTGTGTGCGGACCATGACCTGGCCATAAATGTTGCCCTGGTTCATCAGACCTGAACAGTGAACCTGAACCACTCTCAGTAGCTCAAGATTCTACGAAGTTCCAGTGGATAGTCTTAGATTTAATTTCCCAGACCATGTCCAGGAAAAAGTTTTCAGTTACCGAAGTATAAAATCAGTCATGGTCTGAATTGTTTAGATAAAGATGAGCCTCAGTAAAGATATCCTTGATTTTTCAGGGAAGCCCTTTGTTTTATAATTAGCACCATATTCTTTTATCCTGCAGCTTGACAACACTGATACCACAGCATCTCTCAATTGCTCAGTCTGTGTCAGTCTTTTGAAAGAGATGACATGCGAGCATCACCCTCAGGAGGAACATAGGCATCAAAGACACCAGCTATAGAGACCAAATGTGTGGGTGCTTCAAGCATTGTGGAGGAAAGACCAGTCCTGCTTTGCGGGGCATATTCTATAAATTCCTTTTCTGATTTGTATTTGGATTCGTAAATACAGGGTGTGAAACATTTTATAGTTCTCACTTGAACCACAGCTATGGACTGAGTCACCAGGACTAGCTTCCAAGAGCACCACCCTACACCCTGGATAAACAAGACAATCCCTGTGGCATGGCATCTTCCATTTTGTCCATGCCAAGGCCACTGGGATGGGGACTAAGAGTGAGGAGCCTGGCACAGTAGACAAGAAGCAGATGCTAGGGCTAGCCTGGGTGTGTATCTAGGCTGGTGTTTGATCAAGCAACTGGGAACCACAGCCCAGCCAAACTGATGCATAAAATTAACCATGCCACAGCTTTCTTTGATATCCCAAAGTGGAAATGACTCAACTATTCTTCAATGTATTAATGACTAAAGAAACTGATACATGCATGCCATGGAATACTACTCAGCAATAAAAACTATTGATACACCTAACAACTTTAATGGCTCTCATAGAAATTATGCTGAGTAACAGAAGCCAATTTCAAAATGCACTTTATGGTTCTATTTATATAACATTATTAAAATAACAAAACTATGCAGATGTAAAACAGATCTGGTTACCTGGAGCTAGGAATGGGGAGAGGAGATGGGTGTAGCTATAAAGGGATAGTAAGAAGGAGTCTTCTGGTGATGGAGAAGATCCATATTTTGATTGTGCTGATGGCTACACAAATCTACAGATATGATAAAATTTCACAGAGCTATGCACATGCCTGCACAAGTGAATGCAAAACTGGTAAAATCTGAATAGTCTTAGTAGACTGTCCAATGCCATTTCTTGGTTGTGATGTCATACTACTATTACCCAAGATGTTACCATTGGGAGAACTGGGTAAAGGACACATGAGACCTCCTTCTAATATTGCTTTTACAAATTCCTGTGAATCTACAATCATTTCAAATTAAAAAGTTTTTAAAAGCACATGGTTTGAAATTGTTTAGTTTTCCCATTCTTAGTTCGTACCTAACCAAATAAATTAATCACCAATGTTTGTGACCTGATCACTATACGCTGACTACATTATACAGAATATCTATTTGCAATTTTGTGCTCCATTTTAAGAATCCATCAGGCTCTGAATATTTCTCCAGAACTAATAATTGTCATTGAAGACCCCAAAAGAAGCTTCTTACCATGAATCTCTGTTCCCTACGTCTATCCCATGGCCTGAACTCACCTACTGTTAACCCGTTAGTAATTGTTATAACATATAGAAGGATGCTGTTAAAATGGAATGGTCTACACTTGCTGAGCTAAGAATGGCCCTTTTGAGGGTCATTGTGTGCCAGGAAATGGTAACTGAATCCCTCTCTCGGTATTCAAAATAGGTCTACAAAATCCTCCTGCTGCCTTGTGAAGGCACTGACCACATTCTTCATGTCTCCAAAGTGAAATGCTTTCAGACACAGAGCCTAGAAATTCACAGGCAACTCTTGTTGCCATGACAGAGCAATCTTTGCCCAAGTGCAAAACAAAATCATTTGCACAGCTTCCTCTGCTGTGTTACTGCCTCATTGAGCCTGACAGCTCCATGGCTGCCTGAGGACAAAAGAGACCTTGGAGCAGGAATCTGGCCACATTCACAGCCTTGTGGTCCTAATGCAGCCTGGGGAGAGCCTGCCATCCCTTGTCTCTGTCAGTGCCTGCCTGTGCCTGCTCATCTGTGGTGAACTCGCAAAGGCGGCTCTCCTCCCAGGCTCCTCCGTGCTTCTCTTCTTTTGCCCACAATTTCCTGCTCCAGTGGGGAGGGAGGCACAGGAGTTCCTGTGGCTGACCTGGTGTTTGGCAGCTGCTTAGGAATGAAATTGGCCTGTGCTGGGCAGCTGAGACCTGCAAAGCAGCAGGTGCAGAGAGAGAAGGATGGGCCTGGAAGACAAAGACTGTGTACAGATCTATTCCTTGCATACAATGCAGCTTCAGGAATGACTGCTAATACAGGGCTAAGCACGGAGGTCACCGTTTATGATTAGTAAAATTTTGACAACAAGGGGGGCAAGTACCTAAGGCAGAGGGCAAAAGGGATGGTGATAAAAAGACCCACCAAAGATTAAGTTATGAATAAGCACAAGGCTCAAAATACAAGATTAATTTCAAGCGATGATAAAAGTTTGCAAAGTCCTAGGTAGGTTTTCTGAAAATGTAAATTGATATGCATTTACATATCATGTATCTGTCTATATGATTTCCCATTTAGATTGTAAGACCTCTGAAAGTAGGACCCTCAGGGGGTCTAGCTTGGTGCATGTGCTGACATTCAGTAAATTAGAGCAGGATACTAACATTTGCTCAGTACCTGGTGTGTGTTCTGTTACAAATTCATCCAGTTTAACCCTCACAACAACACCCTTAGCACAGCTCAGCACCTGCGTTTTGCAGATGTGGAAAGACACTCAGTTTTAGCAACAGGCTCAGGACTTACAGAAGTGAGTGAGCGGGGTGGACATTGAGATACAGGTCTGCACCTCAGATCGTGTTCTCTTGTAGCACCATCCCATCTCCCAAATATTTACTCATGTTATTTCAAATGTGTGCAAAATGTATACATGTATAAGTGTTCTTACATGTGTGAGGTGGCCATAAGTAAAGCTGTACTAACCAGCACACATTGAACGATGTAGGGATGGGTTCATGATTAAAGTTCTACTGCCACAAATATTCTCTTACATGCTTTCTGAATCAAGCACCATTACTATAGGCAGTACAGGGACAGCTATTCTGCATAGAGAACATAATATGTCTGCAGTGCTTCCCAACACAAAAAGTGATGCCATCAGTAGGAGGGACAGAAGGGAGGGGAAAGGGAGAAACTCAGAGGAGTCAACACAGGAAGGCCGACCCTTTGGGGGCTCCAGAAGGAACATCCCCTTCCCCCTGGCATTGGAGCACAGTCATTGTGGCAGCTTCCAATTACAAAAACACCTTGGCTATGTCTCACATCTTGCAGGAAAGCTTGCAGGAAAGCATTCGGGACTGGGGTGGAGACAACACAAACACATATGCTTTGTGAAGACAGAAGTTACAAGGGGTAGAGACAATACAAACACAATTGCTTTGTGAAGACAGAAGTTACAAGCCGGGACCCATGCAAAACTTTTACTTCCAGCCACCAACCAATCCCAGAGGCATTTTTTTTTAGATGAAAGGCTAATAGAACACAAAACAAAAATATCTGATCCAACTTCTCAAACAGAGACAAAATTGGAGCCAAAGTCTAATGGAAAATATGGAGTGAACTGCATTAGCTGCAGAATATGTTGAACTTCACCCTGCACTCCTGGAAAATATAGATAGTCAAGGAATCTCACCACCACTCACATGATTGGATGTGGGGGCTCTGGAGTGAACAGTCAAGAAAGAATTCTTGAGATGTTTTCATTACAATTAAAAAATGTGGTTTTATTAAAGCATGGTGATGGGACACTTGGGCAGAAAGAGCTGCACTAGGCCGTGAGGAGAAATTGATTATATACTTGGAAGTTGGGGGAGGTAAACACAAAGAAGTTTCCAAAAGAATTTTCATATGTTAAAGAAGACTTACAGCATCCCGGAAGCCTGGCTATTGTGAAGCTAAGGTTGTTTCCTCTCTAGCAAAGCATTAACATTAAGACAGTAGGGAGTTCATGGAGGAATGTCTTACTCTGCCTGTCAAGTATTTGTCAATGGCTGCAAGTTATAATGAGATTTAACTTTATCTACATTTCTTTTGCCTTCGTTCTCCACATCACTACCATCACCCTTCTGTATTTCAGAAAACAACTTACTGCAAATTTATTCCATATATGACTTCTCTAAGACACATGGTTGACCCTCTTTATCTGCAACAAGACCAGACACAGACCCTCCAAATTCTAGTTCTTTGTCTTATAATGATTGTATGTTGAACACTTTGTCCTCACTGACCAATCTGGACAAAATGACCACGAGCCTGACTTGCCCAAACTTTAGTCTGACTTCTCTCCCTCCTCTGGACCCCTGAACTCTGGCCTGTGAGCTTAAGGAAGCACTGGGGGCTTAAGGAAGACTGGACTGCAGAACATTATCCCTCCCCCCAACAGCCTCTCCTGAGAACCAGCCAACCACAAACACTTTTCCTGCCCCACTGTCCAGTCACAGCACCTGCTCAGCCAGTCTCCACAGGAGTTCTTTCTAGCCTGTTGACTCCTTGCTTTGAAAGAACAGCTCTATCTGCCTGACCTCTGAGACACCTGCAGATATGGTGCCTGTGTACCCCTACTGTCCTGCCCCCCTTTACCCACCTGCAATAGCTTCAAATCAGGTCTCTCCTTACCTTCTGGATTTATTTTTTATTTGAAACTGCCTAAAGATAAAGTTTCTAATAATTTTTAAAATTATATTTCCCCTTAGTCATATTGGCTTTTATTTATGATTTCTCTTTTATGTATTTTAAGTTGTTCATCCCTGATTCAGAAGCCACATAGGCAGAGGGATCAAACCCTGCATCAAGCTTCCCACACACCTTAGGTTGAACCAAAAATGAATAGGTAGGAGGGCTGCTTCCATATGCAAACATCTCCAGATAATCAATTTTATTCTAATACCTTGCTAGCTTCAGAACCTTCTTGCTGCCTCTCGGGCCATTTAATTCACTTCCAGCTGATGCCTGGGGAGGCAGTGCAAAACAAAGGAAAACGAAAAAGTATATCAAACTAAAGTATTCCATTAGATCACACAAAGTTAAAAGCCTGGCCAACTCCAAGTTTCAGAGAGCATCTCTGTTGTAGTATCCCTAAACTGACCAAAATAAGAGGTTTGCAAGTGTCTGCAAACTATCAGCTTTGCACTCTTGAAAACATTTATGTTATCATCTAAGTTTCGATAACATTATTTTCAAAAACAAAAGTAAGGATATATAGACTGGCAAAGAATCTTTTTTGACTTATAAATGTAGTAATAGGTAAAGTCACATGTCAGTTAAAAATTGCAAACAGCATTTAATTATGCATTGCCCACTTAAAGAATTGCCCACTGAAATCGTAACATCCAGGCTACCTAGCATCCATAGTACAGGACACTTTTTCTGGATTCTTGCTTGGAAGTTTCCAGAGCTTACTGTCATGGATACCAGGATCACTAGGATTCTCAGAAATGTTTAACAACTGGCTCTGGGGGAGGAGGTCAGCACTTGCCGATTTCCACCTTGTGAACACTGCTGCCACAGCTGATTTCAGGCTACCCATGTGACTGTGCTTGGTGTTGAGGAGAGATGGCCAGCAGCACATGAAAGTGCAACAGACGTGAATAACTTCAGAGCACAGAACAATTAAATGTAGTAAATAATTAGGAAGGGATGAGTTTTAAGTATATACAAGTTTGGTTTTAATGTAACTTATTTAACTGTAAATTTATATAATTTAACTTTTAATAATGGTTGTGTGGAACAAATGGCTTGCAAACTTCCTGGAAACCTAACAGTCAGCTTTTGTACTCTGGAGCAAGCTGTAAACCAGTGCATGCCAGTGGGTGCACGACCCATCCCTCACCACAGTCACAGCCAAGATGACTAGTGTGAAAAATAAGCCCATCAGTGCAAACTAAGGATGGACGTGGAGAGAGAATCAAGCACAGTGAAGTGAGGACTTAATGAATGTTCTTGCAACCAGTGGGTGTCTGACCTACAGGCACACTCAGGACGGTTACAGCAGACAATTGATCTCCTAGCCTGAAGTCCCTCCCCTGGTTCCTCATTGGCTGAGTACTACAAAGGTTACAGCCTTTACTGGATGTCACCTATGCCCACCTAAGGCAAAAAGTAGTCTGATTGGAATCTTTCAGTCCCTCCTCCCTTTATGCTATGATACATGGTCATTGTAAAGCCCAGGAAACTAAGTCTGTGAAGCAGAGATGGAAAGAAGAACCAGGAAATGAAGTGTCCAAGGGTATGGGGCTCCATTCTGGGGTGGGGGGGTGGTTGTGGTTCATACATATTTCCACTAGGTTGTAAACCTACTGTTAATTAGACAGTACAACTTTTATTTGGTGTTTATGAAAATGAATCATCTCCCTTAATAAGACAGAAATTATTTCATGCGCAGAAGCTTAAGAGATTTTACTGACCAAAAGACTCATCCTATCTGTGGTGGGTTAAATGATGGCCCCTAAAAGATATTTCCAACTGGAACCTATGAACATGGTCTTATTTGGAAAAAGGGTCTTTGCTGATGGAATTAAGGATCTGGAGACGAGAACTCTTGGATTATCTGGGTGGGCCCTAAATACAAAGACCAGTGTCCTTATGAGAGAAGATACAGACAGAAGAGAACACAAAGAGACTCCGGGAAGAAGGCCATGTGGCGATGGGGGCAGAGATTGGAGTGATCCACTAAGAGGCTCAGGAACACCAAGGATTCCCAGTGGCACTGGGAAGTTAGAAGGGAGGTGTGTAACAGGTTTCCCTCTGAGCCTCCAGAAAGAACCAAACCCACTGATATTTTTATTTGGGATGTCTGGCCTCCATAACTATGAGAAAATAAACTTTTGTTGTTTGTAGTCACAAAGTTTGTGGTAATTTATTATGACAGCTTTAGGAAACTAATACGCTACCAGTGACAATTAGTCCTGGTCAAACTGGGCTCAAAGAAAAAGGCTTTCAAGATTTTAAAAGCTATAAAATAATAATTTGGAGCACCTGGGTGGCTCAGTCAGTTAAGCTATAAAATAATAATTCAGAAAATTATGCAATACTATAACCATGAACAATCATAACGGAGGAGGCAGGTGAAATTTAAAGGGAAAGACAACTTTGCAGGTATGCTTTGTTCTAAGAAGTCATCTCATATCTTAACAATCTATTTAGTCAGGCATGGCCAGACTCCCTGGTAACCCAGACACAGCCTAGAAAGTACCAAGAGCCAGAGCTTACCTGCTAGGTGGGGGGGACATGTTCTTAAAATTCTCAGCTATAGCCTTCTTTTCATCTCAAGACTGTGTGCTCTTATTTAACAGAATATGCTATTAACTGGGGGGAATAAAGTAACGAAAAAAACTGTGACATCCAAGAGACTTGGGAAAGAGGAGCAGATATAAAAATTTCCCTTTGATTATGATTATTAAACTGAGTATATAATTTGTGGGACCCAGTGCACAGTTTCAAGACAATTCCAGCAGAGCATTAAGAGAAGCATAGGGCCTTGCATAGCCACAGAGGTTACAGGCACCTGAATCCAGCCCTATTAATGGGCCAGCAAGCCTACTTACTACAGATTAGAAATTTTTATTCCTAATAAATTGTGTACCTAATACACGACTGTCAAAAATTTTTAAGAGTTATTTACATTTAGGAATAACTTGCCATATATTGCAAATAAAAAGAAATATGCATTGACTTATTTTACATAAATGTTTATAGAAGCTTTATTCACAACCACCAAAAATATGGAAACAACCCAAATATCTTTCATTGGGTGAATGTAAAACAAAAATCATGCAGTGGAACACCACCAAAAAGCAACAACATGGATAAATGTCAAAGACATTAGACCCAAGGGATCCCAAAGAAGCCCACCTCCCAAGGTCACATCACACACAATTACATTTGTGTGACACCTTGGAAAAGGTGAGAACCCAGAGAAGGAGGACCAATCCCTGGTTGCCTGAGGCTGGGGTGGCCAAAGGGCTTGACTACAAAGGGGAAGCTTGGAAGGATATTTCGGAGTCACAGCTGCTCTGTGCTCTGATTGTGGTGATGGTTACAGAAAACCATACCAGGTATCAAAACTCTTAGGAGTGTCAGCTTTATCATATGTTAATTTAGAAAATTTTTAATGAAAACATATATATATAAAGTTCCAAATAAATTAGTCTTAAGAAGTCCTTTAAGAGATTTTTTCTGTCTGGGTAAAACAGACAGAAAGGCAGCTTTCTGGGGCTCTGCCACACCAGCCCTGGTTTTGTGTGGCTGGGTTTAGTATTTGAACTAGAAGATCAGTCCATAGCAGTGGGTTTTCTTAGTTCTTCTCCCCAGCTGCATCCCTCTGTGCGCAGGGCAGGAACATGTCTGGAAGGAAAGGACTGTCAGCCCACACTGGGCACAGGCCCCATCGCGCGGCATCCACTGGTGCAGACGTGCTTTCCTTTGTCTGCTATGGTGTCTGTCTGCAGCCTCTTGGTTAGACCCGCTACCCCAAACCACACCTGCTGGCACCCGGCAAATGTGAACAATCCCAGTTCCCCACAACTGGGCCCACTGGTCTGTCCCGTAGGCAAGCAGCCCTGGGTCCCTGTGGTTAGCCAGACTGATCCACTGGTTGTAACAGCCTGTGATTCTAAACACTGCGTTTGAGGGGGAGGTGGAATCACGCCTCTGGCTTCACAAGTCTTGGATACACATGGATCAAACACAGTGGGAATTCTGAAAAGGCTGCTGAGTCTCGGGCTTCCCCGCTATAGTTTTCTCCTCCCACAGAATGGTTTTCCAGAAGAGTACTTGGTAAACAACAAAGGATCATGCATACCTGGGGAGGCACTGCTGTAAGGGTGAGTGTACTGAGCACAGACCAGAAGGACCTGACAGTGTCATTCATGACAGGAGGTGGCCTTCACTCTAAGCAAGCACTGAGTGCCAGGGACCCTGCCACCATCCTCACAGTGACTGTGTGAGAGAGGGGCTGTCATTGCTGTGACTGGTGAGGAAACAAGCTTCAAGAGGAAGTGACAGGTGACAGAGCTGTGCCCATAACCTTAGCCTCCAAACCAAAGTCTGTACAAGGAAACCTTGAGGCCCAACGTAAAGCGTGATGAAAGGGACTAACCACCTCTCATAAAAGGCTGCTTGGACCTCACCAAAATCATCTTGATATCTTGTCATTTGGAACAGCACTCAAAAAAAAAAATTTTTTTTTAATTTTATATAAGGAAATACTTTCTTCAGAACCTATCTTATGCTTGCGTGTAATCTATAAACCCAGGGTTTGCAGTTACGCCAGTGTGGTCTGAGGTCCCCAGGACTCTGGAGAGCAGCCAGAGGCCACTTATGCTGTGAAATGGCCTTTACTCTGACAGTCACATAGGGTGCCCAGGGGTCAGACTGGCAGGGGGGGTGCACTTCCAGGCCTGCCACGCACTGGGCATTGGGTGGCACACCTGCGTCTCATCCTCTCTGACTGGGTGTCTACAGTCACACCCCAGCACTCAACGTGGGGGATGGGGTGAGGGGACATGTCCACTATCTTGCGTCTAGTGTTTTATTCTTCAAAGAATAAACTCACGGTTAAAAACTGCAGTCACCCTCCCATTTTACTTGCCCTTGTGAAAGCCATCTGATTTTCTGCATCAACAAACGCAGAAAGTTCGAATTCAGATTTTGGTGCAGGATCCACCGCGCGATGGCTCCCTGACACCTTGTCCCCGGTGCTGCGTGGCCTTCAGGCCCAACAGTGGGGATTCGCCGGGCGGGGGCGCACGCAGTCCTTGTGGGCGCAGGGTCAGCCGGCCACATGCACCTGTACAACCCAAGTCCTCGAATCCACAGCTCTCCGCCTCCCCGAAGCGCTGGTGACCACAGTGACCTGGCTGCTGGACGGACAGGCCTCGTGACTGATGTAGCGTCTGCCGGACCGGGCTGGGGCAGCGCAGGACCGGGCGGGACTGGGGCGGAACCGAGGGGTGGTGGGTCCAAGGACCTAGGGGCTCCCCGGGAGAGGAGCAGGTGCAGCCTCACACCCTCTGGACCCGCCACGCCGGGTGTCTATTGCCCAACCGAGGCCGAACCGAAACGACATGGTCACTGGATCACCTCCCGCCACCGCCCGAGGCCCAACGGCCGCCCTGATGAAGAAGGCAGTGCTGAGCTTTGTTGAGCGTTTTAAATAAAATTAGGTAATTCCTCCAAGTTTACCAACAGAAGAAAACCCATGTGGTCAACCATACTAGGAGTTAGATTCAGAACAAAAACTACTGCGAGTGGGAGTCTCTGCATTATGAATGGGTCCTAAGCCAAATGCCCTTCCTGGAGCTTGAACATGGGTAGATCCCGGTGACTTGGGATCCTTTCAGTCATGTCCGTCTAAAACCCGTGGCAGTTGGGTCCCAAAAGCCAAATGAAGGGCGCCAGAAAAGCAGCCTGTAAGTCAGAGGCGATAATGTCCTCAACTACCTGCAATATTTGCTGATTTTTCAAGAGACATCTGTGATGTCTTCATAAAAGCAAACAATTCATGTAATCTAATTCTTCTCAAGTGCTTGGACAGTCCACATTGTTGATGTTACTGCTGGGATTTGGGATTCCTGATTCACCAGACTGGAGCCTAGACCCTTGGAAGGGAGCCTGGCCCCACCAAGTCCTGATTCTGGACTTCTGGTCCCAGAACCAGGAAAGAATGCAGTTCTGTGATTTTAAGCCACCCAGTTTGTGGTGCTTTGTGCTGGCAGCACAGATGCCCTCTGGTCTTTTACTCATGAAAGCATGCCTCAGTGCCCTGAGAGGGGCAGGTTACAGGAACAGCTTGGAATTCACTCTTTAAAAACAAAATTACCTCCCAAACCATACCATTTTAAATGTCATCTGTAACAAATTCCGGTGATGCACTTTACAACCAATCACAATACACCAAGCAACCCAATGCCTGAGAGAGGGACTGTTAATCCTATGGAACACTTTGATTTCACTGAGCTTTAAAGAGATCAAATGGGTCACCAAGGTGACATTGCTACTTAACTATTTTCCTTGTCTCACCTGACCCACTGTGCTCTGAGCACAGGTAGGAAAAGACAACCCCAGGAAGGTATAAGACACCTCATCATTACTCATACCAGTCCCAAAATATCACCCTCAAGTCAAGTTTAAATCATTTTGTGCAGGATGGGTGAACGCTGAAACATCCATAAGTAATTCTGCTCATAACTCTGACTCTAGAGGCTGATGAAGTGATTCATTCAGGATGCTGTACAAATGGAATAATTGCTCAGTGTGCTGGGGTTAGGATGTGACACAATATCCTGTGTCAGGGCATAGATCTCAGACAGGAGAGGAAGAGATCAGCCCTCTGATATTTCCTTTAAGAGACTCAGACTTATTATTAAACCCTCCTTGGATGGAAAGACCAATGGTGAATTTGTCAGGAAGCTTGAAATATAATTTTGAAGTGATTGATTTTTGTGCACTTCAAATAAGAATCTAATATAGGCCTCAAAGGTAGCCAAGATAAAATGTCAAAAATCTGAACACAAGGAATTTATAAGTGTAATTAACTAATATCTTTAGCCTGAAGAGATGTCCTCCCTGAAAGGATGCCCTTACAACAAGATGACTGCTGACCTGGATTTCTCACTGCAATAGTCCCATTTGCTGCCTGCCTAGCTAAGTGCTAATTTAGTTTTCATTCATGTTTCACAAAATAATATATCTTCTGTTTTTGAAGCATAACCAACATAAGAAACCAACTGCTGTGCCAAGAAAAAGTTCCCATCCATTCTTCTAAGAGATAAATTGAAGAATCACATAAGTAAGGCAAACATTCAAACAGCACCTCAAATGGGGTCGAAATACTCACCAACATATCTAGTAATGGAGTTTAGATGTAAACACCTAAGTTAAAGTGGGATAGCGTTTCTGAGGCACTCAACAAGGAAAAAGTCAGGGGAAATCTAGAAAGACATCAAGGATCCAGAAAAGCCAGAAGACCTATCTTCTAGCCAAAGGGGTTGCAGTGGTATCTACAAGAGAGATAAAATGAGGGCCAGGAACCAGGCAGAAAGAAAGACAGTAATAAAATTGGAAGAAAAATAGAGATGTCCTGGACAATTTAATAAAATTGAAAGGTCCTAAAATGTCAGTCAGTCAAAGTGAATTAAAGGTATGATGAGGTATGTTTCCTAATGCACACATCTGACTTTATTTATATATTAAACACGAAGGGTCATTTGGTCTGTATAAAAGTTGGTCTTCTCGAAACCACTTACATATTTAGCCAGTCACATTACTGTGACTTCTTCTAATCTATAAACATGCCTGCCTCATTCTCACTGCTGAAGCAATCCAAAGCACACATTATTCATTGTAGGATTGCTGTGATTGACCAGATCAATAGGACACACTAGATCCAAGACCAGGCAATCCATCTAGCCAGCACATGATCAAAACATTTCCTCAGGAATTTAAATTAAGAGATATCCCAGCTGTACTCAGTGGGTAAGGCGTAATTGAAGCGAAGGGTCTTGTGACTCTAGGCTCATTGTTTTGGTACAGACAGATGTGTAAACAGAGGACACTAATCTTCAGGAAAAGAGAATGCAGCGACATCAAGAAAGAGGCAGGTTAGGTGCTTGAGAGCCTGTGATCCAAGAAACAGTGAGGGCAGGAAAGAAGAAGACTACCTGTCTTGGCAACTGATGGCATAGCACTGTGCAGTCACGATTTGCATGAAATATCTCCATGCATTTTGTTTCAGTGAGGTTTCTGTATCCTTTTGTCAAATATCTCTTGTACCCAAAAGGACTTTGGCTAGAACAACACAATTAGTTATTCCCAAGTACATCCCCACTGTTATCAGATGGTCCCTGGATAGGTAGAACTGTCTTCTAGAAAGAAAGAGAACCCTGGGGAAACTATATGCTAAATTATCAAAATTGCACTCTCAAAATGCATGTTCATATACACATCTGCATGGAAAACAGTATAAAATTTGATAGATTCATTTGTGTTAAATGTGACAGGCTTCAGGGGCGCCTGGGTGGCTCAGTCGGTTGAGCGGCCGACTTCAGCTCAGGTCATGATCTTGGGATCCGTGAGTTCGAGCCCCACGTCGGGCTCTGTGCTGACAGCTCAGAGCCTGGAGCCTGTTTCAGATTCTGTGTCTCCCTCTCTCTGACTCTCCCTTGTTCATTCTCTGTCTCTCCCTGTCTCAAAAATAAATAAAAACGTTAAAAAAAATTTAAAAAAAATGTGACAGGCTTAACTGTCACCTTTGGGAAAGCTACAGTGAGCCTTTACCCACAGATAACCATTGTGCATCATGACCTCAGATTCCACTGTTATACACGTCCCTTTCTTTTCCTCTTCCTTAACCCTCAAAACAAGGAAGAATATCCTATTACCTAAGGGAAAAGCAATGATACGTGTTTCTCCAAGATGAATTCTAGATGAGAAGAAGTGAAAGGCAAAATTTTTAAGCAGGCAATTTCATCATTTTTACAAACTACAAAGACAAAAGTGGATCATTTGTTCCTGAACCTTTAGTGGAAGGCAAAATTCAAAAGGGAAATTCTGCTGTGAAAAGAAAAAATTCTGAAGCTTTTTGGCTAGAATATGTAGGATTATCAAAAAAAAAAAAAAAAAAAAAGATGGGGGTTGTTAAGAGTAACCAGAAAACCTGGATGATCAGATGGCATCACCATTTTCAACAAAAAGACCCAAAGACAGTCACTCTAATAAAAATCACTCAAGTGACATATTCAAAACCACACTCAAAATCCAGTCACACCAACAAAACAAACAAATGATTCACTCTTTTTATTCAGAGAAGGAAAAATCTCTGGAGTCAATGATGATGAACAGAAAGCTAGCAAGAGCATTGTACGCAGAACAGAACAGTCCGGCATCATTGCTGATGCAGCAAGAACCTTGCTGGGAGATGCTTTGATACAAGGTAGCTCTTTCCAGAGAACCCAGAGCACTGTAGTGATGATTCAAACCAGCTAAAACAGAAACACTTAACAGAAAGTGTTGAAGATTTGCAATGTATTATCACCAGAAAAGACATTTCTATTGCTTCAGAAGAGATGCCTTCACGGTTGATTTTACATGGTGGCCTCAGTATTTCTTTAGTGAATAGAAAAGGACTTGAAGTTACTGTAATAAAGACTCAGCAGCATGTACCTAAGGAATTAAGTCATGTATACAGATCACTCTTCAGAAGAGGCTGTTTGTTTGTATCAACTCTGGTTACCAGAATTTTCAGTACAATGGGTGGAAAGTGTTCATTTGTTACAGGTATCCATACAAAAGTATATCTGGAAGGCATATTTGGAGAACAGGGATCAGGCAAAATAACAAAATGGAACCTGTAGACAGACTCTGTAGTTAAGACGGGAACCACCATAACATACCTGCTGGTCAGTTGTACAATCTCTACCTGTAAAGAGTTAAGCAAAAGTGATGCTCACCTTCAAGTGCTGATGGACACCCCGAACACCAAGCCTTCCAGTGCACTTCCCCAATCCTGCTCATAAGAGGAAGAGCTAGGCTGATATTCTAGCCACTGTAACAAATTACCACACACAAGGTGGCTTAAAACAAAACAATTATCCTGCCCCAGTTCTCTCCACCAGAGGGGACTCCCTCCCTCCAGAGACTCTATGGTAGAATTCATCTCCTTTCCTTTTCCAGTTTCTGGAGGTGCATTTATTGACTCCATCCTCAAAGGCAGTAGAGTATCCCTTAAAAAAAATATCTCCCTCTGCTCATCTCCAGGTCACTTGCTCCTGTATCATAAACCCTCCTCTGCCTTCCTCCTATGAAGACACTTGAGCATTTGCAGTGTCCACTTGTATACTCCAGGGTAATCTCCCACCTCAAAATACTTAAACACATCTATAGAATCCCTTTTACTGTATAAGGAAAATCCACACTTCTCAAAAATAAACAAAAAATAAATAAAATAAATAAAAACATCTCCTTCAATGTTAGATTTTATTACTAAAAAATGAGACCTCAAAATATGTAACCACTACATCAATAACACTTTTGACACAATTAACAATAGTTACTAAAAATTTTTTAATACTAGTTGGTCTTTAGTTACACCCACTTGTTTTAAAACATTTAAAAATTGTTTTTAATGTTTGTTATTTATTTTTGAGAGAGAGAGAGAGAGAGAGAAAGCATGAGCAGGGGAGCAGCAGAGAGAGAGAGGGAGACACAGAATCCAAAGCAGGCTCCAGGCTCAACACAGAGCCCTACATGGGGCTCGAACTCATGAACCGGAAGATCATGGCCTGAGCTGAAGTCAGATGCTTAACCAACTGAGTCACCCAGGCACCCCTAAAATATCTTTTAATAGGCATTTGATTCAAACCCAAATCCAAACAACGTTACTATAATCTTTAAAATCTCTGTTATATCTATAGTAATTTTCCCTTTTTTATTTGGCATTTTTCTTTTCATATCTTTTCTCTTTTTTCTTGATTGGTCTTTTCCAAGTTCTCCTAGTTCTGTTCTTGTTAGACTTTTCTATTATTATCTGTGACTATTGTCCTTTTTGTTATTGTGGTAAAATCTACCATTTTAATCAGTTTTAAATGTACGATTCTATGGCTTTAAACATATTCACAATGTTGTGCAACCATTACCAGTGTCCATTTTATGAACTTAGAAATGAGCAATTTTATAAGGACCCCAACAGAGTGACTTTAGCTCTCAAGCTATTTTTCCATCCTGAAAAATAGGTTGAATGCAGATTTCAGAAGAAATATTTACAAACTCATTAGAAGTTTCAAATTTATGTCAATTTTTCAAGCTATGTCCTAGATCACAGTTAGGTAGCTTTAAATGGCATTTAATAAATGTCATTCACAAGAAGGATTACAACTGCATTAAATCCTCATCCAAATAAACTGTCAGGGTCCCACCCTGAAGTAGAATCCCATTAGGTATTGATCTTTTGTATTCAACACCCCATCAAACAGCATCTTACAGTAAATGAAATTGTTGATTCCACCCAAGGTTCACAGAATTATGAAGCTGTTTATAAAGATTAACTCCCTAATGAATGGTGTCTCAATTTATAAGCACTGGTGTAGTCCTTGAAATGTTTGCACCTATCAACACTCACAGTCTTATTGAGCCACTTTCCTTGCTATTGTTATTAATTAGAAGCAACACAAATAATTCTTAGGAGAATAACTAGCAAGCTGTTGGCAGTTTTCTTTAAAAACGTATTAGGACTAAAGCAATTAGAAAAAGGATACCTTGATTAAAATAGTTGGTAAGTTGAAGAGAACCTCAATGATACAGTTTGACCCTCTAGTTCTTTTGGCAAGATGGCAAGACATTCAAATAAAATGTGATACATGCATTTTTTAAACCAAGCATTTATTTAAGGAAATCCAGAGGATAATAAAGCAGATACCCTGAGTAGTGCATGGAATATTCCACATGAGATTTTGTTTATAGCATCACAACTCACCAGCTTAGAAATTGTGAGAGATTCAGTCAGTGATGGGCAGGCCATTAAGTACTCTGATGCATAGGTCTCAGTTAAAATGAGATTTGTTTCTGATGGAAAAAATATTCATAGGATTGAAGTAAAGAGGCAAAGGGAAGAAGTAATCCTAGTTTTACATCTCATACAAATATGAAGATAGCGTTAGAAAACCTGCATAGGGAATAAAGTATGAAATTACTTTCATGGTATATGAACATCATGGTCACTGCTAGTCTGTCATAATATTCTTTAAAGGATTTTTGATCCAGGTACTTTAGATTTCAGCTCTTGGCTGATAGAAGCCTATAAAACTTCAGCATGAATTAAACATGGCAGGATCACAAAACTCTGAGTGAAACAAGGGGAGTTTGATAAAGTCTGGCTTCTTAAATGTACAGTTAAAACAAGACAAGAGAGAAATCCTTCTCAGAAACAAAGGAGAAGCTTTGTATAGGAGTAAACAAAGGTGCCTCAAATGTAATGATCTTAACTAAATAGGAATAAGAAAACAAACGATTGAGCAATTTTACTTCTGCAGCTGATTTTCTTGATTCATAGAAGGGAAAAGCTCCAGAGCCGACACCTCAATCATTCATTCACAGGATATGTGGGTGCCCACCACGTACTGTCACTGGCTGGGTGCTGGGCATGCAGTGTGGACCAGATAAACATGTCCCCACTTCCTGAAGCTTGCGTTCTGGTGGATGAGATGACAGATAAGGAGACACTTTTTTAGGGCTCACAAATAGGGCTCCCAATCTTAGTTAGGCAAAAGCACAAAAAAACAAATAATTATAGCAATGGTAGCAGAAATAAGAGCATATCCCACGAGAGACGGGAGTGGTGATTCTCTGGTCACTAATTATTATGTCTATGTCTTCACTTGATGGAAGAGAGTCTTTCATATTGGTCAATCAGACCCCCCACACGGTCACAATCCATTGATGATGCTGATTATAGATACAAATTAAAACGAAAGAATAATCGTGTGTCAAGCACAGGATTAGGAAGTTGAGCATTTCTGGAAGTCTCTTTATCTATGGCTAAAAGTCAGGACCAAACAGAACCTATTTTTACAAGGACACATGTATGTAGACCAATTCAGAGGAGACAAGGGCAAGGTATGCCATATACCCTTGCTGTCTTTACTACAGGATATGGCTTCAGAAAATGTGTCCCTCACACAGCAAACCTTCATCCTTCAACCTTCACCAACACGTTCTTGGTGTGTTGCTGCCCTCTTGTGTTCTTCCTTATCTTAGTCAGAGAGAAGAGAAGCTGACAGCAAGGACCTGCTCCTCACCACACACTTCCCTGAGCAAGCCCTGATTGGTGAGGATTAGAAGAGCCTCCTTCCTCCATCTCAGCCCAGACCTTTGGTCAATAAACTCCTCACCAGAGACTGTCCCACCAAAGTCCTTCTCTGGATTTAGATGTTGAGAGCCTCAGTTCATATTCAAATACGTTGTGTGGTCCCACATGAGCCATTACCACAGTGGTTTTCAGTGCTGACCACATAGCAGAATCACGTCAGAGGCTTCTAGAACTTTTGGTGTTTGGACTCCATGCCCACAGATTTTTATTTAATTGTTTGGGATGGAGCTCAGCATGGATAAGTTTGAAAAGGAATACAGGTGTTGCTAATGTGGTCATGGCTGGGAACCACTGCACTAATACTTTGGTATAAATTACTTTTTCCCTTTAAATAACAGAGGCCTAGGAGAAGAGAACCCATTTCACCAGAGGGGGAAGACAAGGGAAAAGCCGAGTAAAGACCTCTGGAGTGGGAACAAGAATGGAGAGCCTTGAGGAGCTGGGAGGTCATGGAAAGACACAGAGAACACTTGAGGAGGTACAAACTATGTGAACCTCTAAACAGACCCTGATGAGATATGTTCTTAATATCTGGAGTGTGGGTTGTGGGGATAAAGAGGGCTGATCAGGGGAGGAGTTGTGTCATGAAAACCAGTGTCCTTTTCTCTTACACCGCTCGCACACTCAGCAATTCTGACACCAGCTGTGTGCACATTCTTCACACCAAGCAGTTCTCTATGACACCAGCTGGTGTCCTTCTATTTCCCTCAATTCTGATGTTGTCTACCTGGAGTCAGTGTCAGATCCCACAAGTGAAGGTCTCTGTCCCAGGACACCACCACCCACTTCAAGTGCTAGTCACTGTGGGTGACTGTGGGTCCCCAGGTTATCCACAACTTCTGCCTGACTTGGCTGTGAGTCAGAGGCTCCCATGGTCTCCTCCCTCTTAGATTCAAAAATTTTCCAGAATAGTTAATAGAGCCTAGGAAAACACTTACATTTACCAGTTTATTATATTATAAAATATATAATAAAGAATGCAGACGAACAGCCAGATGAAGGTACTTAAGGTTAAGTCTGTAAAGGTCTCACTTGCAGAAGCTTCTATCCCCTGGAGTTGGGGTATTTCACCTCCCACTATGTGGATGTGTTCACCAGCCTGGAAGCTCTCCAAGCCCCTTGCTATTGGGATTTTCATGGAGACCTCCTCACATGAGCGTGACCGATTATTAACTCCATTTCCAGCCCCTCTCCCCGTCTGGAGAATGGGGGATGGGGCTGAAAATTCCAAGCTTATCTTCATGGTTTGGTCTTTCTGGTGACCAGACTCCCATCCAGAAGCCATCCAGGAGCTAACCTTAGAGTCAGCCTTATTATAGTTGCCTTATTAGAACAAAACACATTCCTATCACCTAGGAAATTCCAAGGGATTTCGGAGTCCTGTGTCAGGAACCTTGATCAAAGACCAAATATTAAAACAAACAAAAAAATTGTTCCTTATCGAAACCATTTTGACAATAAATTTCATATTAAAAAAAAGTGTTCCTAGTGCTTTTATCACTTGGTAAATTACAAAAGTTTTAGGAGCTCTGTGCCAAGGGCAGAGACCTATATAAATATATTTCTTATTATTTCACAAATTGTCAAATCCGATGTTCAGATGAGTCAGGCAAGAAATATAGCAAACTTAAATAGTTTACTTTGGGACTGAGGCAAATAGGGGGACCCATTCCTGTCTAAAAAGGGCAGCTGATATCAGCCACAGAAAATCTGGCAAGACCCAGAAAGGTTGAGTACTAACGTTTCAAGCAAAAAATAATTAATCAGTACATAATCAGTAATTTATTGTGACAGAGTTATACTAAAATTTTCATAGGTTTTCTGTAAAAATTAGGACCTAGTAATAAATGCATGGTTTTACTATTACTAAAAATCAATATATTGTGACAAAATTATATTTTTCAATAACACACAAATATTTGAGAGCTTAGAAATACTAAAATTAAATTTGTTAAAGCAGAAAAGACATTAATTGCCCTGTCCAGTAGTCTCTATCTCTGTTTTGTGATAAATATTACAAATAGTTTTTTTTTTCATTTTACAGTGATGTTGTTTGAATTAAGGTGCATTAAAAACATCTTTCTATTAGGAGTTAGCATATATGATGCTTCTGATAAGCTCATTTTCATATATGCTTTCATTTTGGGTTTGACATTGAACTTGACATTGCATTTGCTAATAGACCTTATGTCAGAGTATTCCACAAAAATGTACACACCTTTCTCTTCTCACTTCTCTTGTTAAAGAATTTGTAAGTTTAGATGCTGGAAAACACAAGCAAACATCACTAGGTATATTCTAATGGTCTACAATTCAGATCGTCTGGAAAAGTTAGCAGCACTACTCAGAATTATTTGAAAAAAAGGCTAATTTTAGGACTGTTTTGCCTACAAAACTTGTTATTTCTTGGAACACCACTCATAGGATTTGTATATAGTATATACTGCATGTAAAGTTATTAATATTAATATATCTTGTTTATAAGAATGAGCCCCTGTGAGAAGCAGACAGTTCCACAAAACCTGCTTAGGACACCATGACTGCAGCTGCGAGCAAGACTGATACATTGTAACCACTTCTCTCCTGTCTCGGCTCCCAGAAAGGTCACCTAGAAATGTGACTGCATATGTCAGCTTTTCCTGTTCTTGCTTTTGACTTGCATTCAATGGATTCCTTGAAACCAATAACATCTCTATCCTGACAGTTAAAGCTTTAATTCTTTCAGAATACTTTTTTCCATGTTTCTGATTTCTCCACTGTTTTTTTTCTGGGATCTAGAATTTAAAAACACATGATTCCCAAATGCTACAAAGAAAGATTCCTGCACGGAATTACTAAGGCTGACCAGCAACTGATTAATAAATGCAGGCAATAAATAAAATGTCACGGTGTTCAAAGTTCCCTAACTGTGGGCACTGTGTTCTAGTAAAGCACTTATTTTAGGTCCATATGAATGAGCTAAAATAAAGTTGTACCATGCCTAGTTTCTGTGACTTCTCTAAGGACAGGATGTGCTTACTGTGGTAAAGCAATTCTCAAGATCCACAAAAATTTCAAGGAGATAATTCAGAGGGAAGTGAAGAAAAGGTAGGGAAGAACTTCATCCTGAACATCTCCACTTGGGTCTGCTATATTCAACATAAGACTTTCTCCTTTGAAAGGAACAAAAGTCTTTTAAAAAAAACATGAAATGACTGATAAGGGAAACACTCAGCACAATACCAGGATTATAGACTTTTCAGGTGTGTTTAAACAAAATCCTTCCAAAATCCTCACTCACCCTGAAAGTCGACTTAGAGGGTCACTGATGTTCACTAGATGTTAAACAAAGTTTAACCTGCACCCCTATACCACATCCCCCAGATTACACACCCTGCATTGAATTTCTTCCTTTTGAGAATCTGTCCCACCGTTAACAGAAGTTTGTGAGTGGTCATCTGTATTTCATTATTACACTCTGATCATTTTTTAGGATTCAGCTAGGCAGCCACAGTCTACAGGGTCAGAAAGAGGAAGGAAAGACTGTGCCAATTTAGCTCTGTACTCCTAATGCCTAATTGTATCATTACAGTTTGGTCAATGAACCAGAATACAACTGTCAGGAATTCACAGACAAGAAGCATGATAACCCCACAAGTTAACCTGCTTTGTACCAGCCTGCCACACCCCCCCATCCATTTCTTTTTGTCATTCTGTAATTTTACCTCCTTTCTTCTCTTATCCTCCTCTGTTTTTTCCCTTTCTTCTCTTCTCCATTTACTCCTCATCCTATCTTCCTCCACCTAAAAAAATTGGCATAGATAAATAAAAAGACCATAGACACTGATGTCAGATAAAAGAAAGTAAGTGTTGAAATGTGGAAAGCACAAACTCATTTCCTTACTGTGTGTTCTTGAATAATATGTTTAACTTCTCTGAACTTTACTTCCACTTTTGCAAAATGAAGATAAAATATAGTTTTGGGGCATCTGGGTGGCTCAGTCATTTAAGCATCCAACTTCAGCTCAGGTCATGATCTCGAGGTTCATGAGTTCAAGCCCCCACATTGGGCTCTGTGCTGACAGCTCAAAGCCTGGAGCCTGCTTCAGATTCTGGGTCTCCCTCTCTCTCTCTGCCCCTCCCCCACTCAGACTCTGTCTCTCTCAAAATTAAATAAAACATTAAAAATTTTTTTCAGAAATTGATTTTCCTTATGCTATAAGAATTAAAATGAATAATGTATATAAAGCTCATCTCTAACCTCTGTAACAAAAAAGTACTCAATAAATAGTAAGTATCATTATGATCATAGCAATATAATTTGCTATCTTTGGTAGGCTTTCTTTCTCCCCATACTCTGCTCCTTTAAACTTTCTTTGTCTCTCATTATCTTATATTCTCCAGAGATGATGATGATGATGATAATGGAGAAGAGAAATATTTCATTTTATGTTCATGACGTGCCATATCCTGTGCCGATGTTTAACATGTGTTGTCTGATTTAATTCTCACAATAATGCTACTGGTTAGGTATGAAATGGACATTATACCAATTCCCCAGATGAGAAATGAAGGCCTGGAGAGTTACATTAACTGGATCAAAGTTCACATGACAAATAAGTTGTAATTGCAGCATTTGAAACCAGTGTCCTTAACTGCTACAAACCTTGCCTACAGAAGACACCTCTCCACAACCAGAGGCAAATACATAAAGACAGGCTTGCCTTACTTTACATTTACAGTTAAAGAGCTTTTACAGAGAGATACAAATGCTCATGGAAAAAAGACCAAAACAGTTGTGAAGAGAGAGACTGTTAACCAGCAGTGCAGACACCTAACTGACCTTTCTGATGAATTCCTGAGTTTCTAGTGAAGGGCAAGCTCAAGATCTGTGTTGGACTCTGAGATTTAATTAGGGAAATTTCATGGGTCCTTTATATTCCCTTCCATTACCTCTTACTTCATCCCAAAGACTAAGGAATATTGTTACAGATTGGTCAAGTTCCTGCACTATTGTTCCAAGAGATGGAGCTTACAAAGAAATTACAATTCAAGTGTATATAATGGGGGTCTCTCTTTAAATGTAGTTTATTCACAGAGGCTAAAGAGAACAGAAGGGGGTGAGCTCAAAGAAGGTCTAACTAAATCACTCACTTTATTCAGGACTGAGAGAAAGCAAAGGTGACCTCAGCATCTGGTTTTGAACAATGAACAGGGTTGTACATAAAAGGAAACCCAAGGGAAAATCAAGAATTGTGCTTAAAATGGAGAAAATAGAAAAAAAGTAAATTAGCAGGAATACGTTATGGGGGCTCCTCCTTTGTGATAAAACTTTCACAGATAAGGAATTCCAAATAAAAAGGTACTGTGGCATAATAACCATGCAGGGCCAAGAAAGACTTAGAATTATGCCAGGACAAAAAAAAAAAAAAAAAAAATCATGAACTAGTCCTGGGAAGCTGCCTTGTATAAATGCAGAGTGTCCTGCTGCAAGACAGAAACCACACTGTTAGGGACTGACTGTGTGCCCCCAGAACCCATATGTTGAAGCACTAAACCTCAATGTGGCTCCATCTGGAGATGGGGCCTTCAAGGAAGTAATTAGGGTGAAGTAAGGGCCCCATTCTGTTAAGACTGGTGTCCCTATAAGAAGAGGGAGAACAGCAGAGAGCTCCCTTTGTATCTCTCTCTGTCTCTATCTCTGTCTCTGTCTCTGTCCACGTGCATGCAGACGAAAGGCCAGGTGAGTACACAGCCAGAAGGTAGCTGGTCTGCAAGCCAGGGAGAGAACTCTCACCAGAAGTGAAAGCTTTATTTGGGACCTCTGGCCCTCAGAACTGTGAGAAAATAAATTTCTATTGTTTAGGAAACTCAGTTTATGGTGTCTTATTATGCAGCCTGAGCACACTTACTATTTCAGCAATGGGACCCAAGGAAGTAGGAGGTCAGAGGGAGATGGAAAGGAAATTTAGGAGTTTTAAACAAACACAGTGGACATCACAAGGAGGAATACTTTGGGACAGACTGGAGGATAGGCGGTGCCATGCAATGGCTTTCGATGCATCCAGGGAGAAAAGACCACTTGTAACGGTGATGGATTCCCCAGAATGCAAGAGTTGCTGGCTCACAGTTATCTTCCTAACTCCCACTCAGCTGAAGTTCCCTGGTCCTCTACTCTGGAAAGCTGGTGCAGGCTCACCACTACCAGCAGAATTGGAACCAAGGAATGTATTCATTCTGTCAGTCAGCTCCCAGATGTGTCTGTCTCTGCCTATACTCCATACTCACAGTGTAGATCTAGAGCACTACACATGTTACACAACTGATACTCTGTCCAGGGACGTGTTACTGTAGGAGGAAACCGCTGCTCTGATTGAGAACCATAAGACGCATGAACACGCTAGAATTAAATTAACCCAAAGCTTGAGATGTTTGGTGGTGCAGAAGTAGCAAACTCAGTTCCAAAATAAGAGGGCTGTTGAAGAAGAAATCCAGATTCCAAGTAAGGGCGAGGCAAGGAAGAAGAGGAGGAGGAGCATCCAGCACTGACTGACCTCTAACTATGTGATGGAACATACATTATTTTATTTCTAAAATGTATTTATTATTTATTTATTTATTATTATTTTTTATATATTTATTTTTGAGAGAGAGAGAGAGAGAACATTAGTGGGAGAGGGGCAGAGAGAGAGGGAGAGAGAGATTCCCAAGCAGGCTCCAAGCTGTCAGTGCTAAATTCAATGTGGGGCTCTAATTCATGAACCATGAGATCATGACCTGAGCCAAAATCAAGAATTGGATGCTTAACCAACTGAGCCACCCAGGCACCCCTATATTTATTTTTATTTACTATTTCATTGTTTAACTCAACCTTATGGACTGGGTACAATCGCTATAAAATCGATAAAACTGAGCTTCGGAAAAACTCATCATTTTACAGAGATCAACCCAGGTAGTAATTAATGACCCTAGGCTATTAAACCCAGGTCATACAACTCCAGGGTTTATAATATTGACAAAAACCAAATAAAATCTGTTGCAACAAAATTCAAGTAAAAAAAAAAAAGGATTACTTTTCAGGTATTGTACAGAATGGTACAGGGGCTGACATCAAAAGGGCTTTTAGGGTGACATCAGAGCCATTAATAAAGGCCTTGAGAGATTAAATTGGCCACCTCATGATCTCAAGTATAGAGCCAAGGACTGAGTAAGTAAGTGGTGTTATGAGAAAGGGATCAGGACTGTGATACATTCCTCACCTTCACCTCTCATTCTACGTTTGACAAAAACTCTGGATTGACCTGTCTTGGAATGTCCATTCTCAAGGGAGTTAGAGATCATGTGCATAAATGTATGTTCTTTGTTTATATTCCCTTCATTCCTTGCAGCTGGAAAAAGGAAGACAGGAATAAGACCTACTCCTTCTTGGGGGGGGTGGGTAAGAAACTGTCCATCTCTTTTGTTTTGGCCCCCTTCTCCCTTGACAGATCTACCTCCTCCCAACTGGTGGAGGAAAGGTGAGCACTGAGATGACCCTTTGCTGAGGGTGTTTAGGGCTTGTCCTTTTATTCATTGCTGGATGATTTGACCCTGCCATTGAAGTAGAAAGATCTGAGACTGAGCAATGCACTTAATGGAAAAAAAAAAAAAAACCAAAAAACAACAGAATAGACTAGTGGTTATTATCCTTGACTACATGTTAGACTCCACCTTGTTAGGTTTTTAAAATGATCTTGGCCAAGCCACGTATCATACATATCTAGCCAGTGCCTCTGGTGTCAGGGGAGGGAGAACCCCAGCAACAGTAGTTTTGTTTGTTTGTTTGTTTGTTTTAAATCTGAGATCAATCTAATGGACAACCAGTGAAATAAACCACATAACTTGTTCTGGTTCTAGACCCAAGAACTGCCTTAGAATGGGGAAAAAATAAGTTGTCCATACAGCTCAATACAGACCATGAAAGTTCTACAATAGGTTTTGGGTCCAGAGCATAATAAAGAATGCTCCTTGGTTCTACCATATTATTCTGTTAATATATTTCCCTTTGGGGACTTCTTAAAACTTTTTTTTAATTAATTAATTAATTTATTTATTTATTGAGAGAGAGAGAGAGAATGAACATGAGTGAGGAGAGGGGCAGAGAGAGGGGGGGAGAGATAATCCCAAGCAGGTTCCACACTGTCAGTGCAGAGCCCAACTCTGGGCTCAACTCATGAACCATGAGATCATGACCTGAGCTGAAATCAAGAGTTGGATGCTTATCCAACTGAGCCACTCAGGTGCCCCTCCTTTTGGGGACTTTGAATAATTAAATGGGACTATTATTCCAAAGTTTTAGGTCAAATACAAGTCTCACCTTCTTACAATAGTGCTCCTTCCTTCCAAGTCCCTCAAGTCCTCAACACTTGGGCTGAAAATCAGGTTCTATCTAATTATGATAGGATTCCATGAAATACCAGAAATGGTTATTTAAAGCATCATAAAAACACTTCCAAAAGGAAGAAATGTTTGTATCTGACAAAAACATAATAGGTTGGTGAAAACTTCTATTTATATGCACCATAAAACAAAAATAATGGTTCTATTCATCCTATAACTATGAAAAAAATCACACATTATGTTCCCCAATGAAGAAAATTCTTAAGTGATAGTAATAAATTATGCACAAAGGGTGGTATTAAACAGCAGCATCAGAATGAATTGGCCATATACAGTGGCTCTCAAGTTAATTCATGCCTTACAATCTACTGGAGAGCATTTTAAAGAGTTAGTAAACCGGAATCTGTAGAGATGACACCCATGCATGAGAGTTTTGTTTTGTTGTGTTGTGTTGTGTTGTGTTTTGTAAGTTCCCCAGAAAAGTCCCATGTCCAGCCAAGATGGAGAACCAATGCTGTAAGCAAGGGTTCTGGACAACTACATTCAGCCTAGGTGGAAAGAAGAGAAAACAGTAATAAATTGAGAAACTGTTTTTGAGTGATTACTTTTTACTAAAGAGACAAACAAATAGAACAATGCAAGAAGGGGGCATAAATGCACCAAACATCAAGGAGAAACCCTCATTCCTGTTTAAACTTGTCTTCTCAAACCAAAATAACCAATAGGGTACAGGTAGAAATGTTAATAATAGAAAGAAGGTTTTTACATAATGGTGTTATAATTTATCCTTTTGACAAAAACCTACTTTTCATGTAGACTTCTCTTCAGTTACACACACACACACACACACACACACACAATACACACACACAAACACGCACACACACACACAATTTATTTCATTTTTCTAGAAAAAACTATGACCTTCTAAGCCTGGATTTTACTTCCACTTATGATGGAAAAATATACACAAGATATGATTTTATTTCCTTTTTAATTCTGCTATAACAAAAGCAAGAGATGATAAATGGGAACTTTGTGGGACCATGTCATGAAGGCTAAACAACACATGTAGAATAGTTTGGGCCGGTATAACATCAACTTGCAATTAGATGACATTAACAAAATAATGCAAAAAATACAAAATTTTATTTCTGGTTAACTTCATAACTAAATTCAAATTAATTTGCAGGCCACAAAGTGCTATAATTTATGGGATATTCAAGTGAGAGGGATCATTTCACTATTTAACATCAGCCTTCCTACTTCCCAAATTATATTAGCAAGTTTCCATTCTTATTGTCCTCATCACTAAAGTTCACACAATGCAGAGAACCTTTACAATTACCTGTATAATTGATAATGAGCACAGCCTTTGCATAGCATTCAAGACACTCCATTATCATTTTCATTACAACATAGAGATCTCTCTCACTTGAATATCCCATAAATTATTTATTGGAAACCAGTAAATCAGTTCAAATATATCAGGCAAAACTGCAGAGGTGCTATGCAAATATCTCAAGCTTTTCTCTCAAATGTGGTATTTCAGTCAGTTAATCACTGAAAGAACCTTTCGTTAAGCAAAGGAGCCTGACTTTGAAGGCCTAAAGCCAAGCAAAACTCCTTTTATGCAATCAATTATGACAAAATAGAAAGTGCCCACATCATCTAACTTATTTACAACTGATAAGTCACTGAAAATCAAAACAGGAGAGAAATTTGTTTTCTCCATGAATAAGGTAATTCATTTCCATATTTTTTAAAGAGGAGGATCTTTCAGGCATGTGCTTCATCACATCTATGACTATTGACCTTCTGATGATATTCAAATTTTAGGTTTAGAGTTCAGCCTGATAAGACTCAGAAGCTGGATTTTCAAACCATCCCTCTGCACTCCTATTCTGTCCCATGAGCTTTGTGCACTCCTTTCTCGAAAGAGAATGGTGAGCACTGAACTGTGCTGCCCTTTCCTGTTCTTCTCTCTCTCTCTTTTTTTTTTTTTTTTTTGAGAGAGAGAGAATTGGGGAGAGGGGCAAATGGAGATAGATAATCCCAAGCAGGCCCTGAACTCCAGGATTCCGGGATCATGACCCAAGCCAAAATCAAGAGCTGGACACTCAACTGACTGAGTCACCCAGGTGCCCCCAGACCTTGCTTTGTGTGACTTTGAAGAAGAGACACATTAGGGAATGTCAGAAATGTTTAAAGATACCAACAACTCCATCTCTGAGCTAAAGTTACAAATACTGGACTAAATTCTGAAGAAATATTTATGAGATTTTTTTCCCCTGAGGAAAAAATGGTCTGTTGTAAAAAAATAAAAAAAATCGAGTGTAGGAAATGTTAAGGAACCAGGCTGGAACACTGGCAGAAAAAACAAGCAGCACTCAGAGATTTTGGGGGATCAGAGATTTATTTAACACCAGTGGGCTCAGAGGAGATTGGTTCTCCAAAGATCTGAGCCCCGAATACAACTGGGGAGGGTAGTTTATAGTCGTCAACTTCCATGTATGTGGGGGTTTTTGCAGGCAGCAAACAAAGGAAGAAGAACCAGGAGAAGGGGTCTCTAAGCTACAGACCAGAGTCTGTTTTAGCCCCATAGGCCATCTTTGGCATACTTTATTCACTTCTCCAACATTCCCCCCTTTAATGTCTTTTAAAAAACTTTTAGTAGGCATCACCTTTCAGTTTTATAGGTTGCTACTCTCGGAGGGCTAAGATACATGCAGTAGTTTGGCGAGCAACAGTGTTTTCAAAAAAACATACCACAGCATTCAGTATACAGGGGCCTATGGATACAAGTAAAATTTTGGGGAGGAGGGGCCCTTCCAGGGCAGGAAGCCAGGATGCCCAATACGTGAGATTCCATCCTTTCCATTGATTGATACCTTCCTGTTGTCCACATTGAATTCTTTCACTGAGTTCCTTAACCTTAGTTGTTACTATTCCTGACTGGTTTATGAAATAGCAACATTCTCTCCCCAGAAAGATGCAAATCCCTCTTTTTTCTGAAGTGAGGAGGTCGAGGTCTCGCCTATTTTGGAGGGTCACTGCCGACAGAGAGTTTATTTGGCTTTGTAAGGTTACCAGAGAATCTGCCACCTGTTCCATGTCTTTATCTCTTGAGATGTCTATGGTATAGTCCTATGGATGAACCTATGCCCCCTATTCCAGTTCCTATTCCTGTCACAATTCCTGCTCCTATTAGAACGGGTAGCAGGACTGCCCACTTAGCCAGGGACATGGGGCTAAAGGTTGTTAGGAACTGATCTTCAGTGTGTACGGATATCTCTGGGGTTAGGAAGATGGAATAACATATCTGAGTCTAGTTGGCCTCTAAGCATTGGTAGGCTGAATTAGAACACAGACAGAACATCCCTGGGGTTGAACATAGGCTTGCATTTCTCTTTAAGGTTATATTTCTTCTGCATAGAGAGGTACCGTTCATACCTTCAGGGACTGTACAGATTAGATTGTCGGCATTTGTGAGACAGACCCCAGTGGCCAGGGGTCCAATTAAGACAGAAGTGTTGGTTTTGAGATTTTCAGGAGCTTCCAAGGTCAAAGGGATAGGAGTAGCTAAGTAAGCCCTCCAGCTCAGGGGCAAGCATATCCAGCAGGTTTAGGTGTGATTACCTATTTTATGGAGGACTTATAGAGTAGTGTTAGTCCAACGCTGGAGTGGGGAATTGGTAAACATCTGATTGAGGGCTGAAAGGTTCAAACCCTGGTAGGCTGCCGGGGGAGTGGTCACCTTTATGGCTTATATTACCCCATCCTGGGTATCCTTTGTAATCTTTTGAAGGGCCCTGTCTTGCATCCCTCCCCGTTCGAGATCCCCCGAGACCCCCCATTGGGAAGATAAGTGTAGCAAGCTTCCCACTCTGGAGCCCCTTGTTGTGACCTGGATTCCTGACATTTTGGGTTATATCTATGGTCCAATACTTAGTCCTTGGGACACAGGGTGACTGACAGAGAGTGGGTGATTTTCCCTTGTAGCAATCTTTGTGGAGGGAGGTGAAGGCGCTGAACACCCTTGACCCCTTTATTGTCATATAACAATCCTGGGGGCAAAGTGGGTAAGCGACAGTTGTGAGGGTGAGAGAGGTTATCATAATATACAGGCAATACTTAATAATCCTCCCATCCAGAGGAGGTATGTGAGACCCAGCATGCATCTTTTGTCCCATGTCCAGCTTGTTGGTGCCATCTCTATCAGCCCAACAGTAAGAAGTAAGATCAGGGCTATGACACCAGTAAGGGACAAGGGCTGGCAGAGTTGTATCCAAACCCCTGGGTTTGGTCCACATGTTGATTCCTCAAGCTTCTGCCATGCACAGACCAGCCAGCTTCTGGGGTGTGGCTGGAGCAAGGGGAGCAAGGGGAGATTTCAGGGGCCAGTCTCTTTTTATTTTATTTTTTATTTTTTAGAATTAATATCCAAATTAGTTAGCATATAGTGCAACAATGATTTCAGGAGTAGATTCCTTAGTGCCTCTTACCCATTTAACCCATGCCCTGTCCCACAACCCCTCCAGTAACCCTCAGATTGTTCTTCATATTTATGAGTCTCTTCTGTTTTGTCCCCCTCCTTGTTTTTATATTGTTTTTGTATCCCTTCCCTTATGTTCATCTGTTTTGTCTCTTAAAGTCCTCATATGAGTGAAATCATATGATTTTTGTCTTTCTCTGACTAATTTCACTTAGCATAATACCCTCCAGTTCCATCCACATAGTTGCAAATGGCAAGATTTCATTCTTTTTGATTGCCGAGTAGTACTCCATTGTATGTATGTGTACACACCACACACCACATTTTCTTTATCCGTTCATCCATCGATGGACATTTGGGCTCTTTCCATACTTTGGCTATTGTTGATAGTGCTGCTATAAACATGGGGGTGCATGTGTGCCTTCAAAACAGCACACCCACATCCCATGAATAAATGCCTAGTAGTGCAATTGCTGGGTTGTAGACTAATTCTATTTTTAGTTTTTTGAGGAACCTCCATACTGTTTCCCGTAATGGATGCACCAGCTTGCATTGCCACCAACAATGCAAAAGAGATCCTCTTTCTCAGCATCCTCACCAACATCTGTTGTTGTCTGAGTTGTTACTGTTAGCCATTCTGACAGGTGTGATGTGGTATCTCATTGTGGCATCTCATTTGATTTGTATTTCCCTGATGATGAGTAATGTTGAGCATTTTTTTTTTCATGTGTTGGTTGGCCATCTGGATGTCTTCTTCAGAGAAGTGTCTCTTCATGTCTTTTGCTCATTTCTTCACTAGATTATTTGTTTGTTGGGTGCTGAGTTTGATAAATTCTTTATAGATTTTGGACACTAACTCTTTATCTGATACGTCATCTGCAAATATCTTCTCCCATTCTGTCAGCTGCCTTTTAGTTTTACTGATTGTTTCCTTTGCTCTGCAGAAGCTTTTTATTTTGATGAGGTCCCAGTAGTTCAGTTTTGCTTTTGTTTCCCTTGCCTCCAGAGATGTGTTGAGTAAGAAGTTGCTGCGGCCAAGATCAAAGAGGTTTTTGCCTGCTTTCTCCTCAAGGATTTTGACGGCTTCCTGTCTTACATTTATATCTTTCATCCATTTTGAGTT
This sequence comes from Panthera pardus, assembly GCF_024362965.1. Taxonomy (NCBI): domain Eukaryota; kingdom Metazoa; phylum Chordata; class Mammalia; order Carnivora; family Felidae; genus Panthera; species Panthera pardus. The sequence goes on from NW_026526788.1 coordinate 19,242,019, forward strand.
TATTTTTTGTGTATGGTGTAAGAAAGTGGTCCAGGTTGATTCTTCTGCATGTCGCTGTCCAGTTTTCCCAGCACCACTTGCTGAAGAGACTGTCTTTATTCCATTGGATATTCTTTCCTCCTTTATCAAAGATTAATTGGCCATACTTTGTGGGTCCATTTCTGGGTTCTCTATTCTGTTCCATTGATCTGAGTGTCTGTTCTTGTGCCAGTATCATACTGTCTTGATGATGACAGCTTTGTAGTATAGCTTGAAGTCTGGGATTGTGATGCCTCCTGCTTTGGTTTTCTTTTTCAAGATCCCTTTGGCTATTCGGGGTCTTTTCTGGTTCCATACAAATTTTAGGATTATTTGTTCTAGCTCAGTGAAGAATGCTAGTGTAACTTTGATAGGGATTGCATTGAATATGTAGATTGCTTTGGGTAGTATCAACATTTTAACAATATTTGTTCTTCCTATCCAGGATCATGGATTCTTTTTCCATTTTTTTTGTGTGTGTGTTTTCTTCAATTTCTTTCATAAGCTTTCTATAGCTTTCAGTGTATAGATTTTTCACCTCTTTGGTTAGATTTATTCCTAGGTATTTTATGGTTTTTGGTGCAATTGTAAATGGGATTGATTCCTTGATTTCTCTTTCTGTTGCTTCATTGTTGGTATATAGGGCTACAACTGATTTGTGTACATTGATTTTATATCCTGTCACTTTGCTGAATTCATGAGTCAGTCCAGGCAGTTTTTTGGTCTAATCTTTTGGGTTTTCCATCTAGAGCATCATGTCATCTGCAAAGAGTGAAAGTTTGACATCCTCTTGGCTGATTTGGATGCCTTTTATTTCTTTGTGTTATCTGATGGCTGAGGCTAAGACTTCCAATACTATGTTGAATAACAGTGGAGAGAGTGGACATCCCTGTCTTGTTCCTGACCTTAGGGGGAAAACTCTCCATTTTTCCTCATTGAGGATGATATTAGCATTGGGTCGTTCATATATGGCTTTTATGATCTTGAGGTATGCTCCTTCTACCCCTACTTTCTTGAGGGTTTTTATCAAGAAAGGATGCTGTATTTTGTCAAATGCTTCCTCTGCATCTATTGAGAGGATCATATGGTTCTTGTCCTTTCATTTATTGATGTGATGAATCACGTTAATTGTTTTGTGGATATTGAACCAGCCCTGAATCCCAAGTATAAATCCCGATGGGTTATGGTGAATAATTTTTTAATGTATTGTTGGATCTGGTTGACTAATATGTTTTTGAGGATTTTTGCATCCATTTTCATCAGGGAAATTGGTCTATAGTTCTCCTTTTTAGTTGGGTCTCTGGTTTTGGAATCAAGGTAATGCTGGCTTCATAGAAAGAGTTTGGAAGTTTCCCTTCCGTTTATATTTTTTGGAATAGCTTCAAGAGAATAGGTGTTAACTCTTCCTTAAATGTTTGGTAGAATTCCCCTGGAAAGCCATCTGGGTATGGACTCTTGTTTTTTGGCAGGTTTTTGATTACTAATTTGATTTCCTTACTGGTTATGGGTCTGTTCAAATTTTCTATTTCTTCCTGTTTCAGTTTTGGTAGTGTATATGTTTCTAGGAATTTGTCCATTTCTTCCAGATTACCCATTTTATTGGCATATAATTGCTCATAATATTCTCTTATTGTTTTTATTTCTGTTGTGTTGGTTGTGATCTCTCCTCTTTCATTCTTGATTTTTATTTATTTGGGTCCTTTCCTTTTTCTTTTTGATCCAACTGGCTAGTGGTTTAGCAATTTTGTTTATTCTTTCCAAGAACCATCTTTTGGTGCCCTTGATCTGTTCTACTGTTTTTCTTTTTTGTTGTTTTTTTGTTTTGTTTGTTTTTTGTGGGTTTTTTTTTTTATAGCATTAATTTCTGCTCTAATCTTGATTATTTCCTATCTTCTGCTGGCTTGGGGTTTTATTTGCTGTTCTTTTTCCAGCTCCTTAAGGTGTAAGGTTAGGTTGTATATCTGAGATCTTTCTTCCTTCTTTGCTTGTCTTCCTTCTTTCTTCCTTCTTTGCTGTGTCCCAGAGGTTTTGAGTTGTGGTGTTATCATGTTCATTGCTTTACACCTACTTTTTAATTTCCTCTTTAACTGCTTGGTTAGCCCATTCATTATTTAGTAGTATGTTCTTCAGTCTCCAAGTATTTGTTACCTTTCCAAATTTTTTCTTGTGGTTGATTTTGAGTTTCATAGCATTGTGGTATGAAAATATGCACAGTATGATCTTGATCATTTTGTACTTACTTAGGACTGATTTGTGTCCCAGTATATGGTCTATTCTGGAAGATGTTCTATGTGCACTGGAGAAGCAGAAGAATGCTGCTTTAGGATGAAATGTTCTGAATACATCTGTTAAGTCCATCTGTTCCAGTGTGTCATGCAAAGGCATTGTTTCCTCGTTGGTTTTCTGATTTGATGATCTGCCCATTGCTTTAAATCAGGTGTTGAAATCCCTTACTATTATGGTATTACTATCAATGAGTTTCTTTATGTTTGTGATTAATTGATTTATATATTTGGGTACTCTCACATTTGGTGCATAAATGTTTACAATTGTTAGGTCTTCTTGGTGGATAGACTCCTTGATTATGATATAATGTCCTTCTTCATGTCTTGACACAGTCTTTATTTTAAAGTCTACATTGTCTGATATGAGTATGGTTACTGGGGCTTTCTTTGGCGACCATTAGCATGAGAGATGGTTCTCCATCCACTTACTTTCAATCTGAAGGTGTCTTTAGGTCTAAAGTGGGTCTCTTGTAAACAGCATATAGATGGGTCTTGTTTTCTTATCCATTCTGTTACCCTATGTCTTTTGTTTGGAGCATTGAGTCCATTGATGTTTAGAGTGAATACTGAAAGATATGAATTTATTGCCATTATGTTGCTTGTAGATTTGGAGTTTCTGGTGTTCTCTGGTCCTTTCTAATCTTTATTGCTCTTGAGATATATATTTTTTCATCTTTTCTCCCCTCAGAGAGTCCCCCTTAAAATTTCTTGCAGGGCCTGTTTAATGGTCATGCTCTCCTTTAATTTTTGTTTGTCAGGAAAACATTTATTCTCTCCTTCTGTTTTGAATGACAGCCGTGCTGGATAAAGAATTTTTGACTGCATCTTTTTCTGGTTCAGTACATTGAATATATCCTGCCACTCCTTCCTGGCCTGTCACGTTTCTGTGAATAGGTCTGCTGCAAACCTGATCTGTCTTCCCTTGTATGTTAGGGACTTTTTTTCCCTTGCTGCTTTCATGTTTCTCTCCTTGCCTGAGTATTTTGTGAATTTGACTATGATATGCCTTGTTGATGGCCGGTTTTTGTTGAATCTAATGGGGGTCCTCTGTGCCTCCTAGATTTTGATGTCTGTGTCTTTCCCCAGGTTAGGAAAGTTTTCCACTATGATTTGCTCACATAATCCTTTTACTCCTATTTCTCTCTCTTCCTCTTCTGGGGCCCTATGATTCTGCTGTTATTCCTTTTTAATGAGTCACTGATTTCTCTAATTCTTAAATCATGCTCTTTTGCCTTGATCTCCCTCTTTTTTTTTTTTCTGTTTCATTATTCTCTATAAGTTTGTCCTCTATATCGCTGATTCTCTGTTCTGCCTCATCCATCCTTGCCACCGCTGCATCCATCCGTGATTATGCTCAGTTATATCATTTTAAATTTCATTCTGGCTATTTTTTACTTGTATCTCTGCAGAAAGGGATTCTAATCTATTTTCAATTCCAGCTAGTATTCTTACTATTGTGATTCTAAACTCTGGTTCAGACATCTTGCTTGTATCTGTGTTGGTTAAATCCTTGGCTGTTGTTTCTTTGTGCTTTTACTTTTGGGGTGAATTTCTTTGTTTTGTCATTTTGAAGGGAGAAAAGAAATTAATGAGGTAGAAAAATTGAAATTAAAAAAATTAAAATTAAAAAATATTAAAATTAAAAATTAAAAACACACCCCCACACAAAAATCGAATAGATGATGCTAGATGCTAGTGTGGTTTGGTCTGGGTATTGAAAGTGCTTTGAGATATTAGAGAAAAAAAAGCAGAGGGGAAGGGAAATTGTTTCAGAATCTGAAAAAATGAATACACTGAAGTAGACTAAAATGAGATAATGGGATTAAAATAGAATTTGAAAAAAATATACACCAAAGTAAAGAATATAGTAGAAAAAAATTAAAGCAAGTATTTTTAATAAAAATTAAAAACAAATATGAATTTTTTTCTTTTTCTGTATTTAAGAAAAAAGAAAAGAAAGGAAAAAGAAAAATATAAAAAAAGAAATTGTTTGAAAATTTTAAAAGGTGAATACACTGTAGTAGACTAAAATAAAATGATGGAAGTAAAATAGAATTTGAAAAAATTTACATAAAAGCAAAAATATAGTAAAAAAATTAAATAAAATATTTTAATAGAAATTGAAAGAAAAAATGAATTTTTCTCCTGCATTCAAGAAAAAGAAAAGAAACAAAAAAGAGAAAAAATAAAAAGAACAAAAAGGAAATTGAAAATTTGAAAAGGTGAATACACTGAAGTAGACTAAAATAAAATGATGGAAGTACAATAGAATTTAAAAAAATTTACACAAAAGTAAAAAATATAGTAATAAAAATTAAATACAAATATTTAAAAAAATTTTCTTAATGTTTATTTTTGAAGGAGAGAGACAGAATGTGAGTGGGAGAGGGGTAGAGAGAGAGCGGGAGATACAGAATCCGAAGCAGACTCCAGGCTCTGAGCTATCAGCACAGAGCCTGACATGGGGCTCGAACTCACAATCTGTGAGATCATGACCTGAGTGAAGTCAGTCGCCCAACCGACTGAGCCACACAGGCGCCCCTAAAGAAAAATATTTTTAATAAAAATTGAAAATAAAAGTGAATTTTTTTTCTGTATTCAAGAAAAGTGTAAAAGAGAAAAAGAAAAAAAAAGAAAGAAAATTGAATAGATGAACCTGCTAATAGATTGAAGTAGGACTGAAATTGCTTCATTTTCCCCTAGAAGTTAGTCTATGTAGCGCTTTATAGTCCATAAACTAAGCTAGCGGTGAGACTTGTGTTCTTGAAGAGCAAAGTAGGCCCAGTTGTTCAGGGCTCAGTGTAATGGCTCCACTCTCCACTAGATGGCGCTGCTCGCCTACTGGGGTGGATTGTTGCGATGCTTGTAGTTGTGTATGCGCATGCACGGGAGCGGTGAAAATGGCATCACCCACCTACCTGGTCTGTTCTCCCGGATCAACAATCAAGCACCTGTCCTCTATCTTCAGCTCTCGTCCACTCCCCACTTTTTCACTCTCTGTGGCCAGGCCCCAGGCAGCACTTCTCTCCCGAGTTTTGTCCCAGATGCAGCTGCTTTTCCTGGCCCCTTACTTCTGAAGGACTGTGGCTTTGACCTGTTCTGCCCCTCTGTGGGAGGGTCTCACCGAGCAATGGCCAAATGAGCAATGGCCGAATGTTGGCTCCACCCAGGAACACTTGCAGGACCCTGCTGCTGCCGGTGCACTGAGACTGTGGCCGGGTGCCAGGCCGCCCCAGAAAAAGTTTGTGATACAGTGTAGCAGCAGCCTTTCAGGGATGATGGAAAATCACAACACACATCTGGCACCAGGCTTCACCCTTAATGACCTTGCCCCAGCACCAACGAATGTGGCTGCCTTCCGGGGTCTGCTGGGACGAGGTGGCTTCAACAGTCTCTACCAAATGTCCTTCCAGCAGTGGAACAGCTTTTCCCCGTGTGGCCCAAGAACCTCCCGGACCCCACTCTGTTCCTGGGGATTCGCCCTTCCCATCAGAGCACCACCAGGTAGGGAGCTGCGGAGTTGCAGCCTTTGCATTCCCCTTGTTTCCAGTCTTAATGGAATTTAAACCGACTCCTTTCTACCCTTTTAGTTTAGTCCCTGCGGCTGTTTCCAATTTTCCACTTTCTCTCCAGCTGCTTTTGGTGAGGGATGCTTTTCCCGCATTCTACCCCCTCCCCAGTCTTTGTCCTCTCTCTGCCTGCAAAAGCAGTTCTCTACCTTCTGTGGCTTCTTGTTCCCCAAATTTACCTGTCCATGGCACGTACCTGCTGATTTATGTGGTTCAGGTTGTGCAGATTGTTGTGTTAATCCTTCAATCAGGTTTCTAGGTGTGTAGGATGGTTTAGTGTTGGTCTGGCTATACTTCACGGACAGGAGACACACAAAAAACTTCCATGCTGTTGCACCATCTTGGCTTCTCCCTCTGGGGCCAGTCTCTTTTTAAGTGTCAGTTTAGGTTGGTTGACTGGATCACTTCACCGGGTTGAGGGTTCCTCTCAGTTGGCCTTCTTAGCTCTGGAGTGATGGACCCATGGGGTGATACCTGAAACTGAATCCTCTATTTGGTTGTATGTCTGTAAAGTTCATCTCCAAGTCTTCGAAAGGGGAGGGTTTCTAGTAACTGTCAGATCAGGTTTAGGGATGATATGGTTTGTATATTTAGAGATCACCCTGTTTTCCAGTTGTTTAATCATATGCCCATGGGGTCTTATTATTATCCCCATAGAATAATAACCACAGATTTCCTATACATGAAATACTGTGACAATTTTCTGAAGTTTACCTCAAATTTTCTAGTTTAGGTGAACAACAAACATTTAAAGGCAATCATAACTACAATTTAACATCCATAATGGTGCATTGTTGAAACATAGTTGTTTTCTCTAAAAATCCCTTCTTTCCAGAGATAGCCAATTTGGGACAAATGTATTTGTAGAATAAATACAGTCTTAACAAATCTTGCCTAAATATTTACATAAGCTCAGCAAGAATAGCTATTGATCATGAGAATCTTTTAAAGTTTGCTTTGCTGGAACCTTTTATAAAGAATCTTTGCATTGAACTTTTAGTAGCCTCTCCAGCCCAGAAGCCAAGCCAAATACTTGCCATCAGACAGGCCTGCAATACCTGTAGAATGGGGTGAATTCCTCTTTACAAGGTCCCCAAGATATCCTGAGGTTCCTGCACCTGCCAGGAAATGACATTTTTTACTCACCTGGTAAGGCTGCTGGGAACTCTGTAAGCAAGGCATCAGGTCAACATTTTCAGGGGGCTTTATGGCTCCATGTTTTATAAAGCCAACCCTAATTCCTTAAAGCTTTCTGGTCATATCTGAGTCTTTGAATGTCATCCTCAAATATGACATTCCAGTCAAAGCCTTGCTAAAATAACCAGCATATCCAATGGTGACCTGTTATAAGATGAACAGATTTTTATTGAACTTATGCAAAAAAATGTAATTGCCATGAAATAAAGAATACTCATTGAGAGTTTTTAATTTCAGGGGAATTATGTAAAGAGGAAAGATAAGTGCTTTAGTTTACAAATGCATACTTTATGACATTTTTGTATATCACAGATATCTTAAGAGAGAGTTTCCTTAATCTAGAAGAGGAAAACATTAGAAAACCAGCAATATTTTCAACAAGAATCACAAAACTATATTCTTTTTCAGCTCATTTAATCTCATGTTTTTAATTCTTGTTTAATTTGAATGCAGCTTTTTAGTTCTGGAAACTTTTACCCATTTTAGTATTAATCTTAAAGATGTCGAATACCTGTATTTGTTCCCAAAGTCCTTTTTATAAATCTCCTTGAAGAAGAAACATGTTTTGTGAGAGAATAAGAATAATTTTAAATGACAAGATCTCAGAAATAGACATTGTTAAAGATTTAATTAGAGTTCATTATGATGCAATTGACAAAGAAATTCGGTTATTTCTGTGACACATAACATTTCAAGTAATCAGAATATTAAGTGATGACCTTATATCAAAACATTAAAATTTTAGGAATCACATATATTCGGGTAGTTACAACATTTACCTCTGCAATACAATCTAAGGTTTACCATCGTATGACAGTGCTTTTCTAAGTAACTTAGCATCCCAAATAAAAGGGCCTGATTGGTCAAGAAGACTTTATTTACCATTTAAATACTGAGAAGTTTGTTAAAACCCCAGAAGGCATAAGTGCATCCTAAATAGGATTACAGATCATTATAAATCTTACAATTTAATTTATTTAACCAAAGTAGCATTAAAATATCCCAAAGGTGAATGTATAGCATTATATAGTTGTTCTCAAAACCTAGCTCCTTTAACATTGAGAAGTTTTAACTAAGTAATCAAAGACCTGATAAAGATGAAACCTAAAACTTTGATTTTCCCAGAGGATAAACCTTTGTTTGCACTGTCTTATCAAGATCAGATCAACAGTTCAAGAAAACTTGTCATTTGAGCAAAGAGAAAGCACAATTTCAACCTTATCACAGTGTACTTTTAAATTTTTATTTACTTTAACCTTCTACAACTTTTTTTTTGCTTTTAAATTTTGTTCCAAAGCCATTTCTTTCCAAATAACCAGCCTCATTTAGGACAAAATTACTTTTTATTACCCTCAACAAAATTGTATTTTTGTTTTTTATATGTTTCTATATGCTTCCTACTTTCCTACATACAGGGTTGTGTTTTTTTATTTTTATCAGTCTTAAGTATATTTAGCAGAATTTTAACTCTTGGGAACTCTGAGGACTTAGGAACTAATTGAGAGGTGTTTACATTAGAATTTTTTAGATGGTAAATTTATGAACCAATTAAGTACAAAGCATGTTTTCCAATAGGTCCGAATAGCCTTAATTTCTCAGCAATAAGAAGTTAAAAAAACCCCCACAAACCTATGTTCAATAATCAAAGCTTTAGCATCCCATCCTATTTGGAAAGTTTCAGGTTACCAAGGACCTTGAAAGCTATCTTAACAATTACCCATGAAAACTTTGAGACAGACAAAATTAATTACCATTAACAAATTGCAACAGAGATAACATGAGCTTATTTGACCTTTGCTCCAATAAACTTAAATTAGTTTAAACATCGAATATGTTTCACCTGTGTCCACCTAAAAGTCAATCAATTTTTCCCCATTGTCAAGCTTCATTTGGGGCACCAGTGGAGATACGTGAAATGGGTGGTCCAAGGGGGGTGCACTTTGATCCTTTGACTTGGAGGGTGGGAGGAGGAACCAATGGTGTCTGTGTAATGCCCCTGATTTCGAATCTGAGAGACCACCAAGGAGCCGATACCGATGCAAACACACAAGGGTTTATTTGCAAGCTCGAGCTTGGGCCCAAGTATACCCAACACAGCGGAGCAGGGACTTGGACCCCTAGGTTAAGAGGCGTAGCAGTTTTATAGGGGCCAGTGGCCAATGAGATTGTAACACACACAGAAAGTTGCATACTCATGCCAGTCCACACGCAGGTGGCCAATTGAATTACAATTTACCCTATAATAACTGTTTGAACTAGCCTATCACTCTGGTCAGAATTGGCGCACAAGTTTGGTGGGCAAAAGGCAGGTTTACATTTTTTGGCGGTTAGGGGTTCCACATTCCTATATGAGCCGGTTTCCAGTAAGGGTGTGCTCAGCGGCTTGACTAGGGTGGGGGAGTGTCTTAAGCAATAAGTAGGTCATGTGGGGGTTATACATGAGATGGTGGGTGTAGCACAAAATGGAGTTAGTCTTGGTCTGCTTGTCCAGGGGTAGGGGATTTTTGTTAAATTCCTTGGGTCCCACACCTGACACACTGAGGATGGTATAGGAACACACCCAAGTTGGTGCAGAAACTTAGGAGGGGGAGGGAAAGGCAGAAGCACCAACTGCTTGGGAATATTCCTTAAAATCCCTGTCCTGAGGTAGACTAACACAGATGGCTCCAATTATAGCCATTAACTTGGGAAATGAGGGAGAATCCTTCACATCCATTAAGCAGAGGAACAGGAAGAGACAGTCAGTGTCCCCTTTCTGTCTGCTTCTATCTCGGCTAGACCAATAAGGTGACCTTCTTGAGGTTCCTCCTGATTTCGCTGGATTTTTGGGACTTTCCCAGTTGGGACACATTCTTTTTAATGTCCTTTCCCCTTGCAATAGGTTCATTCCCCCCTTGCTGCTGGGCATATTTATGGCCTTCTCAGCCCCCTGCACTGATCCCCTGGAGAGCCTCTTGATATGGTAAGATGTGGACCTGCATCTGGAGAGAGCCTGTTCCTGGCCGAGGGCGCCTGCAACTGGCCAAGGGCAAAATCTGGCAGCCGGTCCTTGTAGGGGAGGGTTCTCTGGCCCAGAAGGGGAAGAGAAATGGACGGCTGCAGTGGCAGTGTGGTGATGGCAGCAAGAGACAGAAAAGGGGAGGAGTTTCAAGCTCAGGGGAGGGGGAGGGAGCCTAATGAGTCATGAGGAGGTGGAACATTAGGGGAGCGGTGGATTGCTTCTTTGGTTCCCTGGTTGAGTCTCGGGATAAAGCAGCTAAAACCTTTGCTTGGCTCTCCTTGCTCCATCCTGACCCCACAATGCTCCCGTGAGGCGGAGTCACAAAGACAGAGGGACAGGGGTACCTCATCCAATAAGAAGACCAGCCAGATACCTGCCTGGCTGTGTCCCAAAGGAACCCAGGCATCGCTCAGCCTCGCAGGTCCCAGCCCTGCGACCCACGATCAGAAACCACTCTGGTATCACCACAGACGGAGCGCCATCCATCAGGGAATTGCAGATGGGCTCACTCAGACTCTGTGGGCCCCTGAGAACCCCAAGGGTGCCCGCCTATGGAGCCACAGAATTGAACTCAGCAGACAAACTAGACTGAGTCACACATTCACATTCACATTCACATTCACATTCACATACACACCAGAGGTTATTACATTCCCTCCCACAGAATTCTACCTGTGAGACTTCTGAAGTCTCGGGAAGTGACTAGGTCCCCCTTCCACTCTTGTGAGTGGGCCTCATTAGATTGGGCCCCAGCCTTACTGGTTCTGACGTTGAGTCCAGGTCCTCACCTGCCAAGTCTCCCCGAGTCTGGCAGGAACGGCATAGTGGGGCCAGCCCGAGGCCACCGAGACTGTTGAAATTCAGGCAGGGTGCGCCCCCTCTCTTGCGATCCCTCATTCCATCACCGCCTTGCTGTTCTTCCAAACCAGTGGCAACAATGGGCCAGCACGGTTGGGTTTCCTGGTCAGGGAACCAAATTTGTTACAGAACCAGGCTAGAACGCTGGTGGAGAAAACAAGCCTCACTCGGAAATCTTGGTGGATCAGAGATTTATTTAACACTGGTGGGATCAGAGGAGACTGTTTCTCCAAAGATCTGAGCGCCGAATGCAAGTGGGGAGGGTAATTTATAGTTGTCAACTTCCATATATGTGGGGGTTTTCATGCGTGCAGCAAACAAAGGGAGAAAAACTTGGAGGAGGGTCTCTAAGCTAGAGACCAGAGTCTGTTTTAGCCCCATTGGCCATCTTTGGTGTACTTTATTGACTTCTCCAGCAGAAATATGTATTTCTGGTTTCGCAAAACTTTGGTATCTGTGATACAAGAGTCCTGGAGCTCATGTCTCCAACCCTGATGGCTGCCTGGGTGCCACATACAAAACTTAAAGGTTTCGGATCCTTTGCAAGCTTGTTGAGCTGTGTTGATTGAAGTCTCTGGTAGATCCAGGTTCTTTTTTCTTTTTTTTCCTACAGCTAAATCCTGCCCATTAATTAGAAGCTGGAATAAAATCACTGTAAATATTGAAGGCTAACAAATCAGTTTCCAAAGTATGTACTTCTGAGACTGATTAACAACATGGGCAACCAGAGAATACCAAATGTCAGTAGCACACAGTTCTTTCTATCTCCTGGTGTATGCTTTCCTTGAGCACAATAAAGACCATAATAGAGGAAGGATCTAGTGATTTATAATAAAAACAAACAGAGTAGATGGCTAATTTAGAACTGGTAGATGGGAAGCTTTCCCCCAAGTAGGGCATTTTGCCCTTTTTAGTTATCTGTATGTTTGTTTGTTGATGAGAAATTCATGCAACATAACATTAACCATTTTAAAGTGAACTACATAGAGTCTCTTTGTAGATATTTAAACCCAGACTGGCTACCTCACTATTCCAATGTTAACAGTGAAAGCTATAATCAATTGGAATTTCTTTGTACTTTACATTTATGCTATGTGTATGCCAAATGAAAAGTTTGATCTTCTGTCACTGAACTGACTAGCTTTAGATACAATGGATTCAAATTGACTAGTTATTCAAAATGTGCTTACAGGTGCGCCTGGGTGGCTCAGTTAAGTTTCCAACTCTTGATTTTGGCTTGGGTCATGATCTCATAGTTCATCGGTTCGAGCCCCATGTAGAGGAGACTGCTTGGGATTCTGTGTCTCCCCCTCTCTCTACCCTTCACCATTTGCTTGTGCCCTCTCAAAAGAAATAAACAAACTTTTAAAAAGTGCTTACATAACACTAAAATAACAGATCAATCAGAGGAAAAATACCAAGTAGATTGAATTCTCATGCATTTGACTGATAGACAAAATTCTTACTTTTTAATCTACCACAGCAGTGTCTTACAGACATGGTCTCAGCAGCAAGTCTATCAAACCTTAAGATCTCCACAAAGAGGGGCGCCTGGGTGGCGCAGTCGGTTAAGCGTCCGACTTCAGCCAGGTCATGATCTCGCGGTCTGTGAGTTCGAGCCCCGCGTCAGGCATCTGGGCTGATGGCTCGGAGCCTGGAGCCTGTTTCCGATTCTGTGTCTCCCTCTCTCTCTGCCCCTCCTCCGTTCATGCTCTGTCTCTCTCTGTCCCAAAAATAAATTAAAAAAACGTTGAAAAAAAAAGATCTCCACAAAGAGAAGCCTTGTGCTCATGATGTGGGAAACAGAGGCAGAAGGAAATGGAAGATAGAGTTAAATTTCCTTGTAACCTGCAGCCCATTGACAAAAACTTAAGGCTGCCAGAGTAAAACATTTCTCCAGGAACTCCCTACACTCTTAATATTAATGCTTTGGAAGACAGAACAATAACCTTAGCTTGACAATAGCCAGGCCTCTAGGATCCTGGGAGTCTTCTTTAGTATATGAAAAATCTCATTGGAAGCTTGGCCTGGAGAGGCTACTAAAAAGTTCAATTTAGATTCCTTATGGAAAGTTTCAGAAAAGCAAATTTTGAAAGATATACATGATCAATCACTACTTTTCCTGAGCTTGTGAAAACATTTAGGACAAGTTTATTAAAACTGGACTTGTTTTACAAATAAATTAGTCTTGGTTTGGCCATCTCTGGAAATAAGGGTTATTAGAAAGAAAAATTTTGTTTCAATTACACACCATTATGAATGTTAAATTCTAGTTCTGATTGTCTTTAAATGTTGTTTGCCTAAACTAGACAACTTGAGGTAAACTTCAGAGATACTGTCACAATAGCATAGGTATGGTCTATCTTCATGCTTGTTATTCTGTGGGGATAGTAACAGGACCCCATGAGCATATGATTATTTGAACAACTGGAAAATGGGATGGATTCCCCAACAATTGTATATGGAAAAACCTTTTCTCACTATAGACCTATCAATAGATGCTCTACATATGTATTGTTTATTTAAATTATTCACTTGAGACTGGGGTAATTCATAAATCTCTAATGAATATGCAAACCATATCCTCCCTAAACCTGATCTGACAGTTACTAGAAACCTACCCCATATAAACTCAGGAAACATGGTTTATTTAAAGGATTAAACATCTAGTACAGCAGGGGATTTAACTGAAAAATGGAAGAGCCCTTACGGGTCATATTATGTGCTAGCACCGCAGTAAAATTAGAAGGCCATTCCACATGGACTCCTATATCAAGAATTAAACCTGTACTCTCCTCACAGGAATCTAGTAGGCCAGCTGACACACATTTTTATTCCTGTTAACCAGTGGAAGACCTCAAATTTCTCTTCAGATGACAGTAATGGACTAGAGCTAACAAAGGTTTTTTATTCAAACTTTTTCTTATTATTAACCTTATTTTGTTTTTCGGATGTCTCCCTGCCTTATGCCAAGACTCCTTCACTGCCATAAGTTCTAGTGTGGGATCCAAAGAATTAAACAAAAATCCCCTACCCCTGGACAAGCAGAGCAAGACTAACTCCATTTTGTGCTACACCCACCATCTCATGTATAACCCCCACATGACCTGTTTATTGATTAAGACACTCCCCCACCCTAGTCAAGCCGCTGAGCACACCCTTACTGGAAACCAGCTCAAATAGGAATGCGGAACCCTTAACCACCAAAGAATGTAAACCCCCGCCTTTGGCCCGCCAAACTTGTGCGCCAATTCTGACCAGAGTGATAGGCTAGTTCAAACAGTTATTATAGGGTAAATTGTAATCCAATTGGCCACCTGCGTGTGGACTGGCATGAGTATGCAACTTTCTGTGTGTGTTACAATCTCATTGGCCACTGGCCCCTATAAAACTACTACGCCTCTTAACCTAGGGGTCCAAGTCCCTGCTCCGCTGTGTCGGGTATACTTGGGCCCAAGCTCGAGCTTGCAAATAAACCCTCGTGCATTTGCATGGGTATCGGCTCCTTGGTGGTCTCTTGGATTCAAAATCAGGGGCATTACACTAGCTGACAGATGATCCTTTCAACACAAGGACGTTCATATATGTTGTCTACTTTGAATTGTCTGCCTCTGCCTTTGGTAACTCTTAAATATAAATACCTTCCCGAACTGACCACTGTTGACCCACAGATAGGGACATCACTATGCCTCTATTCAGCAGAAAGAAGTTACAGAAAAGAAGACCTTCCCCCCTCAGGAAACTTAAAGATTTTAGGGTCAAAATTGTGCAGGGGGAAATGATGTGGGAAACAGAGGCAGAAGGAAATGGCAGATAAAATTAAATTTTCTTACAACCTGCAGCCCATTGACAAATACTTGAGGCTGGCAGGGTGTCTTAATGTTAATGCTTTGTTAGAGGGAAAAACAACCTTAGCTTGACAATAGCTAGGCTTCCAGTATCCTGTGAGTCTTATTTAGCATATGAAAACCTCTGTGGAAACTTCCCCTGGACTTTACCTCCCCCAACTCCCAAGTATATAACCGGTCTCTCCTCAGGGTCTTTGGGTAGCTCTTACTGCCCATGGGACCTGTCCCCATGCTTTAATAAAATCACCTTTTTTGGGACCAAAGATGTCTCAAGAATTCTTTCTTAGCTGATGACTCTGGATCCCGCCATCACCCCCAAAAACCTCATCACTCAGGGGTGCCGGGGTGGCTCAGTTGGTTAAGCACCTGACCTCGGCTCAGGTCCTGATCTCATGGCTTGTGAATTCAAGCCCCAAGTCAGGCTCTGTGCTGACAGGTCAGAGCCTGAAGCCTGCTTCAGATTCTCCCCCCACCACTCCATCCCTCCTTGACTCACACTGCCCCTCTGTGTCTCAAAAATAAATAAACATCAAAAAAACTAAAAACGTTTTAAAAAAAGAAAAAAAAACCTCATTACTCATAGGAAGAACTGATCTCATCTCTATCACTGATCAGAAATTAGAACATGTGTTTGACACACCTGGGTTCAGACTCTCTGATCCTTTCCAGGGAAGGATTGTGTTATTACATCTGACTCCTCAGTGCTTAGCAGTGGGCCTGGGCACTGCACCTCAAAGATACAAAGATTGCTTTGGAGAACCTCAAAATCTGCTCAGGGGAATCCTTCCCCTGTGTTGTGAATTTCTGTGCCTCCCCACAGTCAAAGCTTCCTGAGAGGATGCCAAAATCCTAAACCTTTCTTAACTCTGATCATCCTAATGCTGTGTACTTACTGCCTTATTGATTGTACAATAAACAACTCAGAACTGTAAAGATAAAGGCTACTGGTGAATGTCTCCTCACATCACTGTTGTACTTTAGCCTAGGACTCAGGGTGGAACCACTCCTCACAGGTTGAGGGGAGCACAGATTGGAGATCCACTGGGTTCTTTTTGTGCTCCTGAAACCACCACTGTAGGCTGTTACCCTGATAAGGTGATCCTGAGAATGTGTTTAGTTTATGTTTAAGATTACAAATGTTACTCTAAGGGTGAAGTTTTCACTCCAGAATCACCTGTGTAGCTTTTTCAAATGAAAGATGCTCATTCCTGCTGCCCACATCAAGGTACCTGTACTTCTTGAAAGCATCTAGGTGAATTTTAGCCATGGCCAGGGTCAACTCCCTCTCAGAGCCTAATCATCAGATGATTACTGGCGACCAACCTGCCTCTGGAGTTCTATGATCTGCAACAAAACATTTCTGTCTCCACAATAGTGAGAGAAAATGACATCCCATTGTTTCTTCTCTTGGCCTCTTCTAGGACCCCAAGATTCTTAGGAGAAGATGTTTAGTACTGAGCATAATGTCCGGGTTTAAAATCAGATTTCATTTTCCCCCTAATGCTCACCATTATTAAGTGAGAGGTAAATGAGTGGTTGTGGTCCTCTTGACCCCACTCCATTACTGAAATGAATTGAAAGCCTCAAAACAGTGTCCCTAGCCAAGCCATCAATAAAAACACGTTCCCTGTGGATTGCAAAATAGATGTCTGTCTCGACAGGAACATCCTGCGTGGCCTTTGTATGTGAGGGGTGACTATTTAATTAAAAGAGTGCAGAGTCCCTGTCAGAATGAAGTTGCTGTCCAAAAGCCATCATCAAATCTTAACCAGAGCAAGTCTGCCACCCAGTGTTCAAAGCCAGCATGAAATTCTGTCAGCATTCCTGGAGAAGCAGCTCCTTTCCAGGGGCGCCCACTTCCATTTTACTTTCTTTAGCTAAGGTCAATTCTGGGATTCTTGGGGCTCTAGGGAGAGACACTTATTTCTGGGTAAAGCCTATAAAAATACAAACACTTGCACTCATTACTCACTCACTCACTAAGACAACAAAAATCATGCCAAAAAAAGTCATGATCCATCTGCCTGACCTTCATTCTCATTAAATTGGCGCCAACAACTGGGAGCCAGAACTCCACGTTTGTGGAGCCAGAATCTTGCTGCAGTCAATGACAGGTGGTGTTTCCAGGCACATCTATAATCCTGAGGGATTTTTGATCTTCATTTGCTGAAGGTAGTTGGTTAATTACAGGAATTTAAATTTCAACAATAACTGTGAAGACTGCTGTGTTTTGGTGCTAAAACTTATTTTGTAAAGTATCATTCACATCAAAATGTTCTGTCCCTAGGAAATATCCGGGTTCACAGCTCTGGGGACTAACCAGTCCAAGCTCCCTGGGTGACAATGATAATGATCTCTCAATCTCAGCTGCACAATAAGACTGAATTTACTTACAAAGAAGTGTTGAAGAATAGTATGCAAGAGTAAAAATTCTGTTAGAAGTAAAATATAGATGTACCTTACCTGACATAAGGCCCCTTCCTCCAGCAGGAGTGACCAGGGATGGGTCATCATCAGGTGTCCTGAGACAGAAGACCACCTTCCTCTTGGTCCCTCCTCGACAGTGCAGTCTATCCTCTTTCCACTGAAGAAGTGGGAGTTTTGGAGTGGTGAGGAGTTTGGACCTGATGGCCAAGAAAGAATTCTTGAAACGTTGTTGGTGCAAAAAGGTGGTTTTATTAAAGCATGGGGACAGGACCAGCAGGCAGAAAGAGCTGCACTGGAGTTGTGAGGAGTGGCTGATTATATATCTTCCAGTGGGGAGGGGTAAAGGCCAGGGGAAATTCCCAAAAGGACTTTGATATGCTAAAGAAAACTTACAAGATCCTGGAGGCCTAGGTAAAGTTATTTTTCCCTCTAGCAAGGCATTAATATTAAGACAGTTGGGAGTTTATTAGAGGAATATTTCTCTCTGCCTATCTCAAGTATTTGTCAATAGGCTGCCGGTCATAAAGAAATGTAATTTTACCACCATTTCCTTCTTGCTTTTGTTCCCCACATCACTATCCAGGAAACAGAGTCTATGGGTTTCTGGAGATCAGGATATTGATAAGATTGCCTTTTTTCTTGTAATTTACTAAGATATTTATAAACTGATGAAGGCCCCTGTCCTGCATGACTGTGATCTCTATTAGTTAACCATTGTTTTTGTTTTGTTTTGTTTTTGTTTTTGTTTCTTTGTTTTTGTTTTTCCCCCCTTTCCTTTGTTCTTGGACAGACAGGAGTGCCTGAAGAATGTCACACACTTCCCACCATGGGGGGGGGGGTGCTGCTTTTACTTTGTTTACTTTTACAAAGTTTTTACTTTCTCCTCAGCTTGCCTTTGGCTCCCTCTTCACCACTAAACCAGGTTAAAGATGAAATAGCCATGACTTACTGGCAACAGATATAGGACTAATGGCCATGATGGGAACTCATCTAACCCCCACTAACTGTTGTCTAAAACTGACCCTTCCTGTAGTTACCACATTTCACCACAAAAGGAACTAACCAGCATCAATCAAGCACATAGGATTCACTGGGCACCACGTTTTACCTTCATTATTACTCCCATTTACCAGGAAGTTAGAATTACCTATCTGACACAGAAGCCCATTCTCTTCCTGATACCCTGCACCAGTCAGACTGGAAGGATCTAGAAGTCCTCCCAACATCGAGGAAATCCTTGATTCCATTTACCCTTGGTATCAGATGCTACCAAGGCACTAGGAAAAAAGTTTTTGAGAACCCCAAACCAATATACCTCAAAGATTACTTAATCACATTTATATTGTCTGGTACCGATACTTCCATGATCTAAATTCATATAAACAAAAAGTCACCCAAGACCCTCTCACCTCATGACAGGATTTTAACTACAGTCTCTTAACTGATATCCTTCAGTCCACTAGTCTTTCTTCCCAATCCATTAGGCTTTAAATTAATTTTTCTACATCACTCCTTCATCAAAACAGGAGGGGCGCCTGGGTGGCTCAGTTAGTAAAGCATCCGACTTTGGCTCAGGTTATGATCCCACAGTTCGTGAGTTTGAGTCCCATGTCGGCTCTGTGCTGACAGCTTGGAGCCTGGAGCCTGCTTCAGATTTTGTCTCTCTCTCTCTCTCTCTCTCTCTGGCCCTCCCCTGCTTGTGCTCTGTCTTTCCCTCAAAAATAAATAAACATTAAAAAATTAAATTAAAAAATTTGAAAAAAAAAAACCACATTCGAGACTTTGCCCTTTTCCTGTGGGTGGAATTTGACGTTTTTCTCAATGTTACCACAAGCTACAAATCCAGCTTTATCTGCTCCTTGATGTCATGAATCTTTCTTTTAATCAAGTGTAGGTATCTATGAGAAAAATCCCCTGCTTACATTTGTCTGCTCCTTCATCTATTGTATTCCTCAAATCTGAATAAATTTGCTAATCCTCTCAGCTTGTTCTGATGCTCCTATATTTTCTCAGTCTCAGCTTTAGTCCCGTCTCCTTTATGAGGACTTCCCCATCATGTCAGCTCTCAGTGGTGACTCTGACAACAGAATTCCTCCTGCCCTGCCAGCCTTACATGGTAGAGTGTATGTGTGTTCATGTGGGTGCGTGTGTGTCCACGTGTGTTCCTACTGTACTGAAGCTCCTTTGGGGCAGATACCATGTTTCCAATTCATTCATTGAGAAACTACTTTGTGCTAGGCAATTATCTCTGTGCTACCTTATTTATACTCTTTTTAAACCCCAGCATAACACCTGACAGGCAGCTGGATATAAATTGGGTGTTCAGGAAATATTTGTAGAAAAGGAAAGAAAATTAACACTTTTAAAGGCAAATCTCTATAGTAGATGTTTTTTGTATGCTATATTATTTATCCTAAAATTTTATTTTAGTTACTCTAAAAACAACCCTAGAAGGAAGGTATTTTCCCATTTTTGCAAATGAGAAACCATTACTTGAAGACCTTAAACATTTACCAAAGGTCACCTAAAATGTCATATTTGCATCAAAGATAGTTGTTCTCTCCAAAATACGTTTTTTCTACTGTGTTATGGAGTTATCTTGTCTTTATATAGTTAAAAATTCCGGTGATTTATTTCCACTTCAAACAAATACTTAAATAAATTGGTAAGAGATTCCATGTGAGAACGCCTTTCTTGGGAGACACTTGAGACTTCCAAATAAATGCCATGTTGTGGGGAGAATCTTTTTTTGTCACCAGACTGTGCCCTAAATTAGTTAGGTATACTTGGGCTTAACCTATAAACTTGATGATGCAATCTTGTTATAATATTTTGAATATAAGCATAAATACTGTATTTGAATTTTAAGAATGGAATAATATGAAAAATTTTGTTCCTAAAAGTTTTGTTCCTAAACTTCTAGATCTAAATACAAGGTTATGGAAAATATAGAGGTCTAGCTGAAAAATGCCATGAAGAATCAATCAGTCAAATCTAGAAATGTGAAGAATTTTATGGGACAAATGACCCAATTTGGACAATAGGTCAGTGTCTCAGCAATCAGTGGCTGAGACAAAACTGAGTCCAGACAGTCTGCAGTCAGCTCGATAATCTAGCTCTTAAACACTCAACTGCCATCACAGCATAATGTTGTACATGCTCCCTTGACAGTTTATTCTCTGATCAAGAGAAACAAAAAAAGAAACATCTCAATGTGATGCCACTGAAACTTACATGAGAAAGTGAACAGCTTCACTTTTCTCAACAACAACAAAAAAGGAAAAAACATTTTAGAAATGTCTGATTCTTACGGCATCTGAATGAATTAGTCAAGCATCTGACTCTTGATTTCAGCTCAGGTCATGATCTCGTGGTTTGTGAGTTCGAGCCCCACGTCGGGCTCTGCACTGACAGCATGGAGCCTGCTTGGGATTCTCTCTCTTCCTCTCTCTCCACTCCTCCCCCACTCATGCTTGCTGTCTTTCAAAATAAATAAATAAACTTAAAAATAGTTTTAAAAAAGAAATGTCTAATTCTCTCCCAGTGGTATAAATACTCCTGAGAGCTGGCTTCTGAAAGCATAGCTCAGGGCCAGGGTAAGACATAGGACCCCAGAACCACTCCTGGGCCACCACCCCTGACATAAGCAAGACCAGGGAAGGGCTATCGGGCTTCAACAATGGTATGAACACCACTGCCTTGCAGCCCTGGTCATTTCCCTGATTGTGCGACATGACCATGTACAATAACTGGGGTGCCTTTCTACCAGGTTGGATATTGGCACTTATGCAACCATACATTAATGTACACATTTCCAAGCATTTACACTTTGTGAAGCAATTTAAGACAAAAATTTTGAAGACAACCCAAATTGATAGCTAACCATTTTCTACAGTTTTAAATCCTTATACTGGGATTTTACTCATTTGGTTATACTTTCCTCCCAGCAGACAGAATGTATTTCTGTAATATGAAAAAGCTCAAGGATGACAGAGCTCCAAGGCTTTGAGTTAGTGAATCAAGACCTAACTAGTCATCAGAACTTCCTGGTTACATTTTCGAAGCACAGGCTCCATGCTCCACCTTGCAGCCTCTGAATATGAAGCTCTGAATATGATTTTGATGAGGCCCAAGAATTTTTTAAAACTCGCAGTGATTCTGGTGGTCAGTTTTCCCCACAAAACCAACTCCCCCTGCATGCGAGTCCCAAGGTCTAGATGGGCATGGGTGAAAGGAGATTCATACACAGACAACAAAATGGCTCCTGCGTGTTGATTCCTATCAGGTTCCTAAATCTGTGTCTCCACTGGCTCCTCCAAAACTCCTAGTGAAGACCGCCTGACATCTAACACGCCCGAATGGCCCCATGCCACACTTCACCATCAATGAAAAGCTGAGTACACAACAAGACCCAAGGTAGACACAAAGTTGGAGATGAAGCAGGCAAGAATTTTGTGAAGGGTGCCTTTTAGGACTGACTGTGCTAAACCTTTCCTATGGCATCAAAAGGTCTGGACTAGGGGAGAGGGCAAAGGAGGATGTACTGGTTAGAAAAATAAAAATAAAGGGACTGCAGGGGACAAAACAAAAAAGATTCTCTCCCAGTTGTCTTTCCTCAGTGGAGCCGGGTTTACCAGCATCTGAGGGTAGAGGGCTGATCCTTCCAGCAATTCTTCCTTTTCTCTCATTATACACATACACACAAACACATATA
Organism: Panthera pardus; assembly: GCF_024362965.1. Lineage (NCBI taxonomy): Eukaryota > Metazoa > Chordata > Mammalia > Carnivora > Felidae > Panthera > Panthera pardus. The sequence continues at coordinate 19,263,936 of NW_026526788.1, forward strand.
CATGCTCACTCCCCCGCATATACACACATATGCACATGCATACACATGTGTGTGCACCCCACACACAAACATGCACGCACACACACACATGCATATGCATTCACATGTATGCACACACATACACATGTATGCACATGCACACATGTGTACACGTGTATACACACCCCCACACCCCTCATTTTTAAGTGCATTCTTATGGCAAAGTCATCTGACCCCGTGAAAACATATGCCTTGGGCATGCCATTTTGCTGAATGTGTTTCAGTGTGTATTTTATGTGTTATTATTGCACAACAGATCAATAGCAGGTTTTACAAAAGGAGTGCTATAACAAAATACTCCAAAATGAGTTCTCAGCTTTCTTTGTATAAACTTCATTATATTGCAGGTATACATGGAGAGTGTTTGTGTCACTTAAAAAAAGGTGCCCATGTTTTTTTCATTTTAAAGGTAAGTACTCTTTATGGAACCAGACAGAATTCTTGTGGAAAAGTAAATATATCTTTCAAAACACTTCAATCCAGATTTTGTTGGGAAAGTTTTTATTTGGAGCTCCAGAGTGTACTGGCAGAGTAGCAATGAGAAAAAGTGTCAGAATGAATCATTCCACCAGGAAGCAACTGATGCTAAAAGATGGAACTAAAGGCCTAATGTAACAAAGTATCTTCCATCAGAGTTTAACATATATACACTCAACATGCATCAAGCTTGATTTAACCAACTTAAAATTGATTGTAATTCATATGGCAGCTGATCTTTTAATTTTCTTATCTATGGGGAGAAAGAGTTTATGAAGAAAATCAAGGGTATTGATAGCATGTATGGGAGAGTGATTCTTAACTTGTGTGATGATAAAGAAGGGAAACTTCATTTAAAATTCAGTGGGGGGCACCTGGGTGACTCAGACGGTTAAGGATTCAACTGGATCAGGTCATGATCTCATGGTTCATGGGATTGAGCCCCACGTGGGGCTCTGTGCTGACAGCTCAGACCCTGGAACCTGCTTCAGATTCTATGTCTCCTTCTCTTTCTGTCCCTCCACTACTTGCACTGTGTCTTTCTCTCTCTCTCTCTCTGTCTCTCTCAAAAATAAATAAACATTAAAAATAATAAAAAATAAATAAAATGTAGTCAGGAATCTCTGGAGGAGGCTCTCATGCACAAACCACTCCTGTAGCCTGCATCACTAGCAGGGAGAAGGAAGATAAGAATTATTTTGACAAGGGAAGACATTTTTTTTATGTAAGAATTTTATCTCCTGGTTTTTTTTTGTTTTGTTTTGTTTTTTATTTTGAGAGAGAGAGAGAGCAAGAAAGCATGAGTAGGGGAGAGGGGCATAGGGAGAGAGAGAGAATCCCAAGCAGATTCCATGTTTAGTGTGGGGCTTGATCCCACAACCCTGAGATCATGACCTGAGCCAAAATCAAGAGCTAGATTCTCAACCAACTGAGCTGCCCAAAAGTCCCCTATCTTCTGCTTTAAAGAAAAGGAGGAAGATCCCTTCCTTCCCAGCAACAACACACTAATCACTGCTTGCGGGTGGTAAGAAACCACCACAACCCTGAATTCTTGTTTCCCAATTAAGTTTTATTCATATAAATCTTCCCCAATTTCCTCCTAAAACCTAGTAAAGCTGACCTTCCTTTTGTCTCTTTGGACTTGCTTATGGTTCACCACAGCTTGCATGTCCAAAATTGCAATTCCTCTGCTATTCCTAAACTCAATTTTCCTTAAATAAAATTGTTCTTTGCTTTGTTTAAACTTAACTCTTGAGAAATAAAGAGTAGTCACTTTATATAAATCTTTGGCAAAAATAATATTCACTTCAGAAGCAAACGCTATTGCCTCATCTCATGTAAATACCTGTGTGCTGTTATTTAGCGGAAACAGGTGAGCGCTGATGTGTGTGAAGAATCTTTGTGAATGTGCTCTGATCCATTCTCATTTTCTTCCATGAGCCTCCTACTGACTAGTCAGGCTCATCTGAAGAAAAATGACTCCAACACAGAGGAATACTCAGGGACCAATATGCAGATAGTTCTAAATTGGTGAGAACTGTGCCCTGACTTGGTTGGAATCATTTTTCTGCAGATGAGTGCGACTGGTCAGCAGGAGGATCCTAGTCCTTGTCGAAACTAAAACATGGCTTTAACAGCCCTCACTGACCTGTGTGCATGTGTGTAAACAGCACAGCCACAGTACCTGAAGTCGGTTGTTTCATGAACTTACCTGTTTACTAAAGTAAGCCTTCTAGGAAGCTTTGAGTGCAAACAAGCCCTTGAAAAATTCAACTGAATTCATGTACAGTTTTTTCTTTCAAATTTATTCGATTTACATGGACATATCCACCCAGTTCATCTAAATGTAACATGGAACTAGAGTGTTGAGTTCTGAAGAACTCATTTGATGTGTGCTTTAAATAATGCTTCCCAATTATGAGATAAGCTAAAACAGTGCTCTTCTGCATTTTCCTTTAACTAACAGTGATTATATATTGTCTATCTTGCAGCTGATATTTAGAAGTAAGTGATCTCAATACATTATATAAACAAATAGAATATCTTTCAAGGGTCATAAGGACTGATTCTGTCATTTTTTAATATGCCTCACATCAAAGGCATTGATTATTTTTTGGCATTGATATTCTTAAGTTATCTGGCAAGAGGAGATCCCAAGCAAGGTATGATTTAATCAAATATCTGGAAATCATTCAATTTCACATAAAAGCGAGGGAAAGAAAACACATTAACTGTCAAATAAATTGTATTTCCACCTACAGAAATACTGATTTGCTCATATGAATGAAGATCACCTATTTACTTTACCAGTGAAATATCTCATTTGGACCCATAGGGTATATTTTGCACAATAATTTCAAGGAATTGAAAGTTAAATTCTTCCACCAAGTTCCAAATTTATTCCTCTTGCAATAAAAAATTTATTCCTCTGTGTGATTTTCCCACTTTAGCCCAAAAAATGTAATGCAAGATGTCTTTAAAAGACAGCAAGAAATACAATTACCTCTTCGATACGCTTTTAATCAAAAAGTGGACTGAAATGCATAAGGATCTTTCAGTCACATCTGGAGGGAGGAAAATTTAACTAACTTGCTATTTTCTTACAAAAATGTCAGGAAAGGAATCCTTCTAAATAACGTTTGCTGTTTGTTAAGTCTCTTTTCCTAGAGAAAAAGCCAATAGCTTTTTTTCTTCTGCTTTTTCTGCATGGCTCACATGAAGAAGGATAAGAAGGAAAGCATCAAAGTGACCTCACACAGTCACAAGAAAGAAGGTCACAACCAACCCAGTAGTGTTACATGTGAAGGGGCAACTCATTGGCATGTTAAATGTTGAAGGACATAATCAGCATCCTCATCTATTGCAAGATGATGTTCAGTTAGACAACTGACATAACATCATATCACAGCAACACTGAAGGGGTTTAAATTACAGTATATTTTAGGGGTTTTGGTTCAAGATGGTGACATCGGAAAATCCTAAAGTCATTTACTCCTGTGGACACACCAATCTACAGCTGTATATGGAAAAATTTCTTCTGGAAAAAAAAAACCTAAAAATTAGTGGGCAGATGAGGAATAAAACACATGAAAGTGGTGGGAAAGACTGAGACATAATCTCACCATAAACTACATCCCCAGCACCTAGACCCACAGTCAGGAGGGGATGAAAGACCCAGAGCTTCTCCCTGAGGAGTGAAGGGTTCATATCCAACATTGGGCACCCCAACTTTTAAGACCTGCCCCCGACTGATGACTTCCCAAAACATCTAGCTATGAAAGCCAGAAAGGCTCATAGTCACGGAGCCAGTGGGCTATGAAGACCTGAGATGTCTCTTGCAGGAACTCTGAAGAAGCTGCTTTTTGTTTTCTGTTTTTATTTTTATTTTATTTTCATTTATTTACTTTTGAGAAACAGAGTGAGACAAAGTGTGAGTGGGGGAGGGGTAGAGAGAGAAGGAGACACAGAATCTGAAGCAGGCTTCAGGCTCTAAGCAAGCGGTCAGCGAAGAGCCTGGTGCAGGGCTCGAACCCACGAACTGTGAGATCATGACCTGAGCCGAAGTTGGATGCTCAACCGATTCAGCCACCCAAGCGCCCAGAAGCTGCTTTTTGAAAGGGCGCCCAGACTTGCTGTGAAAGAGGCATGTTTACTCATTTTAAAGCACTGCACTGAGGGACAGAGGCTTGCTGAAGTACTCTTGGGGATGGACACCAGTGGGTGTCCTTCCTGTGCTTCAGAGCCCCAGGATCTCCCAGACAGGAACATCTGCATGTGTCTGGGGCATCCGGTGTCTCTGGTGCATCAGGTTTTGAGAATGCCACCCAGAGACATCCTTTGATTTCCTGGCTCTGGAGGCTGTGGGGCTTGTACTGTAATTTAATACTTTTCTGTCTTAGAGATGGACATTGGAGGCTATCTATCTAGATGACCCCTTGTGTTTTGCAGATTTGGAAACTAAGGCCTAGGGAAGATAAGGGACTTGTTAGAGAGTTAATTTTTTTTTGAGAGAGAGAGAGAGAAAGCATGAGCAGTGGAGAGGGACAGAGGGAGAGAGAGAATTTCAAGCAGGATCCATGCCCAGCACAAACCCTGACATGGGGCTTGATCCCATGACCCTGGGATCATGACCTGAGCTAAAATAAGAATCAGACTCTCAACCAACTGAGGCACCCAGGCACCATGAGAGTTCAAAAAAAAAAAATTAAGGCTACAAGAGGAACTAGAGTTCCTTGTCTTCTGGCTTTTAAACAAGTGCTTGAAGTCAAATATGTTCTAGCCCATCCAGCTGGCTTGAAACAAAGAATCAAGTCACTATTTATTGAGCTCTTCCTATGAGCAAATACAAGGAAACCCTGTATGTCAGTTATCAATGTATTGTGTCTCAGCTTTCATTTCTCTCCTTAATACATGCTCTGCAATAATGGATGGATTTTTCTTATGCATCTCCCTTTTACAGTGAGTGTGATATTAAGTAGAGGGTGCTGCAGCAATATTTCAGAAGGGAGGTATTCTACTGTTTTCTGTCACTGCATGAGCAATCAGTGATTTTGGAGTGAAGGCATTGGGTTGTGCTTGGCCCCAGCCATTTGCCTATAATACAGTCCTTTGATTTCTTTGCAGCCCTGGCCTTGCCTATAGGGCCCTGTCAACCCTGACAGCAACCTGCCATGATGCCCTGCCACATACCCTCAATTGACTGCAGCTCTTGTATGCCCCACAGATTCCTGAAGACTTGTTCCCTCCTGCCCATGGTCTGAAGACCAGCTCTTGCCCATGCAAACTAGCAAAATCTGTGATCCAGTGGGCTGAAACTATAGGTTCAACAAAATCTGAACCCCAACCCAAGGGTGAGCCCTTCTTCCATGTTTGTCTTTCCTGTATACTCTCCCTCAGTCCTAGTGTACCCTATCAGTTTTCTTATATCTTATAATTATTCTCCTTTCATAGTTCAATAATTTTTTATATTATGCTTCTCATATCATTTTATGATTCTTGTCTCCTGATTGGACCCAGACTGATAAACCCTGCCAAAGATGGAGTCATAGCTATCAAACTAAGAAACACAGCACCAAGAACAGTGATAAACAAAAATCTCCCATTGAAGATGCTGTGAATGGAACCAAGTCGCCCAAAGAGCCTGGCTACTACTAAGCTCTCAGCTATGGAACAGAAGTTCTTTTTTGCTGAGTGGAATATGTGAGTTTAGGTGAAAACCCAATTGTTCTGGATCACGGACAGGATTTAATAGACCATGAGGTTAAAAAAGAAAGAAAGAAAGAAAGAAAGAAAGAAAGAAAGAAAGAAAGAAAGGTGAAGTGTAAGGTAGCTGAAAAGGTAAAGAACATATCAGGAAGTGCAGAATTAGGTTATTCTGACTTTGGTTAAGTTGAGTCCTGCCTCAAGGTATGCCACCAGTAAGAAGAGAGTCTGCCCACAGGAGCCTTCCTGCCCAGGATTAAATGAGCTAATCCTGCTAAATCAGCATAATAGGGCATTCCCAATCCCTGTGCAGAGGCCCAGTGGGCCTCAGGCCTGTTGTCTCTGGTTGTAAGGAGCTGTACTCAGATCTTGAGGATTGTAAGAAGAGCAAAGGAGGAGAGACAAAACAATGTTATCATAGGTCTTACCATCTAAAATGAAGTTTTGGAAACTTTCTTAACAGGGAATTCAAAGCAGCACAGTTATAGAAAGTATAGAATAAGATAAAAATGAATAGGGTAAATTGAATTGGTGGAGAATAAAACAAAGTCAGGTAAAGAAGACGTAGCATACTATGGAGGGAGTGAGGGCAAGATCGAGTAAGGGAACACAGTTGGGTGAGTTGTGAACAGTGTTGTTCTGGGAAAGCTTCACAAAGAATGCGAGTTCTCCAAATCTGATCTTTGCTGTGGGGTGAAATATAAAATGTACCTGCAAACTTCCATTTGCCCCCGAGAGGAAAGCAGGCTGGCTACTGAAGGTTTCTGTGTTGACCCAGAATTGCAGTCATGGAGTCTTCAAGGGACTGGCTCCATCAGAGAAGAGGGTAGGTCCTGCCTGCAGAGGTGTTGTCCTGGTGTGCAATGCTTCCCGACCTGTCCTGCCCTGAAAGCTTTCCCTGAAATGCCCCTCTGCTCTGCTCTGTAGGCTGCAGGCTGAACACTTCTGAACATTTCCTGCATCTCAGCTTGGGGGAAGTTGCGGTTAACCTGTATTTCCAGACTTCTGACCATCATTACCTACCTTCTAGCCTGAATTCTGAAGATGCTGATGCTATTTTCTAGAAGAAGAAAGATATCTGCCTCTTCCCTCACCTCTGGCTCACCCATGGCCACTCCAGTTATTTTGTATTAGAACCCCTCATTCTGTAATCAAGCTAACTGAATCTGGAGGTTTCACACAGACCACAAAAGCGCTGGATGGCAGAGATATTCAGGCGGCCCCTGCCTCCCTGTCCTTCATTCAGCAACTACATGCATGGGTCCCCTGCTGTGGGCCAGGCACTGGACTCAGCCCAGGGTGCAGTTATGAAAACACCTGCTTTTCCAGATTTGAAAGTCTATTGGGGAGACCCAAAATATGCATGCAAGTGATGCAGGAAGGACCATGGGCTTCTGTGAAAGGCAGGCGGTTGCCAAACCAGGTCCGAAGGAAGGAGAGGCTTCTCAGAAGTGGCATGTCAGCTGTTGAGACTGAGCAGGGATTGGCAGCTGACTGCCTTCTCACTCCCAGGTGTCCAGACTCTGAATTTCCCAGGTCCCAAAGGGCCCCCAGCCTGGTGCCTCATCCTAACTTTCCTTTCCCAGAAACACTGCATTTCCTCTGTCACTCTACACTCACCCCCAAAATGAAGGAAGCAAGCCTCTATGTCATGTTGTCTTGAGTCCTTTGTAAATCGTGGTCACAGTCACATCTGAGATACCATTTTGACTACACCACTAATGGGCTTTGTGAATAAGGCAAATCATATTTCTTTTCTTACCCCCAATCTTCCTTAATCTGAAAAATGGAATTGGGTAACCTTCTTACCTAAAGAGAAAAGAGAAAGAGTAAATGAAATAGTAGTGTTATTGATCCCACATGATAGTAGGAGACTTTAAAGAGGTAGAATTATCTCACAGAGAAATTTCTGTTAGGCCATCCCCATCCCCTCCCTTAGTGTCATTAATATAATTATTGGCAGCAACAGCACAAAAAAATAACAATTTTATTGCTTTCTTTGGCTTCCATGTACAGCATTTTACAAATGTGTTTCAATCATTTAATCTTTCCAACAGCTCTGAGGTAGATATGCTGGAGGAGGGCATCAAGAGGATATGACCACTGGTTGACCCACAAACTGGGCCTGGGCAATCTGAAACTCTTTCCTCCTCCACCCTGTCTTTGGGATTTACATTCTCCCTGCTATTCCCATATCAGCAGCCATTTCGAGGACACAGCCTGACAGTGTAAGTGTTGTTGAGAGCATGTGGACTGAATTGACTGAAGCAATTGCTGCCTCTATATAAACTGAGGATTCTGGCAAACAGGTACAAACATCTACCTGTCCCACAGCTGCCAAAGACAAGCCTCTATGTAGGTTATCTTGCTTATTAAACCTGCCACCTATGAAAATAAAGTGGCCTGCCTCCAAATACAGGAGCCAGTTTCAAATTTACCTGGGGTCCTCCTGAGCTTATTAATTAAGATATTACTATTATTCCCATTTTCAGATAGATGCGAGGAAGGGAGATGTTCAGTAATCCGTGCATGATTACACAGCCAGGAAGTGATGGAATCCAGAGCATTTGTGCCTGTGAGTACATCACATCTGACCTCCCTCCCCCACACTCCACCGACTATCTGCTTCCAGACCCTCCCTTGCTCTGCCCTGGAATTGTTTTCTGTGGTCCACAGGAGAAGGCAGAAGCATCCTTTTCTTAATGGCACCACAGCAGGGTTATCATTTACATGCTGCAAGCACAGAAAATTTCCAGCCACTTCTTCAACAGGCAGGCACACAGAGTTACAGAATGTGACAGAACCCTGTTCTAAGTCACCACTGGGAAAGTGATTTCATTGAGTGGTTCAGAAGCAGCAGATGAAATGGAAGCCTCCTGCCGAAAGTGCTAGATGTCCTTTTAAACAACAGCATCAATCTGTCTTTGCAGACAGCAGCATGTGAATTCAGGACAATAGACTCATTGTCTCTATTCTGATATCTGGATTAAGTTCAAAAGAGCAGATAGAGAAAATAAGAGGGTTCCTTGAGCCTAGGACCTTTTTGTTACCCTGAGATGTTCTGGATGCCAATTATCACCATTGATGCTCACAATACTCACTCCAGTTCTCTGTTGAAGCTCTTGGGAGACTTGCTTTCAAACAAACAGCAGATTCAGAGCCCCAATGATATATTCCCAAGGCACTCTTCCAGAAGCTCATTTTCAATAGAATTGAATCTGTTACAATTTGGAGAAACACCCTAGAAATATGCAGTGTGGAGTAAAGTAGTAAGACAGGAGGTAAGACAAAAATGAATGAAATAAACAAACAAAAAGACAAACATGTCTGTTGAAATAAAATAGTCATGTCAGGAAATGACATATTTTCTGAAAGGAAACTAACCACATGTCTGCTGGATGCTGCTTCATCTACACCTGGCCCCCTTCTTCCCCCTCACCACTTGGCTACCCTGTGGGTCTTCTGACAAAGACTTAGCTCGCCAGGATGGAGCTAGTTCATCTGCCCTATAAAGTAACTGGCACATACTAGCACTGGTATGTGAAGTCCCTCATCTATTTTCCTCTGGGCTCCCTTTTTCCAGCAAGGCCACTACCTGCAAACAGAAAACTCACTGAACATGGTTAGCCAGGTGTTTTCTGCTCACCTTCCATGGTCTCTGTCTTAATTTAGGCTGCTATAACCAAATTCCACAGATTGGATGGTTTGTAAGCAATAGAAGTTTGTTTTTCACAGCTCTGAAGGCTGGGAGTCCAAGATCAAATTGCAGGGTTCTGGTGAGGGTTCTCTTCCAGTTTGCAGACTGTGACATCTTGATATGTCCTCATGTGCTGGGAAAGGTGAGCTGGCTTTCTGGAGTCTCTTTAATGAGGCACTAATCCTACTCATAAGGGCTCCTTCTTCATGAGCTAGTCACCTCGAAAGGCCCCACTTCCTAACATCATGGCTTTGGGCAATAAGATTTTAGCATATGTATTTCAGAGGGACACAATCATTCAGACAACTGCCTTCTCCATACACATGTAAAGTAGCAGCAGGGTTGTTTTCATGGAGCATTTCCCATAGTGTCTCCAGCTGTGCCTATTAAGCACCCTACACACAACACAGCTGATCTTTTTACATCTTCCCCAACAAATCCCACTTTGTGCTTCTGTCACTAGAGGTGCCTGTCCCTGCCCTGTGGCATGACACTTATATGATAACATGCAAAAGGAAGTAAATCTTCTCACTTTATAGTAGTTTTTATTCCAAATAAAATCAGACTTGAGGAATAATAGTGGAAAGGGGCACCACAGTCTTTGGAGTGAGACAGATCTGGGATTGAGTCCTGGCCCTGGCAATATGAGCTATACATCCTGAGGCCATTTCTACAACTTCTAATGGGTAAACTGGAGTTACTAATGCCCACATATTTTGCAGGATTTCATGAGTTTTAACAAAACTTAGTAAAAGTTCATTTCCCTTCTAACTGTACTCTTTAGCCTCTTTCTTCCAAGACTTACCTGACTTAATTTTTAATATTTATTTTTGAGAGAGCATGCATGCATGTGTGAAAGAGAGAGAGAGAGAGAGTGGGGAGGTAGAGACAGAGGGGGACAGAGCAACTGAAGCAGGTTCCAGGGGCACCATACTGACAGCAGTGAGCCCGATGCAGGGCTGGAACCCACAAACTGTGAGATCATGACCTGAGCTAAAGTTGGATGCTCAAGCAACTGACTCACCCAGGTGTCCCACCAGACTTAATTCTGATTAAAGTTTGGCTGTTGTCAGAAGTCAAATCATTTTCATATGATGAAGTTTTATCACTATTGAATTACAAAGAAAAAATACCACAGATTTTGAAGGCAACTCATAAGACCATTTTTCAATGGCCTTAGTATTACTTTGAAAGAAATAATTGGCATTTCATGAGTTTTGGCCTGTTGAAATGAAATTAGTTAGATGTCTGGTGGTGGTCAATCATGCCATTGTTAAGCACTGCTCTTCTGAAGGAAACACTCTGCCCTGTGAAATGTACAAGACTGAGTATATCCAGTCTTAGGTTTCCTACCCAACTGATAGATATGTTTTGATAACTGAAGGAGGAAAATGGCACATGAGAAACACTCTCTGACTATGTAAATAAGTAGTCACAAACTCAATTTGCTTAAGCAAAAAAAAAAAAAAATTTTTTTTTGAGGAAATTTTATTCCTCAAGCAGTTCAAATACAAGAATATTTAGCTTCACGTATGGCTGGATCAAATGATCCACTGATGTCATAATGTGTGTGTGTGTGTGTGTGTTTGTGTGTGTATGTGTGTGTCTGCGTGTTGTGTGTACTCTGTTCCAGCATTTTTCCCTTGTTGACTTCATTTTCAGACAGGTGCTCCTTTGTGTTAATCAGACCTTCAGATTCTTGTTCTCAGAGTTTAGCAGCTATGGTGGAAAGAGTTTCTCTTCTGTTAATTACAGCAAAAGTCTCAGATTGCATCTCATTAGGCCAGTAAGGATCATGTGACCTTCCATGAACCAATCACTGAGGCCCATTCGATGTAATGCTATGATTGGTGAGGCACCGCTCATATGCCCTTCCTTGAAACTGAGGGACCAGGGTTGGTCTTCCTTAATCACATGGACATGGACAAATCACATGGACAAATCACATGGACAATCACATGGACAAAAATAGGAAAATCAGGGTGGTGTTTCCTGAAGAATGGGAAATGTATGCTGGACATGCAAAAACACTATGGAGTGTATTGGTTTAACTTATATTAGAATGTGAGTGTCAGAATAATCCAAATTTATAGTGGTTTAAACAAAAATAGATGCTTATTTCTCTCTCATATTCAAGAAGCCCAATAGTACATCAGAAGTGTTAAGTCACTCAAAGTTGTAAGAGATCCAGGCTCAATTACTTTGTTGTGCCTTATAGTATTTCTATTCTAAAGGTTGACTCATAGTCCAAAATGTATGCTGCATCTCCAGCTATTACATCGCATTCTGCCCAACACATAAGAGGAAGTATACAAGAGATGCAGACCTCACCCCATCTTTTTTTTCCTCACCCCATCTTTAAGATCACTTCCAGTTATATCCCTTTGAGTGGAACATAGTCATTTGGTCATATCTAGCTATAAAGGAGAATTTGGAATATATAGCATTTATTCTCAATTACCATGCACTAAACCAAACTTTGGGAGTTAAAAATTAAGATTTTTAGACAATAAGGATGACTACTGGGAGAAAACTAGAAGTCTTTACCACACAGATTTAAATAAATACTTACTAGTGCAAAATAAGGAGTAAGTGTTAATAAGACAAAATAAGAGAATGGTGTGTTTGACTTTATATTTCTGGAACACTTAGAAGCTATAATTCAAGTTGGTACCTTGACAACACAGACAAATTAGGGAATCATTGATTCTGAAGAATACTAAATAATGATAAGAATAAAATTGATGCAGCCAGATACTTAAAGCATATCACTTATATAGCTTTAGTCACTCATCAAATACATCCTTTTGAGAATAATTATGAGATACTTTTTTAAGATACTAGTTTATAATTTCAGATCTTCAAATCATATCACAAATAGCAAGCAGTTTGTATGATCACTTTGAGAATACTCTTAAGTGTTTCTCTAGTTCTATTATTAAGGAATCAGATTCAAAACCAAGACAACAAAAAATCTAAGAACTCTATAGTCTACAGAATAAAATGAAGAGCCTTATTTCAAAGATCATCACCATTATAGTTTTAGTCTCTCACCCTAGAGATTCCTACCACCACCAGTGCTGCAACAGAACTATGCATTCATTCTGCACTGCCCCTGCATTTTCTTTTGGTGGTGATGGGAACTGTAGGTAAAACTTCCTGAAACATTCCTTCTTTTTACAATTGCAAAACCATCAAAGAACAACAAATGATCACATCAGGAGAGAAATAATAACTAAAATAAAAAATAAGAAAATAAAAAAGAAAGCATTCCAAGTGCTAAACAATTGAAAAAAAATATGATCAAAGATAAGTGTATTCGATTTTTGTAATTGTTTAACAAAGACAAAAATCATTATCAGATGTTCATCAAAATAAATGTAAAAAGCATTATTCTAAAAAGAGCAACTATAACTCTAAAACTATGTTATAGATTTATGACATAATCTTCCCAGAAACTAATATAACAAGAAGACAAGAATCAGTGAAGTAATAAAAGACATGAACAATTAATACTGTATTGGATATATTAAATATACGAAATATATGTTGGAATACACACGCACGTGTGCACACACACACATACACACACACTTACATGCATACAGCCAATTAAGAATATACACTTTTTGGATATACATGTAACATTCATTAAAAAAAAAATTTAGACCTTTGTAAAAATCTCAATAAATTCCAAAAGATCAATATATAATTAAAAGTTTCTGGTCCAACCATAATGAAATAAAATTAGAAATTAATGCCAAAATTATAGCTATTAACACATTTCAAATGTTTGGGGACTAAATGACATGACCAAGAAACCCAGAGTTAAAAAAAATGTAAAGAAAATTAAGAACTACTTAGAACTGAATAGAAGTGAAACAGTTCATAGAAAAATTTGTTTGACATAGCTAAGGCAGTGCATAGACAGAAATTTATTATTTTACACACATTCACTAAGAACTAAGAAAGGTTAAAAACAGACATCTTTATTATTTATTTCCTATTAGTCTCTTTGTTACTCTATTCCAATTCATTGAGTTAAATGCTGTACTTGAATGACTAATAAGTATATGAAAAATGATGCTCAGCTTCATTAGTATTCAGAGATAAGCAAATGAAAACAATGAAATATGGTCTGATTTGTTACCCACATCTGCAAATCCAAGATACTTGCTTACTATATCCGTTTTCCAGCCACCAGGATAAGAAGTAAGGAAATGGCATAGGGGGAACCCCTTCCTTTTAAAGGGGTATGAGAAATGTGGATGCACACATGACCACATCTCACATCCCATGGCCCTGAGCTTGGTGACATGACTACACATGACTATACCTCAGAGCCTTCTGAGCATCCGGGGATGCATGCTCTTTGCAAGGGTTCCAAATCTAGGGTTTCCATTACTGTAGAAGGAACAGTGAAGGAATACAGAATGGACCCAGGCATGCTCTGTCACAAGTGTCACAAGTGGCACACTTAAGTGCATTTTCTTAAACTCTCAGACTTCTGTGGGGATTCCAACACTCTGTATTCTCAGATAGTTTATTTGCTTGTGAAAAAGATTTGCTGCTCAGATTTGTCATTTCAAAAATAGACCAAAAATAGCTTTGGAAAGAAGAAAAAGGTATGCATGCGAATGCTCTTTTAGGAAACTATTTAGTCCAGTGTTTAATTACTGGAAGCTTTTTGGGGGCACCTGGGTGGCTCAGTCGGCTAAGTGTCCGACTTCAGCTCAGGTCATGATCTCATGGTTTGTGAGTTCGAACCCCGTGTCGGTCTCTGTGCTGACAGGTTGGAGCCTGGAGCCTGCTTTGGATTCTGTGTCTCATTCCCTCTCTGCCCCTCTCCCACTTGTGATCTGTCTCTCTCTGTCTCTCAAAAATAAATGTAAAAGAAAAAAATAAAAAAAAATAATTGATACTTTATAAACATGTACCTTTCATGGAGCTTTTGAAGTAATGTTATCCGCAGTCTTATAAAGTGAAAATAATAGATACTTCAAACCCTGGGGATTGATGGCAGCCAACTACTTACAGTTAAAATCAGTTCTATTTCTGTGTATGATATTCCATTATTTACTAATGGCTTTATCTTTTCAATCCTTTTTACCCTAAACAACAGTAACAATTCCCCACCCCCAAACAAACTATAAATCTCTTTTCATGCTGTTAAAAGAATTTTCAATACCTCTTTAGTGTCAACACAATCTCTGGAAAATAAGTGAGAATTTGACAAATCAGTTAATTGCTTAATTGAATACAAAGTAGAATATTTTATTTGTGGTGATTGAATCCTCCCAATTGATTTGAAATGCCATAATTTCTTCTCACAGGCTACTTCCTCTGATTTTCCAAGAAACAGAATGGCCAGAGTTATCAATTTAAAAAAAAGCCTAATTTCTTTATTCACAAGCATTTTAGTCTCCAACCTTCAAGGGAAAACCTTAACATTCTGAAAGAATAAACAATGGAAGAATCAAGAGACTTGTTGCCACCTATGACTCACAACAAATAGAAGACAGCAGGAAAGTGAGAGCGAGTGGGAGAAAAGTAAACCAAGAGAGGGAGGGTTTGATATGAGGTCAAGCGATGTTACTCTTTGGGGCCAGTTTTAGGGTTCATGATTTTGTAACCATCCAAGTTCAGCAGGACCCGTATCCTCAACCAGCTGCTGGAACAGGGATAACTACCACTTTCCGTTATGCCTCTTCTCTGCTCTCCCCCAGCCCACTTAAATAAATGTAGATATGTGAGTACAATCAGTCTAAAATTTATATTTCTTTGGAAGAATGCATAAAAGGGAGAAGAGTATAGGAAGTGGTAATACTGTCTGTTCACTGGGGTGTATGGGCTGTCTGTCAGAGTCAATGCCCAGGGCTGGATAGCAGATTTATTATACGGAGATGGATCTAATTATAGCCAGGGAAACATAGCTTCTTTCAGGTGACATATGCCCTTTCCTATGCCCTGGGCTCTGAAATATGTGTTTGTGTTCATGCATTTGTCTATTCTTCTCCTACTCTTCAGAAATCTTGGGAGAGGGTCAGCAGGAATGGGCAGGTGCAAGAGGTGCAAAAATGCAAAAGGATCAAGAGGAGGCATGAGCACCAATGGTTGACAGAGACAGTGTAGGGGGTTGAATTGTGTCCCATTAAAAGGAATTTTCACTAGGACTCAAGCAAAAGAGGGCAAGACATTGGAAGGAACTGAAATACAGGTAGCAGTGTTCAGCGAGTAAAAACTAAAAAGAAGCTTTTTCGGCGATCAAAAGGTTTTCTATGAGAAAAAGAAATGGAGTGAATGGTATACAAGGGCTTTAAAAAATTACGATTTCCAATATGATTTAGCACTTCAGTCTATATGAAGGTATAATTTGATTTATTTTTTAAGTTTATTTATTTATTTTTGAGGGTGAGGAAGGGTCAGAGAGAGAGGGAGACAGAATCCCAAGCAGGGTCCGCACTGTCAGCATAGAGCCCAAATCAGGGCTCTATCTCATGAACCATGAGATCATGAGTTCAGCTGAAATCAAGAATCAGACACTTAACTAACTGAGCCACACCGGCACCCCTGAAGGTATAATTTGATTTAAAATTAAACATTAAATTATTTAAAAAAAAAACTGACAGAGATGGAGATTTAAGTCCTAACCCTAACCTAACTTCTCTTGAAGAAGTATGTGTGTGTGTGTGTGTGTGTGTGTGCACGCACACACGTGTTCCCACCTCAGTCCTGTTAAAAATTGTGAAAAAGTGCAAATGGACTTGAAGGACCATTTGTGGGTGATGGAAAAGTTCTAAAAGTAGATTGTAGTCATGACTCACAAAGTTAAATTACAATTCTTTAAACAAGTCTTGAATTATACCTCAATGAAACTATAAAAAGAAAAGAAAGCTGAGATAAAATTTTTCATACATGGTATATCTTGATAACATTCATATACTTTGTCTATATATTAATAAGAAATCTTTGTGGTTAGCTGCAAGTTAAAATTTAAAAATCATTTATATACTTTGGGCATGACTCCACCACAGTATTTCTACTCCATTCCTCTGAATGCTTTAAAATTGCCTTACAACATCAGAAAACCCTCATAATAATTTAAATAAGTAACTAACCTGTATGTTTAAGTACATATTTAAAATCTCTGCTTCTGGGTTATGTTGTATTTTGGATGAATAGAAACTATTCATTTTTTAATTCTGGCCTTTTAATATCTTTAACATGTAGATATCTCTATGAAGAGTAAAAGCCCATAAAACAACTTTTTAAATTTATTTATTTATTTATTTATTTATTTATTTATTTATTTTTCATGTTTATTTATTTTGGAGAGACAGAGGATGAGCAGGGGAGGGACAGAGAGAGAGGAAGACACAGAATCTGAAGCAGGCTCCAGGCTCTGAGCTGTCAGCACACGGCCCAATGTGGGACTTGAACTCACTAACTGCAAAATCATGACCTGAGCCAAAGTCGGACGTTCAACGGACTGAGCCACCCAGGCGCCCCATAAACCCACATTTTAAATTTGGGCAATATTTTTAGCATTTACTTTGATTATAAACCTTTTTTCCTCCAAAGATAGCAAATGGTGCAACATATTTTTACTAATCAGAATCCCTCATCAGGTAAGTTAGACGAGTCTGGGAAGCAGATGAGTCTTGTGTGGTAGAGCACTTCCACCTCTTAGGTCTAGGTGGGACTCCTTGTGATAAGCTCTGAACTTGGAAGGTTACAAGTTACTTAAACTCCATATGTCTTTTCTTAATGTGTACATATGAAATAAAACTTTCACATAAAGATTCTGTGAGGATTCAGTGGGTTTGACATCAGTAACATAAAGGGAGAAAATGATACTAAAACTCCCATAGCCAATTGTGCTTGTCAAAGAGTGTTTATCATAATTCATTTTAGTAAAACTAAATCTCTGTTCTTCTATTTACAGATACAGCTAGGAAAGAGGGGGAAAAGTAAAGACTGAAAAAACTGGTCAGTGCCGTTAAATTTAAGATCTGAGGCAGGGAGATAGAACGTTTTTAATAAAGAATCAGATATAGTAGCTATTAAACATTCCAGGAGATAAAGTAGAGGGATTAAAGGCTTAAGACAAGGATGTTTAATATTCTATTCTATTCTGTTTGTGTTATTGCAATGTAACTGAGTTTTCAATTCCCAAGCCTTCCTTAGCTTGCTACACAAACCAAGACTCTGTGTAAATAGTTTGAGAGGAAATCAAGTGAAGGAGCAGAGTTCCATCCCTGGCTTTGTATGGAGCTGAAAGAACAGCTACAGAGACAAACAATATCAAAAACTCAGGAGTATGAATCTGGGGCTGGTTCCTGTTGAACACAAGCCCCAGGGAAGTACATTGAACTTCTTAGAGTATAGATGCTTCCATCCATCATGTTTAGACCCCAAACTGAGAGAATTGAGTTATAGATGGAATAATACATAAATTACTTAGTGCAGTGGCTGATATAAACATTCTCTCTCTCTCTCTTTCTCTCTCTCTGGATAGATCGATCGATTGATAGATACATACATACATACATAAATATACAATTGAGCCTAATTATTCATGGACTCCATATTTGCAAATTCAGTAACTTACTCAAATTTATTGTAGGCCCAAATCAATACTTGTGGCATTTTTGCAATCACTTGTGGACATGCACAGAACAACACAAAAATTGATTCACCCAATGAATACATTCACAGCCCAGGATGAACAAGGTAATGCTCTGCCTTCTTGTTTCAGCCCTCATACTATAAATAAATATCCTTGTGTACTTTATTTAGTGTTATGCTTTTGTATTTCCGTTATTTTTATTTTGATATCACTGTTTAAGTGGCCCCCAAGCAGTGCTGAACTGTTGTCTAGTATATCTAAGCAAAAAAGTCTGTAATGTTTTCTAGTCTTGACAAAGAAAATATAGGTGTTAGATAAGTGTTGTCCAGTTCTGAGTTATAGTGCTGTTGGCCATGATTTCAGTGTTAAAGGGTCAATATATATTAACTAAGGTCTGCACTGAGGCACAGCAACACAACCCTGATATTAACCACCCAGGGTCCAGCATCATGCTCCATAGATTAAAGCATGGTCCCCAACAACACTGCTATTATTTCAGATCCCACCCACAAGTTTGGGTGCAATATGTGGAAATCAACAAGAGTAACTTCAGAAATTTGGCAGAATGCATGGCTATGAGCCAGGTGTTATTTGTGACATTACTAGAGGGCTGTGAATAGATGCTGGTAGTAAAGAGGGAAAGCAGGGAGCTCACAGAAGTTTGCTTTTGTTTTGTTTTGTTTAAGGAAGGATGCATGAATAATAACAATTCCAGAAATCGCTAAAGAATACCTATCACCTCCTGGCCTAAAGGTATATAGGTTTGAAGACAAAGCAGTCATCAGTTACCTTCAATGCCTTCTGAAAACATAAGGAGGTGTGCAGTGTTTTGGAAGGATTACTATAAACAGTTTAAGAATATTGTAATACTGGAGGTTATTTGTATATTTGCTGTGTGGAAGCTTTTAATATGTTGTCTGCAATCCATGGCTTAACTCAAAAGCATGTGAGTATCATATTTATAAAGAAGTAAATATTAAAGCCCTATTATAAAAGCAAAGTGTCTACAAAAGATGTGAAAAGAAAAATAAAAATTAAACATCCAGGAAAAGCTACATAGCATATGTCTGCATAGATATTGTGCATGAGTCTGATTAATCATCCTACTGACACAAAATCACCATAAACCTAGAAACTGGAAATTAGGGATAAGCCCCTAGACTGCTTTGGATAAGTAAAGTGCAAGGTGGTAGATGCCATTGTTGAAAAAAAAATATTTATTTATTTTTGAGAGAGACAGAGTGAGAGAGAGAGAGGAAGTGAGCATCAGCGGGGGGTGGGCAGAGAGAGAGGAAGGCACAGAATCCAAAGCAGGTTCCAGGCTCTGAGCTGTCAGTACAGAGCCCCACACGGGGCTCAAACTCACAAACCATGAGATTATGACCTGAGCCAAAGTCAGACACTTAACCAACGGAGCCACCCAGGCTCCCTTAGATGTCACTCTTAAAAGAAGATATATGAATTTCATTTTCCCTAAGAAATAATTTTAGAACAAATTAAAAGGTTAAAAACCATAATAGTATCCCCTATTGGGAAAATAAATGGAAAATACAGAGGAAAAGGAAATTATGAAGTAAACAGATATTGTTTTTCTTGGGAGAGAGAGAGAGAGGGAGAGGGAGAGAGAGGGAGTTGGGGAAAAGGAGAGAGTGAGAATCTTAAGCAGGCTCCATGCTCATCACAGAGCCCAACACTGGGCTTAATCCCATGACCCTGGGATTATTACTGGAGCCAAAATCAAGAGTTGGACCAACTGAGTCACCTATTGACCCAGTAAATAGACATCCTTCATAAGATTTTTTTACCTTTACTGGTGTTGTTACACTGCTAATAGAAAAACATAGAAGTCAGGAAATGGAAATTAACAAATTAATGTGCAACTGTAATTTACAAAAACTAAATTCCAGCTAAATTGACAATAAAACAATACATTCAGGTTCAAATAGTATTTTAGAAATAAGTAGCTCCTGCACCTAAAAACTGAGCTGAGTATTTAAGATGGAGGAGGAATATGGAGACCCTGAACTTGTCTCCTCCCTGCAACACAGCCAGGTCAGCATCAAACCATTTTGAACAACTAGGAGATTGATTTGAGGATTAACCACAACAATCTAGATAATTTGATCCAAAGCACTTGGCAGGTATGCAGTGAGAAGCGGTGAACGAGGAGAGGGGGGAGAAACGTGAGGTGGGTAGGGAGTCACAGAAGGCAGGGAGCCCTTTTTTGCATAGAGAGGAAGGAGGAAGAGTGAAAAAGGGATAGAGTGCTGGATGTCAGGATCATGTAAGAAAAGCACTCCTCCAGCAAGTATCAGGAGAGAAAGATTGAAAACCTCCCAGGCAACTGGACAAGAAATCTGTCCCCCAAAATCATTGACAGGGAAAAGGAGAGAGTTTCAATACCACCAGGATTCTATAAACAGTGGAGTACAGAGTCTGAAGTTTCAGAGCTCAGTACCTGGTGGTGTTCTGGTGAGGAAATAGGGTGAATTCCCAGGAAGAGGCAGCTGAGTCTGAAGGGCCCATGTGCCACAAGGGGAAAAACCATTCCCCTACTTGGAGAGCATTTGGTAGAGACCATAGGGCCTCCCTACAGGCAAAGGTCTTGGCAGACCCCGGAGAGCAGCTATATTTGCAGGTATTGGGACAAAGACGTCAGAATGCCGCAAAACTTGGTGCTGACTGTGTGTTGTGATTTACCATAAATTATGAGACTCTCCTGCTGCTGCGCCATCACATGAACATTTTCTTGAGCAAGCCAGCACCCAGCCATTGCTTGTGAGACCCTCCCCCAGAGAATCAGTGTCTGTCTAAGCCATGGGGGTGTCTGAAGTGTGAGGTTTTGAAACATAGCCATCTGAAATAAAACTCTGGAGGGAAGTGCTGCCTGGCATGCAAACAGCTTGGATACAGACAGGAAAGAGGAAAAATTTTTTATTCTATTTTATTTTCTTTAGTTTTTTGTTCTATTTTGTTATTTAAAATTTTTAAAAATTATTTATTTCAACTTTTTTTCCTTTCCTTTTTTTTCCCTCTTTGCTATCACGTTTCTCTCAACAAGAAGACTAGGGTTTAGCTTCCTTTATTTTATTATTTTGGCTTTCTTTTTAATTTTTTTCTTTTTACTTTTTCTTTTATTTTTTAAATTTTTTTCTTCCTCCAAAATGACAAGATAGAGGAATTCACCCAAAATAAAGAAGAGGAAGAAATGATGGCCTGGGATTTAATCAACACAGATATAAGTAAGATGTCTGAGCTAGAATTCAAAACCACTATTATAAGAATACTAGCTGGGGTTGAAGAAAGCATAGAAGACATGAGAGAATCGCTTTTTGCAGATATAAAATAACTAAAATCTAGTCAGGTGGAAATTAAAAATGTTATAACTGAGATGTAATTTTGAATGGCTGCCATGATGGCAAGGATGAATGAAGCAGAGCAGTGAATCAGTGATATAGAATGTAAAATTATGGAAAATAATGAAGCTGAAAAAAAGAAGGGAAACAAAAGAAAATGATCATGATACAAGACTGAGAGAATACAGTGACTTATTAAAGGGAAATAACATTTGTATCATAGGATTCCCAAAAGATGAAGAGAGAGAAAAAAGGGACAGAAGTTTTAGGTGAGCAAATTACAACTGAAACCTTACCTAATTTGGGGAAGAACACAAACATCAAAATCCAAGAATCACAAAGAACTCGCATTAGATTCAGAAAACAGACCATCACCAAGGCATATCATAGTAAAATTCACAAAATACACAGACAAGGAAAGAATCATGAAAGCAGCAAGGGAATAAAAGTCCTTCACCTAAAAGAGAAGATAAATCAGGTTTGAAGCAGATATTTCCACAGAAACTTGGCAGGCCAGAGGGAATGGCAGGATATATTCAACAGGCTGAATTAGAAAACCATGTCGCCAAGAATTATTTATCCAGCAAGGCTGTCGTTTAGAATAGAAGGAGAGATAAAGAGTTTCCCAGACAAGCAAAAACTAAAGGAGTTTGTGACCACTGAACCAGACCTACAAGAAATTTTAAGGGGGATTGTTGAGTGGAGAAAATGAAAACAAAATGAAACAAAAGACCAAAAGCAACAAAGACTAGAAAGGACCAAAATCACCAACTGTACAGGAGACACAGTGACACTAAATATATATCTTTCAATAATCACTCTGAATGTAAATGGACTAAATGTTTCAATTAAAAAGGCATATGATATCAGAATGAATTAAACAAAAAAACAGGATCTAACTATATGCTCCCTACAAAAGACTCATTGTAGACCTAAAGACTCCTGTAGAGTTAAATTGAGGGGATGGAAAACCATATATCATGCTAATGGACATCAAAAGAAAGCCCAAGTAGCCATACTTATATCAGACAAACTAGATTTTTTTTTAAAAGACTGTAACAAGAGATGAAGCAGGGTACTATATCATAATGAAGGGGTCTATCCACCAAGAGGATCTAACATTTGTAAATATTTATTATCCCAACCAGGAGCACCCAAATATATAAATCAGTCACTAACAAACATAAAGAAACTCATTGATAATGATGGAAAAATAGTAGTAGACTTTAACACCCCACTTACAACAATAGATGTATCATATAAGTAGAAAATCAACAAGGAAACAGATTTTGAATGCCACACTAGACCAGATGGAATTAACAGATATATTCAGAACATTTCACCCTAAAGAAGCAGAAGATGAGCACTCTTCTCAAGTGTACACGTAACATTCTCTAGAATAGATAACATACTGGGTCACAAATCAGCCCTCAACAAGTACAAAAAGATCAAGATCATACCATGGTTTTTTTCAGACCACAACACTATGAAACCTCAAATCAACCACAAAAAAAAATTTGGAAGGACCACGAATACTTGGAGGTTAAAGAACATCCTATTAAAGAGTGAATGGGCCAACCAAGAATTAAAGAGGAAATAAAAAAGTACATGGAAGCCAATGAAAATGAAAACACAACAGTCCAAAACTTTTGGCATGCAGCAAAGGGGGTCATAAGAGGGAAGTATATAGCAATCCAGACCTTCCTTCCTAAAGAAGAAAGAAATGTCTCAAATGAACAACTAATATTACACCTAAAAAATCTGGAAAAAGAACAGTCAGCAAATAAAGGCACAAACCAGCAGAATATGGGAAATAGTAAAAATTAGAGCAGAAATAAGTGATATCAAAATAATAATTTTTTAAAAAGTAGAAGATATCAATGAAACAAGGAGCTGGTTTTTTTGAAAGAAAGAAGTAACAAAAGTAGCCAGGTTTATCAAAAAGCAATAGGAAAGGACCCAAATAAATCACAAATGAAAGCGGAGAGATCACAACCAACACTGCAGAAAAACAAAGAATAATAAGATAATATTATGAGCAATTATATGCCAACAAATTGGGTAATCTGGAAGAAAAGGATAAATTCCTAGAAACATAAACTACCAAAACTGAAAGAGGAAGAAATAGAAAATTTGAATAGAACCATAACCAGTAAATAAATTAATCAGTAATAAAAAAAAATCTCCCAACAAACAAGAGTCCAGGTCCAGATGGCTTCCTAGAGGAATTCTACCAAACCATTAAAGAAGAGTTAATGCCTATTTTTTTGAAGCTGTTTCAACAAACAGAAATGGAAAGTAAACTTCTAAACTCATTCTGTGAGACCAGCATTACCTTGATTCCAAAACCAGATAAAGACCCCACTAAAAAGGAGAATTACAGACAAATTTTCCTAATGAACATGGATGCAAAATTCTCAACAAGATACTAGCAAATTGAATCCAACAATAAGAATTATTTACCACACTCAAGTAGGATTTATTCCTGGGCTGCAGGGGTGGTCCAGTATCTGCAAGCCAATCAACGTGATACACCACATTAAGAAAAGAAAGGATAAGAACCACATGATCCTCTCAATAGAAGCAGAAAAATCATTTGACAAAATACAGCATCCTTTCCTGATAAAAAACCCTCAAGAAAGTAGGGTAAGAAGGAACACACCTGCAATCACCCACCTACCCCCTGCCTTCCTGCACTCACCCACTTGTTCCAATGCATACACTGGCCTGCCCGCCTGCACACACCCACCTGTCCCATTGCATGTACCCAAACATCTTCATTCCCCCTGCAGGCACCCACCTTCCCTCTGCATGCACCCACCTGTCTCCCTTGACCCTCTGTAAGCACTCCTCTGCAAGCACGCACCTGCCCCTGTGTGTATCCATCGCCTTACCTTCAAACACCCACCTGGCTCCTGTGTGCACTCACCTTGCTTCACTCCTCTGGACTCACCCGCCTTCCCCCCTATGCATACCCATCTGCCCACTTTTAT
The DNA here is from genome assembly GCF_024362965.1 of Panthera pardus. NCBI lineage: Eukaryota > Metazoa > Chordata > Mammalia > Carnivora > Felidae > Panthera > Panthera pardus. The sequence goes on from NW_026526788.1 coordinate 19,288,329, forward strand.
GCACCCATCTGCCCCCCTGCCCCTGTGCAAGCACCCACCTACTCCTGCATGCACCCACCTAACCCTAACCCACCTTCCCCCGTGGCCCTGCTGAACACACCCACCTGCTTCATTGCACGCACCCACTAGCCCCTTGCACACATCCGTGAGCCCCCCTGCAATCATCCACTTGCACCCTGCCCCCATACATGCACCCAACGGCCTCAGTCCTTCTGCGCACACCCACCTGTCCCCCTCCATGCACTCACAGTCCTTCCTCTCCCTGCAGGCACCCACTGGCTCCTCTGCACACACCCAGGGGCCGCTATTCCACATCTTCCTCTAGGAAACCCTTGCCCCAGTTAAAGGGAAAAGATGAGGCTAAGCAGTCCTGGGGACACCTGGTTCAGCTGGAGGAAAATCCCAGGGCACCACCTCCCAGGGAGGAAGAAGGAGAGCCTAGGCCTGCAGCAGGTGTGGCCAAGCCCCTGATGCACCTGAGAGGCTGCACGCGCAACACAACTGGAGCCAGGGAAGCTCTCATCTAAGTTGGAACATGAAGAGTAGAGTTTCTCTCAGGATCTTCCTGGATTCAGGTCCTACGTTGCTGGAGGTTTGTCTCAGGGGAAAGCCCGTGAGTGGAACTTCTGACTTGTCCTGTAACGTCCTCCTTGGAGGGAAGGTCTGCATGGGTGACGAGGTCCCTGGTGGTGGGCGGCTTTGGGGCCTCCAGGCGGGTGCTGCTCTGCCCTCAGTGGTGTCCTGCTCTGCTCCCATCTCCATTCTCCAGGTGTCCATGAAACAAGCAGGGAAATGGAATTGCTGGTGAAGAGGCTGCCTCCCCTTACTTGCTTGGAACTGTCAGGCCTGATGCTCATGGGATCACTAATGTCTGGTCATCACCTGCCCTCACTCTGTGACAATGACTTTTCTTGTGACCTTCTTTACTATTCCTGAGACTTTCACTCACTGTACAACCATGACTGATTTAAAGATCACAGAGGGCTCTAATCTGGGCAGTTTTTCTATGTGGCTTCTATAATTTAATATGTTTTCAGTCTGCATTCATGTTGTGATGTGTTTTAGTACTTCAGTCATGACTTCAATTGTGGTTCAATTTACAAAACATAATAGCGACCATTTAAAAGATTTTAGGTCTACAGTGTATGACACTAAGTATATTCCCATGTGCACACATCACCACCTTCCACCTTGAGAATGTTTAAATTTTGACCTAGTGAAAGTCTGTGTATAGTAAACATCAACTCCCCATTTCCCTCTCCCCTCTGCTGGCAACTATATTTTACTTTTTGTAAGTGAATTTGATTATTTTGGATACCCCAAACAAGTACTATCTTATAATACTCTTTTCTGTGATTAGATTATTACCTTTGTCATAGTGAATTGAAGGTTCATCCATATTGTGATATGAATCCGTACTATACTCATTTGCATGGCTGAATAATATTCCATTGTGTATATATCACGCATTCATCCTTCAATGGACCTTTGGTCGGTTTAGCCTTTTGACTATTGTGCATAATGGTTCTATGAATTCAGGGGAAGAAATGCAGATTGAGTCTCTGCTTTCAAATATTTGGGGTATATACCCTGAGGTATAGCTAATTCTATTTTTAAGACTTTGAGGAACCATCATTCAGTTTTCCCAAGCAGCTGTATAATTTTACTTCATTCCTTGATGTGTTAGAAGAATATTTCGGTTTATGGATCTACTCCATGTTGTATATTCATTTACACTTTGTTTGCATATTTTGTACCGTTTTCTGATTGTGAATAGTGTTGCTATGAATATTTATATTGGTTTTGTTTATGATTATGGTTCTGGTTCATAATGTGTGGATCACGGTTATGGTTTATTCCTATGACTGAGAGTATCCAGTTAGAGGTCATGGTGTATGGTTTATAGGTTATGGCTTTACGATTCTATTGTTTAATGGTGTATGGTTATGGGTTTATGATACACGCTTTTTGGTTACACACCCTATGATTTGGATGTTCTAATGTGAGGAGGTGGAAAGAAGAAGGAATGAGTGTTATTGGATTTGAGGCAAAATGTTTTTGAGGAGTGGATGATGGGATGAGCTGGTGTGTGTTTGTGGGGAGAGGGTTTAAGAGGTTCTTTGGGTGGTCTCTGGGGGGCTAGTTGGTTCAGAATTTGGAGGGTGATGGTTTAAGGGTGAATGAGTGAGGGTTTGAGAGGGTGTTTAGGTGGCGACAGAATTGGGTGTATGTGTAGAAGGTTTTGAGGATGAGTGCTTATTAGTTGAGAGATTAGAGGGATCAGCTGGTAATGGTTTGGAGAATGAGAGTTTAGGAGATGAAGATAAGAGTGAGAATTGAGTCACTAGAGATAATGGTTAATGAGTTTAGGCTGGGGCACAAGATCCAAGGAGAGCCCTGTTGGCCAGAAGATTCATTAGGGAGAGCACTAGACTCAGTAAGGGAGTTTATGGGTTCCAATATAGAGGTAAAAGACCTTGAGAGAGCTAGGGTTTAGGATCAGGGTACATTCTGAATTCAGATACGTGGTTTGCAAATATTTTCTCCCAGTTTGTGGCTTGTCTTTTGGTTCTTTGAACTAGGATTATCAGAGTAGAAGTTTTAATTTTATAAAGTCCATGTTATCAATTTTTCTCTTTTTTGGATTGGTCTTTCTGTTTGTGTTTTATTTTTTTTTTAATGTTTATTTTGAGAGATCAGCACTGTCTGCACAGAGCCCAATGTGGGATTGCAATCGTGTGATCAATGAGCTGAGTGGAAATTAAGAGTCAGACACTTAACTGACTGAGCCACCCAGGTGCTGCTTGTGTTTCTATTTTGTTTTATTATTGTATGTATTTATGTATGTATGTACATACATATGGTGCAAAAAGGTGATTTTATTGAAGCACGGGGACGGGACCCATGGACAGCAAGTGATGCTCATGTACCATGAGGAGACTGGTTATATACTATGGAGTTGGGGGAGGTAAAGTCAATGGGAAGTTTCCAAAGAGGTTTTCATATGCTAAAGAAGACTCACACTGGAAGTCTAGCTATTGTCAAGCTAAGGTTGATTTTCCCCCTAGCAAAGCCTTAGCATTCAGACAGTAGGGAGTTCCTGGGGAAATATTTTACTCTGCCAGCCTCAAGTATTTGCCAATGGGCTGCAGGTTATAAGGAAATATAATTTTATCTGCCATTTCCTGCTGCCTTTGTTTCCCACATCATTTCCTCCTGAGCAATTTTGACCCTAAAATCTTTAAGGTTCCTGAGGGGGGAAGGTCTTCTCTTATGTAACTTCTTTCTGCTGAATAGGGGCATAGTGATGTCCCTACCTGTGGGTCAACATTGGTCAGTTGGGGTATTTATATGTTAGAGTTACCAAAGGCAGAGGCAGACAATTCAAGATAGACAACATATATGAACCTCCTTGAGTAGAGAGGATCATCTGTCTTCTAGAAGTTATGGCTGTGAAGGAGTCTTGGCACCTCCTTGGCTTCCTCAGGACCCGCTGTGGAGGATTCCAGAGGAACCCTGTCCACAGGGACAGGTCAGGAACCCAGTCTCCTCAGGACCTGAGGCGGGAGGAGCAGGAGAGGAGAAAGCGAGGCCAGGGGAAGAGGAGTTTCGCTGAGGGGGTCAGTGTTCAGGGACGCGCGGGGGAGGGTCTGGTGCGGCTTCCTGCGCAGCGACATTGTCCCCCCAGAGGGGTTGTGCGCGAGGCTGTCAGGTCTTCCCTCTCTGGGCTCTGTGGCCGCGGGGCCGTGGGGCCGCGGGGCGCGCATACATCTTTCCGCTCCATGTCTACTCGCTTCCCGCCGCGTCCTCAAGCGGTTCGTGGTCTGGTCGCAAATGCCTGGGCGGTGCTTGCGCTCCCGCCGCTCTGGCCTGGCGAGGTCCTTCCCACCTCCGCGCGTGGATCCTATGTCTGCCCCGCGTTTGCGACGGCCTCTGTGGGGAGTTCGGTGCCAATGGCCCCGGATTTGCAGATCTCTCCCGGCAGGACAGACATTGTCACAGGATCGATTCCTCTACGTGCAGGAGCACAGGGTAATTTTCCATCCCTGTGCGTCTTCATCCATTTCTGTCCCCAGTGTCCTGTCCTCAGAGAGCAGGTCTGTCACTTCCTTGCTTAAATTTCCTCCTGGGCACTTCGTTCCTTCTATTGCGGTTGTAAATGGGACCGTCTCTTCATTTTGCTTTCCGATGGCTCATCATGAGTGTGTAGATGTGCACGTGGTGTTTGTGTATTGATCTTGTATGCTGCAATTGTACTTATTTATTAGTTCTGATAACCTTAAATAAAACACTGCCGGTTTTTCTCAGCAAAAATGGGCTCATTTGGGAAGAAGAGAGTATTTGTCCTCCTGTGACTGGTGTATTTCACTCAGCAAGAAGACTAAGAGGTTCCGTCCACGTTGTAGCAGGTTGTAGCAGAATTCCCACCCTTTGTAAGGCTGAGCCATATTCCATTGTGTATAGACCACATTTTGTTTATTTCTTTGTCAACGGTCACTTGGGTTGCTTCCGTCTTGTGGCTGTTGTGAAGAAGCTGCTATGAACACGGGAACATGCATATCTGCTCAAGGCTTTGCTTTCAATTTCTGGATGTGTGTGTGCAGAGGTGGAGTTCTATGTTAACTTTATGAGGACCCCCTATACTATTCTCTACAGCCGCACCATGTTACTTTAGTCCTTTATATGACAGAATGATACTGTTGTTTATGGGTCTACCCCAGTTTTTTTACCCATTCACCCACTGATGGGCATTTGCATAGGTTCTACCATTTGACTATGGTGAACAGTGCTGCTGTGTATGTTTCTGCCTGTGCTGTTTTTGTAAACTACTGTTTTCGGCTCTTCAGGATACACATCTAGGAGTAGAATTGTTGAGCCAAATGGTAATTCTGTGTTTTTATCTTTCTGAAGAAATGCCAAACTATTTTATGTATAGGCTCCACCATTTTACATGAACACAAACACAGCTTAAGGGTTCCAGCTTCTCAACATCTTTGCCAACATTTGTTATTTTGTAGTTTTCTTGATTATAGAAATTTTAGTGCATGTAAAAGGCTATCTAACTATGGTTTACATCTTCATTTCCATAAGGACTAACGACATTAACCTCTTTTCATGTCTATTCATCATACATATGATCTCTCTGGGGAAAGGTATATCTAATTCCTTTGTCCATTTTAAAAATTGTGTGTTTTTTTGTATTTCGTTTTTTTGTTTTTTGATGAGTTGTACAAGCTCTTTATATATTCTGTATAAGAGACTCTTACCAGACAAATAATGTGCAAATAGTTTCTTCCATTCTAGGTATTGTTTTTTCACTTTTGGGATAGCACCTTTTGATGTACAAACATTTTTTAATGTTGAGGAAGCTAAATTGGTCTTTCTTTCCTTGCTTGTGCTTTGGTGTCAGCTCTAAGAGCATTGTTAAACTCAATGCTCATGAAGATTTATCTCCATTTATTTCTTCTAGAGTTTATAAGTTTACCTCTTACATGAAAGCTTTTGATCCACTTTGAGTTAATGTTTGTATTTGGTGTGAGGGTAAGGGTCCAATTTCAATCCTCTGACAATGGATGTAAAATTGTCTAGCACCCTTTTTTGCAAAGACCATTGTTTCCCCAATGTCTTGTTGTCTGTTCTTGTCAAAATTCAGGTGACCATAGATGAAAGGGTGTATTTCTGGGTTTTCAATTAAATCCCACTGATCTGTGTATATCTTTATGGCAGTGTCACAATGTTTATTTACTGTTGCTTTGTTTGAAGATTTGAAATTGGGAAGTATGAGCTTCTACCTTTGAGTTTTTCGATTGTTTGATTTTCCATATGACTGTTAGGATGAACTTGTACATTTCTTCTCAGAGGCCTTTGTGAATTTTCCTGGGAATCACATTGAAACTACATGTTGCATTGTGTACTATCACCATATAGCAATAGTACATTTTCGATTGTCTTTAATTTCTTTCCACAGTGTTTTTTATATCTATTCCCAAGTATTTTATTGATGTTGATGTTACCTAAAATGGAATTGTTTTCTGAAATTCTGCTTCATAAGATTCGCTACTAGTGTGTACAAATAAGTGAGATATTTGTGCATCAATATTTTGCCCTGTAACTTTCCTGAATTAAGTGACTAACTCCAATCATTTGTTGATTTTTTAGGAGGTTCTTTATATAAGATGATGCCATCTCTGGCCTCTGAATAGATGTAATTCTACGTTTTCCTTTCACATGTGGATACTTTTTTTTCTTTTCTCATCACTCTGGGTAGAACTTTCAGTACAATATTGAGTAATGAGTGCAAAGCCTTTATAGTGGCCTTGTCCCCGGTATCAGAGGAAACCTTACAGTCTTGAAACTTGAGAATGATGTTTGCTATAGGTTTATTAAACAAATTACTCTTTATTCCAACTTTCTTGGGTATATATCATCAACTAGCATTGGATTTTCTTTAGAGTTTTTTTTTTTTTTGTCTGTATCAAGGAATATGATCACATGTTTTCATTTAAAAAATTATGGTGCATAACAATTCTTGGTTTTAGTGGGTTGAATCACCCTTGAATGTCTGGGGTAGACTTGCTTGTGGTGTGCAATACTTTTCTGTGCTTTGGTTTTGTATCGCTGTATTCTCTGTAGGATTCTTAGATCTGTATTTAAGGGATACAGATATGGTTTTTTTCGGGTTTAGTGATGTATTGATGTTATATGACTGGGAAAGGTATTAGGGTTTAAATAACTATGGCCGTGTCCAGAATAAGTTATGGGGATGGGATTAGAATGTGTAAAGGTTACAGTCACATTAAGTGTTATGGTCAAAGAAAAAAGATAAAGTTAGGGGTTAAGGGTCAGAATCTGAGTTAAGAACAGGTAAGATGAGAATCAAGGTGAAAGTCCGTGTATAAAGTCAGGGTAAAAGGTCAGGATCAGGGTCAGGATCACGGTCAGAGTTTATGGGATAGGGTAAGGGTTAGGGTTGGGGTTTAGGGTTAGGATTAGGGGCTAGGGTTAAAGGTTAGGGCTAGGGGCTAGGGGCTAGGTGCAGGGTTAGGATTTATGTTTAGGGTTAGGGTTAAGGTTAGGGGTTAGGAGTTTCAGTTAGGGTTAGGGTTAGCATTTCGGTTTAGTTTTGGGGGTTAGGGGTTTGGGGTTTAGTGCTTAGGGGTAGGGGTTAGAGAATAGGAGTTAGGTATGGCATTGAAGTTGGGGATAGGGTTAAGAGTTAGGGGTCTGGATAGGTATTGTGGTTCAGGGTTAGGCTTTAGGTTTGTTATTGGGGTGCGGATTAGGTGTTAGTATTTAGGGGTTAGGGTTCGGGTTATCGTTTGCGTTCAGGTAGATGTCTGTGTCAAATGTCACAGTCAGGACTAGATTACGGGTAGGTTTTAGGGTTTAGGGTTTTATTACAGTCAAGGTTTAATATTTGGTTTGGGTTTATGCTTATTATTAGTACTCATGTTTAGGAATTAGGGGTTAGGTTTAATTTTTATGGTTGGTTAGGTTTTGGTATAGGTTAGGGTTTAGGGTTGCAGTTTAGGGTTTGCAGGTTATGGTTTAGGTATACTGTAACTGTTAAGTGTCTTGTTCTGTTTACGGTTAGGTTTAGGGTTAGGTCCATGTCACAGTTGGCTATAGGTGCTAAATCCCCAGCATTGCAGCGGTCAACCGGAAGAGCTGTGTGGTGAGCTCCTGGAAGGCCGCCAGTCATGCATAGTCTTTGGGTGCCAGAGCCAGTCTCATTTGTGTGCCATTCTTATTGTTGGGCCTCTTCAATGCCCTAGAGCAGCCCAAGCCACGATTTGCAAATGACATGGGGATGTTCCACCTTCGATGCCTAGTAATCCTGCACAGCTTCTTGTCCCCTTGCGTGTAGTGTTCTCAGACTTAGGAATTGGGTCCACATCGGGAAAAAGCCTTAAGTAAGATTAGGTTTTGGTCCTGGGACATCACCAAGTCTGAAGCGACACCCGTCCCTTGATCTCCCTGGAGGGCTGAAGTGAGGGCCCATGCACGGTTGCTGGTCAGGTGTAAGGTGAATGTTACAGTTGGGGTGAGGTATAGGTTGAGGGGCAAAGTGCGGGTCAAGGTTAGGGTTAGGGTTAGGACCTGGAGGCTCCAGGCACTGAAAACTCAGCAGGGCAGTGGTGTCGATGGAAGGCTGAGTGGAGGGTATGTGGAGGGTGCAGGTCAGGTTTAGTCGTGGGTGCCAGGATGAGCCTGGTGTTTGGGCCACTCTTCAGTTGTTCCTCAGCAACCCTCTTGTGCGGCTCCATCTTGCCTTTGAAATAACATGGTGATGTTCCCCATTCCATAGTAGGTAATCCTGCATCACTTCTGGGTCCCATGTGCATGGTGTTCTCATATGTAGGATTAGGTCCCCATTGGGAAGGACCCTTAGCTAGGGTTAGGATTCGTTCCAGGGACGTCACGAGGGAAAGTGACACCAGTCACGTGATCTCCCTGGAGCGGTACATTGAAGGCCCTTGGATGGGTGCAGGTCAGGTGTAGGGATAGGTTTAGAGTTGGGGTGAGGTTTAGGTTTGGGGAGTATGGTGAGAAAGACGGTAGGGTTAGGGTTAGGTCCCAGGAGGCTCTAGGCGATGAACACCAAGCATTATAGTACACATTACAGTTAGGGTGAGGTTTAGTTTGAGGTCTATGGTGAGGGTAATGGTTAGTTGTAGGGTTAGGTGCGAGGAGCCTCCAGGCTCTGAAACCCCATCAGGACTGTGGTGTCCCCAGAAGTCTAAGAGGAGGGCACATGGGAGGGTGCCGGTCAGGCTTAGTCTTTGGGTGCCAGCGCCAGCCTCGGGTGTGGGCCACTCTTTGGTTGGGCCTCAACAACACCCTGTGCAGCTCCCTCTGTGCTTTGCAAACGACATAGTGATGTTCTGTGTTCCATGCCGAGTAATCCTGCACTGCTTCTGGGCCCCATGTGCGTGGTGTTCTCAGACTTAGGACTTGGGTCCCTATTGGAAGAGAGCCTTAGCTAGGGATAGGATTAACCAGAGATGTAGAAAGGGCTGCCACAACACCAGTCCTGAGATTTCTCTGGAGGGCTGGAGTGTCCATGCATAGGTGTGGGTCAGGTGTAGGGTAAGGGTTACAGTTGGGATGAGGATTAGGTTGAGGGTTACAGTGACAGTCAAGCTTAGGGTTAGGGTTTGGTCCCAGAGGCTACAGGTCCTGAAACTCCAGAAATGCAGTGATCTCCCTGGAGGGCTGAGTGGGGGGCGCATGGGTGGATGCCTGTCATGCCTGGTCTTTGCGTGCCAGGGCCAGCCTCATATGTGGGCCACTCTTCGGATGGACTTTAGCAAACCCTTTGTGCAGCTCCATCCAGGTTTAGAAATGGCAAGATGCTGTTTAACGTTCTGTCCTGAGTAATCCTGGACCATTCTTGGGCCCCATGTGTCTGGTGTTCTCAGACGTAGGCACTGGGTTCCCATTAGGACAGATCCTTAGCTAGGGGTAAGGTTCATTCCAGAGATGTCACTAGGGCTGAAGCGACACCAGTCTCAAGTTCTCCCTGAAGAGCCGAATTGAGAGTCCAAGCTCAGGTGGGGGTCAGGTGTAGTGTCAGGGTTACATTTGGGGCGAGGGCTCAATGAGGGATAGAGTGAGGATCACAGTAAATTTGAGGGTTAGGTTCCAGGAGACACCATGTACTGAATGCCAAGCAGTGCAGTGGTCTCCCTGGAGGGCTGAGTGGAGGGCACATGGGAGGGTGTTGGTCAGTCTGTGCTTTTGAGTACCAGGGCAAGCCTCCGGTGTGGAAAACTCTTCGGTTGGGAATTAGCAACCCACTTGTGCAGCTCCCTCTGGGATTTGGAAATTAGCTGATAATATTCCACTCTCCATGCTGAGTAATCCTGGTCATCTTAAGGACCCCATTTGTGTGGTGAACTCAGACTTAAGATTTGGGTCACCATGGGGACAGAGCCTTAGTTAGAGTTGGCAGTAGGTACAGAGACATAAGCAGGACAGAATAGACAGTGGTCCCATGATCTCCCTGGAGAGGTGAACTGAGGGTTAGGGTTAGGGTTACGGTTAGGGTTACGGTTAGGATTACGGTTAGGGTTAGGGATAGGTCCCAGGAGGCTCCAGGTGCTGAACCCACAGCAGTGCAGTTGTCTTCCTGGAGAGCTGAGTGGAGTGCACAAGGGAGGGTGCCAGTCAGGATTAGTTTTTGGGTTCCAAGGCCAGACAACTCTATGGGCCACTGGTTGGGTAGGCCTCAGGCATCCTCTTGGGCAGCTGCAGCCAGGCCTTGGAAATGATATGGTGCTGTTCCAGGTTCTGTGCTGAGTGATCCTGCACAGCTTCTGGACACCATGTCCACGGTGTTGTCAGACTTTAGTATTCAGTCCCAATGGGGAGAGAGCCTTAGCTAGGGTTAGGGTTTGGTCCAGGGATGATGCCAAGTTGGAAGCGACTCCAGTATCATGATGTCATTCGAGGGCTGAAGTGATGGCCCATGAGACAGTGTGGGTCAAATATAGGGTTAGTGTTCGCTTGAGGGTTAGGGTTATGGTTACCTTAAGGGTTAGGTTTAGGTCCCAGGAGGCTCCAGGCGCTGAACCCACCGCAGTGCATTTGTTTCTCTGAAGTCCTGAGTGGAGTGCAAAAGGGAGGGTGCCATTCAGGTATAGTCTTTGGGTTCCAAGACCAGACAACTGTATGTGGCACTGATCAGGGAGGCCTCAGCAACCCTTTCAGGCAGCTACATCCAGGCTTTGGAAAGGACATAGTGAGGTTCCAGGTTCTATGCCGAGTGATCCTGCACCGCTTTTGGACCCCAGACATGTTGTGTTGTCAGACTTTTGTATTGGGTCCCCATGGGGAGAGAGCCTTAGCTAGGGTTAGGGTTCGGTAAGGGACATTGCAAGGGCCAAAGCAACTCCAGTCTCATGATCTCCCTCAAGGGCTAAAATGAGGGCCCATGCGACGGTGCGGGTCAAGTGTAGGGTTAGGGTTTGAGATGGGGTTAGGTTTCGGTTGAGGGTTCTCGTTAGAGTTAGGGTTAGGGTTCGGTCCCAGGAGGCTCCAGGTACTGAACCCACAGCAGTGAGGTTGTCTCTCTGAAGGGCTGAGTGCAGTGCACAAGGGAGGATGCCGGTCAGGATTAGACTTTGGTTTCCAAGGCCAGACTAGTGTATGTGCCACTGGGTTGGTAAGTCTCAGGAATCCTCTCACGCAAATGCATCCAGTCCTTTGAAAGGGCATGGTGATCTTCCAGGTTCTATGCCGAGTGATCCTTCACCCCTTCTGGACCCCAGGAGCGTGTGTGGTCAGACTTTGGTGATCGGTCCCTATGGGGAGAGAGTTTGCAAGGATTAGTGTTTGTTCCTGGGCCATTTCCGGGCCTGAAGCGACTCCAGTCTCGAGATCTACCTGAAGGGCTGAAGTGAGGGCTCATGGGATGGTGCGGGAAAATATAGGGTAAGGGCCGAGACAGGTTAAGGGTTAGGTGTAGGGTTCTGGTTAGTGTTAAGGTTAGGTCCCAGGAGGCTCCAGGCACTGAACCCACAGCAGTGTAGCTATGTCCCCGAAGGGCTGAGTTGATGGCACAAGGGAGGGTGCTGATCAGGATCAGTCTATGGATTCCAAAGCCAGACAACTGTATGCACCACTGGTCGGGTAGGCCTCAGGAATCCTCTCGGGCAGCTGTAGCCAGGCCTTCAAAAGGAAATGGTGATGTTCCAGGTTCTATGCTGAGTGATCCTGCACTGCTTAAGGACCACAGGCCCGTGTGTTGTTAGACTTTGGTATTGGGTCCACATTGGGAAACAGTCTTAGCTAGGGTTAGGGTTTGGTCCAGGGACATCGCCAGGGACGAAGTGACTCCAGTCTCGTGATCTACCTCTAGGGTAGAAGTGACGGCCCATCCGACGGTGCGGGGCAAGTGTAGGGTTAGGATTTGAGAAATGGTTAGGGTTTGGTTGAGGGTTCTGGTTACTGTTAGGTTTAGAGTTAGGTTTAGGGTTAGGTCCAAGGAGGCTCCAGGCGCTGTACCCACAGCAGTGCAGTTGTCTCCCATAAAGACTGAGTTGAGGGCACAAAGGAGGGTGCTGGTCAGGATTAGTCTTTGGTTTCCAAGGGTAGACAACTTTATGGGCCACTGGTCGGGTAGGCCTCAGGAATCCTCTCCGGCCCTGTAGCCTGGACTTGGAAACGACATGGTGATGTTCCAGGTTCTATACCAAGTGATCCTGCACCGCTTTTGGACCCCAAGTGTGTGGTGTTGTCAGACTTTGGTATTGGTTCCTCATGGGGTGACATCCTTAGCTAGGGTTAGTGTTTAGTCCAGGGATGTTGCCAGTACTGAAGCGACTCCAGTCTCATGATCTCCCTCAAGGGCTTAAGTGAAGGCCCATGGGACGGTGCTGGTGAAGTGTAGGGTTCATGTTCGAGATAGGGTTAGGGTTCGGGTGAGGGTTTTGATTAGGGGTATTTTTAGGGTTAGGGTCAGGTCCCAGGAGGCTCCAGTTGCAGAACTCACAACAGTGCCATTGTCTCCCTGAAGAGCTGAGTTGAGTGCACAAGGGAGGGTGCCGGTTAGGATTAGTGTTTGGGTCAAAGGCCAGACAACTCTATGGCCACTGGTCGGGTAGAAGTCAGGAATCGTCTCGGGCAGCTGCAGCTGGGTCTTGGAAATGACATGGTGATGTCCCAGGTTCTATGCTGTGTGGTCCTGCACTGCTGTGGACCCCATGTGAGTGTTGTGTCAGACTTTGGTATTGGGTCCTCATGGGGAGAGAGCCTTAGGTAGGGTTAGTTTTCAGACCAGGGACGTTGCCAGGCTGAACCGACTCCAGTCTAGTTTTCACCCTAGAGGTCTGAAGTGAGTACCCATGCGACGGTGCAAGTCAAGTGTAGGGTTAGGGTTTGAGATAGGGTTAGGTTTTGGTTGGAGGTTCTTTTTAGGGTTAGGGTTAGGGTTAGTGTTAGTATCCAGGAGTCCCCAGGCGCTGAACCCACAGCAGTGCAGTTATCTCCTGTAGGGGTGAGTTGAGGGCACATTGGGTGGTGCTTGGCAGGATTAGACTCTGGGTTCCAAGTCCAGACAAATGTATGGGACCCTGGTCTGGTAGTCCTCAGGAATCCTCTCAGGCAGCTGCAGCTGGGCCTTGGAAATGACATGGTGGTGTTTCAGGTTCTATGCGGAGTGCTCCTGCACCACATCTGGGCCCAAGGCACGTGGTGTTTTCAGACTTTGGTATTGGGTTCCCAGGGGAGAGAGCTTTAGTTAGTTTAGGGATTGGTCCAGGGACATCACCAGGGCCGAAGCGACTCCAGTCTGGTTATCTTGCTCGAAAGCTGACGTCTGGGCCCATGCGATGGTGCTGGTCAAGTGTAGGGTTCGGGTTCGTGATATGGTTAGGGTTCCGTTGAGGTTTCGGATTAGGGGTATAGTTAAGGTTAGGGTTATGTCCTAGGAAGCTCCAGGCGCTGAACCCACAGTAGTGCAGTTGTCTCACATCCTTAAGGGCCACTGTTCGAGTGGGCCTCAGTAATCCTCTCGTCAGCTGCAGCCGGGACTTTGAAACGACATGGTGATGTTCCAGGTTCTGTGCCGAATGATCCTGCACCGCTTCTGGACTCCAGGGGCATGGTGTTGTCAGACTTTCTTTTTGTGTCCCCATGGGGTGAGAGCTTTAGTTAGTTTAAGGTTCGGTCCTGGGATGTCGGCAGGGATGAAGCCACTCTAATCTGGTGATCTCCCTCGAAAGCTGAAGTTATGGTCCTTGCAATGTTGTGGGTCAATTGTAGAGTTAGGTTTCTGTGGAGGGTTCTGATTATTGGTGGTTGTAGGGTTAGGGTTACATTCCAGGAGGCTCCAGGCACTGACCCACAGTAGTGCAGTTGTCTCCCCGAAGGGCTGAGTTGAGTGCACAAGGGAGCGTGTCGGTCAGGAATAGTCTTTGGGTTCCATGCCAGGCAACCTTATGGTCCACTGGTCGAGTAAGCCTCAAATATCCTCTAGTGCAACTGTAGCTGGGACTTGGAAACGATATGGTGATGTTCCAGTTTCTAAGCCTATTGATCCCCACCGCTCCTGTATCCCAGGCACCTGGTGTTGTGAGACTTTCATATTGGGTCCCCTTTTTGAGAGAGCCCTAGCTAAGGTTAGGGACATACAGGAACGTCCAGGGACGTCGCCAGTGCCAAAGCGCCTCCAGTCTCGTGATCTCCCACAACAGCTGAAGTGAGGGCCAATGCAACAGTGCGGGTCAAGTGTAGGGTTAAGTTTTGAGATAGGGTTAGGGTTCGGTTGAGGGTTCTTGTTACTGTTAGGGTTAGGGTTAGGGTTAGGGTTAGGGGTTAGGGTTAGGGTTAGGGGTTAGGGTTAGGGGTTAGGGGTTAGGGGTTAGGGGTTAGGGTTTAGGGTTAGTGTTAGGGTTAGGGTTAGGGGTTAGGGTTAGGGTTAGGGTTAGGTTTAGGGATAGGTTTACGGTTAGGGTTAGGTCCCAGGAGGCTCCAGGCGCCAAACCCACAGCAGGGCATTGGTCTCCCCGATGGGCTTAGTTGAGGGCACAAGGGACGGTGCCGGTCAGGATCCGTCTTGGCTGACAAGGCTACAGACGTCGATCAGCCCCTTTTCAAGGAGGCCTCCGGAATTCTCTTGTTCAGATGCAGAGGGGCCTGGGAAATGACATGGTGAGCTTTTCGGGTCCATGCCTTGTCAGCCTGCACCTCTTCCGGACCCCAGGCGCGTGCTGTTGTCAGACTTTGGCATTGGGTCCTCTTGGGGAGAGAGCCTTCGCTAGGGTTCCGGTACGGTCCAGGGACGTTTACAGGGTCGAAGCGAGTCCGGTCTCGTGATCTCCCTCGAGGGCTGAAGTGAGGGCCCATGCAGCAAGACCGCTCAAGTGCAGGGTTAGGGTTCGAGGCCGGCTTAGGTTGCGATGGAAGGTCCGCGTTCAGTGTAGCGTTAGGGTTAGCGTTAACTCCCAGGAGGCTCCAGGCGCCGAAGCCACAGCAGGGCAGTGGTCTCCCCGAAGGGCTGAGTTGAGGGCACAAGGGACGGTGCCGGTCAGGATCCATCTTTGGCTGCCAAGGCCACACACGTGATTGGGCCCCTGGTCGTGGAGGCCTCCGGAATCCTCTCGGCAGCTGCAGCCGGGCCTGGGAAACGACATATTGAGCTTCCAGGTTCCATGCCGAGTCAGCCTGCACCTCTTCCGGACCCCAGGCGCGTGGTGTTGTCAGACGTTGGCATTGGGTCCTCTTGGGGAGAGAGCCTTAACTAGGGTTAGGGTTCGGTCCAGGGACGTCGCCATTGCCGAAGCGACTCCGGTCTCGTGATCTCCCTCGAGGGCTGTAGTGAGGGCCCATGCAGCAAGGCGGCTCAAGTGCAGGGTTAGGGGTCGAGGCCGGCTTAGGTTTCGGTGGAGGGTCCCCGTTCGGTGTGGGGTTAGGGTTAGGGTTAGGTCCCAGGAGGCTCAAGGCTCCGAACCCACAGCAGGGCAGTGGTCTTCGCGAAGGCCTGAGTTGAGGGCACAAGGGACCGTGCCGGTCAGGATCCGTCTTTGGCTGCCAAGGCCACAGACGTCGATCGGCCCCTGTTCGAGGAGGCCTCCGGAATCCTCTTGGCAGCTGCAGCCGGGCCTGGGAAACCACATGGTGAGCTTGCAGCTTCCATGCCGAGTCAGCCCGCACCGCCTCTGTACCCCAGGCGCGAGGTCTTGTCAGACTTTGGCATGGGGTCCCCATGGGGAGGGAGCCTTAACTAGGGTTAGGGTTTGGTCCAGGGACGTCACCAGGGCTGAATCGACTCCAGTCTCGTGATCTCCCTCGAGGGCTGAAGTGAGGGCCCATGCCAGAAGGCGGCTCCATTGCAGGGTTAGGGTTCGAGGCAGGCTTATGTTGCGGTGGAGGGTCCCGTTTCAGGGTACGGTTAGGGTTAGGTCCCAGGAGGCTCCAGGCGCCCAACCCACAGCAGGGCAGTGGTCTCCCCGAAGGGCTGAGTTGAGGGCACAAGGGACCGTGCCGGTCAGGATCCGTCTTTGGCTGCCAAGGCCACACACGTGATTGGGCCCCTGGTCGAGGAGGCCTCCGGAATCCTCTCGGTCAGCTGCAGACGAGCCTGGGAAACGACATGGTGAACCTGCAGGTTCCATGCCAAGTCAGCCTGCACCGCTTCTGGACCCCAGGCGGGTGGTGTTGTCAGACTTTGGCATGGGGTCCCCATGGGGAGCGAGCCTTAGCTAGGGTTAGGGTTTAGTCCAGGGACGTCGCCAGTGCTGCATCGACTCCAGACTCATGATCTCCCTCGAGGGCTGAGGTCAGGGCCCATGTCAGAAGGCAGCTCCATTGCAGGGTTAGGGTTTGATGCCGGCTTAGGTTGCGGTGGAGGGTCACGGTTCGGGGTAGGGTTACGTTAGGTTTAGGTCCCAGGAGGCTCCAGGCGCCCAACCCACAGCAGGGCAGTGGTCTCCCCAAAGGTCTGAGTTGAGGGCACAAGGGAGTCTACCAGTCAGGATCCGTCTTTGGCTGCCAAGGCCACACACGGGATTGGGCCCATGGTCTAGGAGGCCTCTGGAATCCTCTCAGCAGCTGCAGCCGGGCCTGGGAAACGACATGGTGAGCTTCCAGGTTCCATGCCGAGTCAGCCTGCACCTCTTCCGGACCCCAGGCGCGTGGTGTTGTCAGACGTTAGCATTGGGTCCTCTTGGGGAGGGAGCCTTAGCTAGGGTTAGGGTTCGGTCCAGGGACGTCGCCAGGGCCGATGCAACTCCGGTCTCGTGATCTCCCTCGAGGGCTGAAGTGAGGGCCCATGCAGCAAGGCCGCTCAAGTGCAGGGTTAGGGTTCGAGGCTGGCTTAGGTTGCGATGGAGGGTCCGCGTTCGGTGTAGCGTTAGGGTTAGCGTTAACTCCCAGGAGGCTCCAGGCGCCGAACCCACAGCAGGGCAGTGGTCTCCCCGAAGGGCTGAGTTGAGGGCACAAGGGACCGTGCCGGTCAGGATCCGTCTTTGGCTGCCAAGGCCACAGACGTCGATCGGCCCCTTTTCGAGGAGGCCTCCGGAATCCTCTCGGCAGCTGCTGCCGGGCCTGGGAAACGACATGGTGAGCTTCCAGGTTCCATGCCGAGTCAGTCTGCACCGCTTCTGGACCCCAGGCGCCTGGTGTTCTCAGACGTTATAATTGGGTCCCCATGGGGTGGGAGCTTTAGTAAGGGTTAGGGTTTGGTCCAGGGACATCGCCAGGGCCAAAGCGATTCCGGTCCCGTGATCTTCCCCGAGGGCTGAAGTGAGGGCCCTTGCAGCAAGTAGGCTCAATTGCAGGGTTAGGGTTCGAGGCAGGCTTAGGTTGCAGTGGAGGCTCCCTCTTCATGGTCGGGTTAGGGTTAGGGTTAGGTCCCAGGACGCTCCAGGCGCCGAACCACAGCAGGGCAGTGGTGTCCCCGAAGGGCTGAGTTGAGGGCACAAGGGAGGCTGCCGGTCAGGATCCGTCTTTGGCTGCCAAGGCCACACACGTGATTGGGCCCCTGGTCGAGGAGGCCTCCGGAATCCTCTCGGCAGCTGCAGCCGGGCCTGGGAAACGACATGGTGAGCTTCCAGGTTCCATGCCGAGTCAGCCTGCACCTCTTCCGGACCCCAGGCACGTGGTGTTGTCAGACGTTGGCATTGGGTCCTCTTGGGGAGAGAGCCTTAGCTAGGGTTAGGGTTCGGTCCAGGGACGTGGCCAGTGCCGAAGCGACTCCGGTCTCGTGATCTCCCTTGAGTGCTGAAGTGAGGGCCCATGTGACATTTCGGCTCATGTGCAGGGTTAGGGTTCGATGTAGGCTTAGGTTTCGGTGGAGGGTCCTGGTTAGTTGTAGGGCTAGGGTTAGGTCCCAGGAGTCTCCAGGCCCCAAACGCACAGCAGGGCAGTGGTCTCCCCACAGGGCTGAATTGAGTGCACAAGGGACGGTGACTGTCATGGTCCATCTTTCGCTGTCAAGCCCACACACGTGAATGGGCCCCTGGTCGAGGACGCCTCCGAATCCTCTTGGTCACCTGCAGACCAGAATGGGAAACGACATCTTGAGCTTCCATGTTCCATGCCAAGTCAGCCTACACCGCCTCTGGACCCCAGGCGCGTGGTGACGTAAGACGATGGATTTGGTTCCCCATGGGGAGAGAGCCTTAGCTAGCGTTAGGGTTCGGTCCAGGGACGTCGCCAGGACCAAAGCGACTCCGGTCTCGTGATCTCCCTCGAGGGATGAAGTGAGGGCCCATGCGACAAGGCGCCTCAAGGGCAGGGTTAGGGTTCGAGGCAGGCTTAGGTTGCGGTCGAGGGGCCCAGTTCAGGGTAGGGTTAGGTATAGGGTTAGGTCACTGGAGGATCCAGGCACCGAATCCACAGCAGGGCAGTGGTCTCCCCGCAGTCCTGAGTTGAGCACACAAGGGACGGTGACGGTCAAGATCAGTCTTTGGCTGCCAAGGCCACACACGTCGATGGGCCCTTGGTCAAGGAGGCCTCGGAATCCTCTCGGGCAGCTACAGCCTGGCCTCGGAAACGACATGATGAGCTTCCAGGTTCCATGACGAGTGAGCCTGCACCGCTTCTGGACCCCAGGCCCATGGTGTTGACAGATGTTGCAATTGGGTCCCAAGGGGGAAAGAGCCTTAGCTACGGTTAGGCTTTTGTCGAGGGATGTCGCCAGAGCCGAAGCGACTCTGGTCTCGTGATCTCCCTCGAGGGCTGAAGTGAGCGCCCATGCCACAAGGCGGCTCAAGTGCAGGGTTACATTCGAGACAGGCTTAGGTTTAGGTGTAGGGTCCCGGTTAGGGGTACGGTTAGGGTTAGGGTAGGTCCTAGAAGTCTCCAGGTGCCGAACCCTACCAGGGCAGTGGTCTCCCCGAAGGGCTAAGTTGAGGGTACAAGGGACGGTGCTGGTCAGGATCCGTCTTTGGCTGCCAAGGCCACACACGTCAAGGGCCCCTGGTCAAGGACGCCTCCGAATCCTCTCGGTCAGCTGCAGACCGGCCTGGGAAACGACATCTTGAGCTTCTAAGTTCCATGACAAGTGAGCCTGCACCGCTTCTGGACCCTAGGTGCGTGGTGTTGTTCAGATGGTGGATTTGGTTCCCCATGGGGAGAGAGCCTTAGCTAGGGTTAGCGTTTGGTCCAGGGACGTCGCCAGGGCCGAAGCGACTCCGGTCGTGATCTCCCTCGAGGGCTGAAGTGAGGGCCCATGCGACAAGGCAGCTCACGTGCAGGGTTAGGGTTCGAGGCAGGCTTAGGTTGCGGTGGAGGGTCCCGGTTAGGGGTATGGTTAGGGTTATGGTTAGGTCCCAGAGGGCTCCAGGCGCGGAACCCATACCAGGGCAGTGGTCTCCCCGAAGGGCTGAGTTGAGGACACAAGGGACGCTGACGGTCAGGATAAGTCTTTGGCTGCCAACGCCACACACGTCAATGGGTCCTTGGTCAAGGACGCCTCTGAATCCTCTGAGGCATCTGTAGCCCGGCCTGGGAAACGACATGCTGAGAACAGGTTCAATGCCTTGTGAGCCTGTACCGCATCTGGACCCCAGGCACGTGGTGTTGTCGGATGGTGGAATTGGGTCCCAATTTGCAGAGTGCCTTAGCTAGGTTTAGGTTTCGGTCCAGGGACGTCACCAGGGCCAAAGCAACTCCAGTCTCGTGATCTCCCTCGATGGCTGAAGTGAGGGCCCATGCTACAAGGAGGCTCAAGTGCATGTTTATGGTTTGAGTCACGCTTAGGTTTCGGTGGAACTTCCCGGATAGGGGTGGGATTCGGGTAAGGTCCTAGGAGGCTCCAGGCGCCGAACACACAGCAGGGCAGTGGTCTCCCCGAAGGGCTGAGTTGAGGGCACAAGAGACCTTGACTGTCAGGATCAGCCTTTGGCTGCCAAGACCACACACGTCAATGAGCCCCTCGTTGAGGAGGTCTCCAGAAGCCTCTCGGGCAGTTGCAGCCCTGCCTGGCAAACGACATTCTGAGCTCCAGGTTCCATACTGAGTAAGCCTGCACCGCTTCTGGTACCCAGGCGTGTGCTGTTGTCAGTCAGTGGAATTGGGGCCCTATTGGGAGAGAGCCTTAGCTAGTGTTAGGTTTTGGTACAAGGACGTCACCAGGGCTGACGCGACCCCAGTCTCGTGATGTCCCTCAAGGGCTTAAGTGACGGCCCATGCGACAAGGCGACTCAAGTGCAGGGTGAGGTTTCGAGGCAGGCTTAGGTTTTGGTGGAGTTTCCCGGTTAGGGGTAGGGTAGGGTTAAGTTAGGACCCAGGATTCTCCAGGCGCCTAATTCACAGCAGGGCAGTGGTCTCCCCAAAGGGATGAGTTGAGGGCACAAGGGACGGTGATATTCAGGATCAGTCTTTGGCTGCCAAGGCCACACATGTCGATGGGCCCCTGGTCGAGGACACGTCCGAATCCTCTCAGTCAGCTGCAGACCGGCCTGGGAAACGACATGTTGAGCTACCATGTTCTATGCCGTGTGAGCCTGCAATGCTTCTGGACCCCAGGCGCATGCTGTTGACAGACGCTAGAATTGGGTCCCAAGGGGGAAGGAGCCTTAGCTACGGTTACACTTTGTTCCAGGGATGTCGCCAGGGCCGAAGCGACTCTGGTCTCATGATCTCCCTCCAGGGCTGAGGTGAGCGCACATGAGACAAGGATGCTCAAGTGCAAGGTTATGGTTCGAGGCAGGCTTATGTTTCTGTCTAGTTTCCCGATTAGGGGTAGGGTTAGGGTAAAGGTTAGGTCCCAAGATTCTCCAAGCACCGAATCCACAGCAGGGCAGTGGTCTCCCCGAAGGTCTGAGTTGAAGGCACAAGGGATGGTGACGGTCAGGATCAGTGTTGGCTGCCAAGGCCACACAAGTCGATGGGACCCTGGTCAAGGACACCTCCGAATCCTTTCGGTCAGCTGCAGACCGGCCTGGGAAACGACATGTTGAGCTTCCATTTCTATGCTTAGTGAGCCTGCACCGCTTCTGGACCCTCGGCGCATGCTGCTGTTAGACGGTGGAATTGAGTCCCCTTGGGGAGAGAGCCTTAGCTAGGGTTAGGGTTCCGTCCAGGGACTTCGCCAGGGTCGAAGCAACTCCAGTCTCCTGATCTCCCTGGAGGGCTGAAGTGAGGGCCCATGCGACAAGGTAGCTCAAGTGCAGGGTCAGGTTTCGAGGCAGGATTAGGTTTCGTTGGAGGGACACAGATAAGTGTATGGTAGGGTTAGGGTTAGGTCCCAGGTGGTTCCCGGTGCCGAACCCACAGCAGGGCAGTGGTCTCCCTGCAGGGCTGAGTTGAGGGCACAAGGGACAGTAATGGTCAGGATCAGTCTTTGGTTACCAAGGCCACAAAGTCGATGGCCCCTGGTTGAGAAGGCCTCTGGAATCCTCTGGGGCAAATGCAGCCCGTACCGGGAAATGACATTTTGAGCTTCCAGGTTCCAAGCCGACTGACCCTCACCGCTTCTGGACTCCAGGAATTTGGTGTTGTCAGAGATTGGAATTGGGTCTCCATGGGTAGAGAACCTTAGCTAAGGTTAGGGTTTGGTCCAGGGAGGTCGCCAGGACCGAAGTGAGTCCGGTGTCGTGATCTCCCTCGAGGGCAGAACTGAGGGCCCATGCGACAAGTCGGCTCAAGTCCAGGATTAGGTTTCGAGGCAGGCTTAAGTTTCATGGAGGGTCCCGGTTCGGGCTAGGATTAGGGTTAGGTTTAGGACCTAGGTGGCTCCAGGCGCCGAACCCACATCAAGGCTGTGGTCTCCCCGAAGGGCTGAGATGAGGGCACAAGGGACATTGACGGCCAGGATCATTCTTTGGATGCCAAGGCCACACACATCGATGTGTCACTGGTCGAGAGGGTCTCTGGAATCCTCTCTGGCAGATGCAAACCGGCCTGGGAAACATGTTGAGCTTCCAGGTTCCATGCTGAGTGAGCTTGCACCGCTTCTTGCCCTGGCACGTGCTGTTGTCAGACGGTGGAATTGGGTCCCCATGGGGAGAGAGCCTTAGCTAAGGTTAGGGATCATTCCAGGGACGTCGCCAGGGCCGAAGCAACTCCGGTCCCGTGATCTCCCGTGAGGGCTGAAGTGAGGGCCCATGCGACAAGGTGGCTCAAGTGCAGGTTTAGGGTTCGAGGCAGGCTTAGGTTTCGGTGGAAGGTCCCGGTTAGGGGTACGGTTAGGGTTAGGGTTAGGTCCCAGGAGGCTCTAGTTGCCGAACCCACAGCAAGGAAGTGGTCACCCCGAGGGAGTGAGGTGAGGACACAAGGGACAGTGACGTTCAGTATCAGTCTTTGGCTGTCAAGGCCACACACGTCGATGGGTCCCTGTTCGAGAAGGCCTCCGGAATCCTATTGGGTAGATGTAGCCCTGCCTGGGTTGAGCTTCTACGTTTCATACCAAATGAGCCTGCACCGCTTCTGGACCCCAAGCACGTGGTGTTGTCAGACGATGCAATTGGGTTCCCAGGGGGAGAGAGCCTTTGGTAGGGTTAGGGTTTGGTCCAGGGAGGTCTCCAGGGCCTAGGCGACCCCAGTCTGGTGATCTCCCTCGAGGACTGAAGTGAGGGCCCATGCGTCAAGGTGGCTGAAGTGCAGGGTTAGGTTCGAGGCAGTCCTAGGTTTCCGTGGAGGGTCACGTTTAAGGGTATGGTTAGGGATAGGGTTAGGTCCCAGGAGGCTCCAGGCGCCGAACCCACAGCAGGGCAGTGGTCTCCCCGAAGGGCTGAGTTGAGGGCACAAGGGACGGTGACGGTCAGGATCAGTCTTTGGCTGCCAAGGCCACACAGGTCTATGGGTTCCTGGTGTAGGAGGCCTCCTGAATATTTCAGGCAGATGCCACCCAGCCTGGGAAACGACATGGTGAGCTTCCAGGTTCCATGCCGAGCGAGTCTGCACCGCTTGTGTACCCCAGGCACGTAGTGTTGTCAGACGTTGGTATTGGGTCTCCAGGTGAGAGATCTTTAACTAGGGTTAGGGTTTGGTCTAGGGACATCGTCAGGGCCAAAGTGACAACGCTCTCATTATGTCTCTCGAGGGCTGAAGTGAGGGCCCATGCGACGGGGCATCTCTAGTTTAGGGTTCGGTTATGAGGCTGGCTTAGTTTTCGGTGGAGGGAACTGGTTCAAGGTAAGATTAGGGTTAGGGTTAGTTTTCAGGAGGCTCCAGGCGCCGAACCCATAGCAGGCCAGAAGTCTCCCCGAAGGGCTGAGTTGGGGGTACAAGGGAGACTGCCGGTCAGGATCAGTCTTTGGCTGCCAAGGCCACACATGTCGATGGGCCCCTTGTCGGTGAGGCCTCAGGAATCCTCTCGGGCAGCTGTAGCTGGGCCTGGGAAATGACATGGACAGCTTCCAGGTTCCATGCCGATTGAGCCTCCACCGTTTCTGGACCCCAGGCAAGTGGTTTGTCAGATTTTGGTATTGGGTCCCCATGGGGAGAGTGCCTTAGCTAGGGGTAGGTTTCTTTCCAGGACGTCGCCAGGGTCTAAACGACTCCAGTCTCGTATTCTCCCTCGAGGCCTGAAGTGAGGGCCCATGCAACGGGGCGGCTCAAGTGTAGGGTTACGGTTCGAGGCTGGCTTAGGTTTCGGAGGAGGGTCCTGGTTTTGGGTAGGGTTAGGTTTAGGTCCCAGGAGACTCCAGGCGCTGAACCCACAGTAGGACAGTGGTCTCCCCGAAGGGCTGAGTTGTGGGCACAAGGGAGCGTGCCGGTCAGTATCAGTCTTTGGTTGCCAAGGCGAGACACGTCCATGGGCCCCTGGTCGTGGATGCCACAGGAATCCTCTGTGGCCCGTGCAGCCGGACCTGGGAAACAGAGTGAGCTTCCAAGTTCCATGCCGAATGAGCCTGAACCGCTTGTGGATCACAGGCATGTAGTGTTGTCAGACTTTGGTTTTGGGTCCCTAAGGGGAGAGAGCCTTAGCTAGTGTTTGGATTCGGTCCAGGGACGCTGCCAGGGCCGAAGCGACTCTGGTGTCGTGATCTCCCTCGAGGGCTGAATTGAGGGCCCATTACATGGGGCTGCTCAAGTGTAGGGTATGGTTCTAGGTCCCTTTTATTTTCGTTGGAGGGTCCCCTTTTGGAGTGGGGTTAGGGTTAGCGTTAGGTCCCTGGTGTCTCCAGGCGCCAAACCCTCAGAAGCCAGTTGTCTCCACGGAGGTCTGAGTTTAGGGCAGAAGGTTGGGTGCCGGTCAGGATCACTCTTTGGCTTCCAAGGCCACAACCTCTCTGTGCGATGTTCTGGGAGGCCTCAGGAATCCTCTCGGGCTGTTGTAGCCGGGTTGGGAAATGACATGTTGAGGTTCCAGGTTCCATGCCGAGTTAGCCTGCACCGCTTCTGGACCCCGGTTGCATGGTGTTGTCAGACTGTAGTATTGGGTCCCCATGGTGAGAGAGCGTTAGGTAGGTTTAGGTTTCATTCCAGGGACATCACCAGGACCGATGCGACCCGAGACTCATGATCTCCCTCGAGGTCTGAAGTGAGGGCCTATGTGACGGTGGGTCTCAAGTATAGGGTCAGGGTTCGAGGTCGGCTTAGACTTCGGTGGAACTTTCCGTTTAGGGGTCGCATTAGGCTTAGGGTTAGGTCCCAGGATTCTCCAGGCGTTGCACCCACAGTTGTGCAGTGGTCTCCCCGAAGGTCTGAGTAGAGGGTACAGGGAGGGTGCCAATCAAGACCAGTCTTTGGCTTCCAATTTCACACAAATATATGGCCCCCTGAAGGTTAAGCCTCAGGAATCCTCTCGGGCAGCTGCAGCCGGGCCTGGGAAATGATATGGTGAGGTTCCACGTTCCATTCCGAGTGACCCTTTACTGCTTCTGGACCCCAGCCACGTGATGTTGTCAGAGGTTTATGGTTCGGTCCAGGAAAGTCGCCAGGGTCGAAGCAACATCAGTGTTTTGAATTCCATGGAAGGCTGAAATGAGGGCACATGTTCCGACATGGATCTGTTGTAAAGTTAGTGTGATATATAGGGTTAGGTGTAGGGTGAGTATTCTGGTTAGGGTTACCATTAGGTTTAGGGTTAGCTCCCTGGAGGCTCCGGGTTGTTACCCCAGAGCAGAGCAGGTGTATCCCCAAAGGGCTGAGTGGAGTCACAAGGGTGTGTGCCAGTCAAGATTATTCTATGGGTTCCAAGGCTAGACATATGTATGTGCCACCCTTACTGTAGGCTTCAGGAATCCTCTCGTGTAGCTGCCGTCTCGCTTTGGAAATGACATGGTGATATTCCACGTTCCATGTCGAGTATTTCTTCATAAATTCTGGAACCCATGTGCATGCTGTTATTAGAAAATGTACAAATGTATATTTTCTGGTGGAATGATATCTCCCTTGATGTCTTTGCAGTGTTAAAGTGCCCTTCTATGTATGTATGAGTATCAATTCTTTACTTTAGGTTTTCAGTGTTTTGTGTATTGGATTCTCTCAGGTTGAGCACATGTATGTTTACAATTGTTGTATCTTTCGTTGGATTATACCTTTTATCATTATAATTTCCTTCTTTCCCTCTTCTTAGAGTTTTATTTTTAAATGTAAAAGGATGTCAACTTTTCATTGAAATATTCTTCACACATTTGTTGTATTAGTTTTAGGCATACATTGTAGTCATTCCATATGTCTATAAATTATGTTGTCCTTCAGCACAAGTGTAGCTATCCTGTGAAAGCATGCAACAGTATTATTACAGGATTAACTCTATTCAATTGGCTATCTCTTGTATCCCTAGGACTCATTCGTTCCATAGCTGGAAGCAGTTCTCTCTCTCTCAAAGGTGTCAATTCTTTATCTAACCTAAATACTCTGGTGGTAAACACAATTACTTGCTCAGCATGTGTAAATTGGCCGTCTATTTTTCTGTGGACATTGCTTAAAACATTACAAATGATGTCATTATGTTAATAAATTCTGTTTCATTCTTCACTCAAAAACAAGGAGAAGGAAAAGGTTTCTTTGTGTCCCAGGCCCTGTCACTAAGACCCTTCCCATTGTGGAGAACAGGCGGAGTTGCCCAGAGCACCTTCAGTCCCTCAGCTGAGCGACCAAGGCCTTCAACTTTGCAGGAATTCCCATGGTAGCCAGCAGAGAGAGCTCAAGCACCACAGACCCGGAGGGGCGGCCTCCTCTGCCTAGGCAGTGATGGCCAGCAGAGGGCGCACCATCAGCTTTTCTGACCCAGGGCACTTCAGAGCAGGAAGAGCTGCTGCTGCTCCCAGAGGACACAGGGCCTCTACCACTGTCTCAGGACAGAGAGCAGAGCTGTGTTTCCAGCGGGTTCTGCCGCCCGCCCCAGGGGAGACCTTGGGAGCTTTGCAGCAACTTGGCATCTCCTGAGTCGCCAGAGAGAAGCTGCCTTGTTGTACTGAGTGCTGAGGAGGGGGCGCTGCGTGGCTTCCCTGGGCATGATGGTTGCAAAACAGCATAGGCCATTGCATTTTCTGGGTTGTTCCCGTGTTTCACTCCTCAACTTCCTGGACAGTATTTGAACAAGTCGTATTTTACTAAAGGACTTGTGGATTGCAGGGTTCCACGACATCACCTCATAGATACAGTCGATGGTTTGTTCCAGATTCAGGCTTGTTTCCGGGAAGAAACCCTGACAGAAATTCAGAAGAACGGGAGCTGCATTCCATTAGGACTTGAATACACGAAATGTTTGTCTCAGGACCTTCTAGAAGAATGAGCTGTGACCCACTTTCCGAGTCCTGCTGGAACCAGTGACCGAGGTAAGGGCACAAACTGTCCCCCACAACATACATGCTTTTTTAAAAAATTTATGGTTATTTTTCCAACCTAATGAAGTGATTGAAAACTACAGAAAACCCCATAGGTAGGTGTCTTAACCTTCTGATATCTATTACTTTAAATTGCACTTAGTAAACATACAGTGTAATATTAGTTTCAGGTGTACAATGTAGAGCAACACTTCCATGCGTCACCTGGTGCTCATCCCAGGTGCACTTCGTAATCCCCAGAAGCTGTTTCATCCATTCCCCCACCTCATTGTGGAACCCCTCAGTTTGTTTTCTAGTTAAGAGTGTTTGTCACTGTCTCCTCCCCCCACCCCCCAATTTGTTTTGTTTCATTTCCATGTGTTAGTGAAATCATCTGGTATTTGTGTTTCTCTGACAGGCTTATTTCACCCAGCATAACATTCTCTCCATCCACCTCGTGGAAAATGACAAGATTTCATGTTTTTATGGCTAAATAATATTACATTCCATATACTACATCTCAGTTTATTCATCAGTTGATGGATGCTTGGTCAGTTTCCGTAATTTGGCTTTTGTAGAAAATGCTGCTGTAAACTCATGGTGCATGTATCCCTTTGAAGAATTATTTTTGTATTCTTTCTGTAAATACCTCATAGTGAAATTGCTGGATCGTAACATAGTTCTATTTCCTTTTTTTTTTTTTGACGAATCTCCATGTTGTTTTCCAGAGTGGCTGCACCAGTTTGCATTCCTTCCCACAATGCAAGAGGGTTCCTCTTTCCCCACATCCTTGCCAACACCTGCTGTCTCATCATTCATTGATTTTAGTCATTTTCACAGATGTGACGTGTTATCTCATTGTACTTTTGAATTGTATTTCCCTGAAGATGAGTAATGCTGAGCATCTTTTCATGTGTCTCTTGGCTATGTTTATGTCACCTTGGGAAAATGTCCATTCATGTCATCTGCCCATTTTTAATTGGATTTCTCATTTTTTGGGTGCTGTATAACTTTATATATTTTGGACGGTAAACCTTTATCAGATGTCGTTTACAAATATTATTCTGTAGGTGTTTTAGTTTTGTTGATTATTTCCTTTGTGACAGAAGCTTTTTATTTTTATGAAGTCCCATTATTTTTGCTTGTGTTTCCCTTACCTCAGGAGATATATCTACAAAGATGTTTGTACAGCCAATGTCAAATAAGATACTGCCTGTGTTAGGTATCCTCTGGGATTTTTATGGTTTCAGGTTTCACACATAGTTCTTTATTCATGTTGGATTTATTTTTGTGTATGTTGTAATAAAGTGGTCCGGTTGTGTTTTTGTTTTGTTTTGCAGGTTGCTGTCTAGTTTTTCCAAAACCACCTGTTGAGGAGACTTTTTTTAAGTTTATGTATTTATTTTTGAGAGAGAGAGAGAGAGAGAGGGAGAACATGCAGAAGAGGGTCAGAGAGAAATGGAGAGAGAGAATCCCACGCATGCTCTGCACTGCCCTGAGATCATGGTTGGAGCTGAATCCACAGTCACACGCTGTGGAGACACACATGTGTCCCAAGAGTATCTTTTTTTACCCATTGGATATCCTTTCCTGCTTTGTTGAGAATTAATTGACCATATATGTATGAGTTCATGCCTGGGTTTCCATTCTATTGGTCTCTGCGTCTATGTTTTTGTTGTTGTTGTTGGTTGCCAGTACCATACTGTTCTGTTCAGTACAGCTTTGTAATATAACCTAAAGTCTAGAAGCGTGATGTCTCCAGCTTTAGTTTTGGTCTTCAATTTCTTTTGGCTGTTTGGGGTCTTTGTCACTCCATACATATTTTGGGACTATTTGTTCTAGTTCTGTGACAAATGTTTTGTTTGTGTGATAGGGATTTCATTACATGTGTAGATTGTTTTGTGGAGTGTAGACCTTTTAACAGTATTTTGTTCTTCCTATCCGGGAACATGAAATGTATTTCCTTTTCTTTGCGTCCTCTTCCATTTCTTTCATCAGTGTTTCAAAGCCTTTAGAGTACAGATCTTTTACCTCTTTGGTTAGGTTTATTCCAGGTATCTTGGGGTATTTGGTGCACCTGTCAATGGGATTGACCCCTTACTTTCTCTTTCTGTTAATTCATTATTTGTCTACAGAAATGCAATAGATTTATGTACATTGATTTCTGTATATTTTGATTTGTTGAATTCATGTATCAATTCTAACAATTTTGAGGGGAATCTTTCATGTTTTCTATAGAGACCATCATGTCATTTCCAAATACTGAAAGTTCTATTTCTTCCTTGCCAGTTTGGATGCTTCTTATTTCTTTTTGTTGTCTGATTGCTGTGGCTATAACTTACAGTACTATGTGGAATAACAGTGGTGAGAGGGATCATCCCTGTCTTGTCCCTGACCTTGGAAGAAAAATTTCAATTTTTCCCCATTGAGGATGAGATGAGCTGTGGGTTTTTCATAGATGGCCTTTATTATGTGCAGGTAGGTTGAGTACCAATATACTTGCTAGGGGGTTTTATCGTGAATGGACGTGACATTTTGTCAAATCGTTTTCCTGCATGTCTTGAAAGCATCATATTGTTCTTATCCTTTCTTCTATTACTGTGGTGCATCATGTTGATTGATCTCTGAATGTGGAACCACCCTTGCAGTCCGGGAATATATCCCACTTGATTATGGTAAATGATTCTATTAATGTATTATTGACTTTAATTTGAAGGTATTTTGATGTGGATTTATGCATACATATTCATCAGGATATAGGTCTGTAGTTGTATTTAAATTTTTTTTAACATATTCAAAGTATTTATTTACTTAGAGACATAGAGTTCATAAAAGTGAGGGAGGGGCAGAGAGACAGGGAGAGGGAGAATCCTGGCCATGCTCCACACTGTCAGCACAGGGTCCAACGTTGGACTCGAACCCATGTGCTGCAAGATAATGTCCTAATCCAAAATTAAGATTTGGACACTAAACCCACTGAGCCACACAGGAGCCCCGGCAGTTTTCATTTTTAGTGGAGGCTTTAACTGGTTTTGGTATCAGCGTAATGATGGCCTCATAAGATGAATTTGTAAGTTTTCCTTCTTTTTTTATTTTTATTTTTTGTAATAATTCAAGAAGAATACATATTATCTCTTCCTTAAATGGATGGTAGAATTCATTAGTGAAGCCATCTGGCCCTGAACTCTTGTGTTGGTGGGAAATTTTTTTTATTACTGATTTGATTTCTTTCTGTTTTCAGATTTTATGTATCTTTCCGTTTCAGTTTTGGTAGTTTGTGTGTTTCTAGGAATTGTTCCATTTTTCTCAGAGTGTCCAATTTGTTGCATATAGATTTTCATAATATTATCTTCTAACTGTATTTTTGTGGTGTTGACTGTTATTTCTCCTGTGTTATTTGTGATTTTATTTGAGTCCTTTCCTTCTTCTTTGTGAAAAGTATGCCTAGGAGGTTTTCATGTTGATTACTGTTTTCAAGGAACCAGCCCCTGGTTTCATTGATTTGCTCTAGTGTCTTTTTGGTTTCTATATTCCTTATTTCTGCCTTAATCTCTATTATTTCCTTCCTTCGGCTGTTCTTCTCATTCCTTTAGTTATAAGTTAGGATTGTTGGGATTTTTCTTGCTCTTTATGGTAGGCTTGTACTGCTATATACTTCCATCATAGACTGCTTCTGCCGCATTCCAAATACTTTTACCAGTGTATTTTCATTTTCATTAGTTTCGGTGTATTTTCTCATTGATTTCCTGTTTGACTCATTCATTTGGTAGCATGTTATTTAACCTCCCTTTAATTGTGGCCTTTCCCCCTTAGTGTGTGTGTGTGTGTGTGTGTGTGTGTGTGCGTGCGCACACGTGGTTAACTTCAAGTTTCTTAGCTTTGTGGTCAGAAAAAATGCTTGGTTTGATCTCTGTCTTTGGGTACCTGTTGAGGCCTGATTTGTGACCTAGAATGTGATCAATTATGGAGAATGCCCCATGTGCACTTGAAAAGAATGTGTACTCTGTCATTTTAGTATGGAGTGTTTTGAATATATCTGCTAAACCCATCTGGTCCAGTGTGTCATTCAAAGCCATTGTTTCCTTGTTGGTTTTCTGTTTACAGGTTCTGTCTATCGATGTGAGTTATGTGTTAAAGTCCTCTAATATCGTTATATTATTATAAATGAGTTCTTTTATTGTTGTTGTTAAATGTTTTATATACTTGGTGGTTGCATGTTGGGGGCATCAAAATTTACAATCATTGGATCTTCTTGTTTGGTTGTCCCCTTTAGTATGAGATAGTGTTCGTCTTCATCTCTTGTTACAGCTTTATTTATTTTTTAAATTTAAGTCTTAGTTGACATACAGTGCATTCTCGGATTCGTGAGTAGAATTCAGTGATTCATCCCTTACATACAACACCCACTGCTCATCGCAACAAGTGCTCTTCTTAATACAGGTCCCCCATCTAGCCCAGAGCTGACCCATCTCCCTCCATGAATCTTCACTTTTTTTTCCTCTATCATTAAGAGACACATGTGGTTTGTTACCACTCTTCTCTTTTCCTGCCCCCTTCCCATGCTTTCATCTGTTTTGTTTCTTCAATTACACATGAGTGAAATGATATATTTGTCTTTCTCTGATTGACATATTTCACTTAGCATAACACATTCTAGATCCATCCACATCGTTGCAAATGACAGGATTTCATTCTTTTTGAAGCCGAGACATATTTGATTGTATATACGTATGTATGTATGTATAAATATATACACGTACACACACACACACACGCGCGCGCGTATACATGAATACACAGACACACACATACACAGACCCCACAACTTCTTTATACCTTCATCACTTGTTGGATACTTGGGCTTTCTCCATAATTTAGCTACTGTTGATAAAGCTGCTATAAATATTGGATGCATGCAATTTTACTACTAGGTATTGACCTAAAGGGTACCAAACTACAGTCTCAATTTTAAAGTTTTTTGCCCGATATAAGTATTGGTACTGGGTTTCTTTTGATATTATTGGCATGATAAATGTTTTTTCATTCCCTCAATTTAAATCTGCAGGTGACTTAAGTCCAAATAAGGCTTTGTAGGCAGCACCTAGATAGGCCTTGGTTTTTTTGTTTGTTTGTTTGTTTCTTTTCTTTTTCTTTTTTTTGTGTCCATTCTGTCTCCCTATCCAATGTCTTTTGATTGGAGCATTTATCGATTTACATTAGAGTAACTATTGATAGGTATATATTTAGTGCCCTACTAGTTGTTTTACCATTGTATCTTGATGTTTTCTCTGATCCTTTCTTGTCTGTAACAATTTTGGTCTTTCATTTCCACTAAAAGAGCCCGATTTATATATTCTTTACTTTTGACTGGTAGTATATTTCTTTACTCACTTTTAATATTTTTTTCTTTTTTGAAATTTAAGCCCAAGTTAGTTACCTTATAGTGGAATAGTTTCAGGATTAGAATTTAGTGATCCGTCAATTACAAAATATATCCAGTACTCATCCTAAGTGCTGTCTCTAATGCCCATCACCCATTTAGCCCATACCCCTATTCAGTAACCCTCCAGGAACCCTGAGCTTCTTCCCTCTATTTAACAGTGTCTTATCGTTTGACTCCATCTCTGTTTGTATCTTATTTTTGCTTTCCTTTCACTACGTTCTTCAGTGTTATGAATTCTCTCATCTGTGGAATTTAATATGATGTGTGTCTTTCTCTGACATATTTTGCTTATCATAATAAAGTCCAGTTCACTCCATGTTGTTGAAAATAGCAAGATTTCACTCCTTTTGATCGCCGTGTAATATTCCATTGTATGAATATACATCTTCTTTATCCATTCATCTGTCAATGGTCATTTGGCATCTTTGCATAATGTAGCTATTGTTGATAATGCTGCTATAAACATTAGAGTGCATGTGCCACTTGGAGTCAGCATTAATGTATCCTTTGTGTAAAAACCTAGTAGTGCAATTGCTGGGTCCTAGTGCAGTTCTATTTTTGGTTTTTGTAGCGAATCTCCATACTATTTTCCAGAGTGGCTACACCATTTTGCATTCCCACCAGCATTGCAAAAGCTTTCCCTTTGCATCCTTGCCAACATCTGTCTTTTCCTGAGATGTTAATTTTAGCTATTCTCATCGGCGTGAGGGGATATCTCATTGTGGTTTTGATGTGTATTTCACTTATGAGGAATGAGGTTGAGCATCTTTTCACGTGTGACCAATCTGGATGTCCTGTTAAAGTGTCTCTTCATGTCTTTTGCCCATTTCTTCTCTGGATTATTTGGTTTTTGGGTGTTGAGTGTGATAAGTTCTTGATAGATTTTGGATACTAACCCTTTATCTGATATGTCACCTGTAAATATCTTCTCCCATTCCATTAAGTTTCCTTTTAGTTTTCCTGATTGTGTCCTCTGCTGTGCAGAAGCTTTTTATCTTGAGGTCCCAATAGTTTATTTTGGTTTTATTGCCCTTGCTTCTGGAGAAATGACAAGCAAGAAGTTGTTGCGGTCAGGATCAAAGAGGTAGGTTGCCTGTTTTCTCCTCTAGGATTTTGATGGTTTCCTGTCTTATATTTAGATGTTTCATCCATTTTGAGGTGTGTGTGTGTGTGTGTGTGTGTGTGTGTGAGAGAGAGAGAGAGAGAGAGAGAGAGAGAGAGAGAGAGAGAGAAGTTTAAGAACATAGTCCAGGTTCATACTTGTCACTGTCCAGGTTTCCCAGTACCATTTGCTGAAGAGACTCTTCTTTTTCCTTTGGATATTCTTTCCTGCTTTGTGAAAGATTATTCAGCCATATGTTTGAGGCTCCATTTCTGGGTTCCATATTCTGGTCCTTTGATCTATGTGTCTGTTCTTGTGCCCGTACCATACTGTCTTGATGATTGCGGATTTCTAATGCACCATAAAGTCCAGAGTTGTAATGTCTCCATCTTTGTTTTTCTTTTTCAACATTACTTTGGCTCTTTGGGATCTTTTCTGGTTCCATACAATTTTAGGATTGTTGTCTCTAGCTCTGTGAAAAATGCTGGTGTTATTTTGATAGGAATTACATTGAATTTGTCGATTGCTTTGGATAGTATTGACATTTTAACAATATTTGTTCTTCTAATCCATGTACATGGGATTTTTTTTTCATTTCTTTGTGTCTTCTTCAACTTCTTTTATAGACGCTGTATGGTTTGTTCTTTTAATTTTTTAATGTTTATTTATATTTGAGAGAGTGAGCGAGCAAGTGAGAGCGCATGAGCGGGGGGGGGGGGGGAGGGCAGAGAGAGAGAGGGAGACACAGACTCTGAGGCAGGCTCCAGACTCTGAGCTGTCAGCACAGAGCCCGTCAAGGGACTCAATCCCACAAATGCAGGATCATGCCCAGAACCGAAGACGGCACTTAACCGACTGAGCCACCCAGGAGACCCTCTATTGTTTTAACTGTACTGATCTTTTCCCTCTGTGGTTGGGTTTATCCCTGGGTATTTTATGGTTTTCAGTGCAGTTGTAAATGACATCAATTCCTTGATTTCTCTGTTGATTCATTACTGGTTTATAGAAATGCAATCAACTTCTGCATATTGATTTTATATTCTGATACTTTCCTGAATTCCTGTATCAATCCTAGAAGTTTTTTGGTGGAGTCGTTCAGATTTTCCACGGAGAGTATCGTGTCTGTGAGCAGGGAAAGATTGATTCCTCCTAGCCAACTTGGACACCTTGTATTCTTTTTGATGTCTAATTGCTGAGGCTAAGACTCCCAACAGTATGGTGAATAACAGTGCTGAGAGTGGACATCCCCGTCGTGTTCCTGACCTTAGGGGGAAAGCTCAGTTTTTCACCACTGAAGATGATATTAGCTGTGGGACTTTCATATCTGGATATTCTCATGTTGAGGAGTGATACTTCTATCCCTCCTTTCATGAGTTTTTTTTTTTTTTCACCAAGAAAGGATGCTGCTGCATTTTGTCAAACGTTTATTCTGCATCTATTGAGAGGATCATGTGGTTGTTATCCTTTCTTTTATCAATGTGATGTATCACATCAGTTGATTTGCAGATATTGAATCTATTGTGCATTCCAGGAATAAAATCCACCTCATTGTCCTGAATAATCCTTTTTATGTATTGTTGGATCCGGTTTGCTACTTTTTGTTGAGAATTTTCGCATCCAGGTTCATCAGGGAAATTGGTCTGTAGTTTTCCTTTCCGGTGGGGTCTTTGTCCAGTTTGGACTCAAGGCCATGCCGGCCTCATAGAATGAGTTTGGAAATGTTCCTTCCATGTCTCTGGCCATGACCTTATCTTGTTCTTTCATTTGGGATGCATTCCTCTTATCTTGGCATTTTGGTTGAGTATTTACCTTCTCTGTTACCAAAGCTCATTATGTTACCTGCCTCTGGGATGAATGGCTTTATGAAGAGGAGATCATCTAGTGTCCAGGGCCTGGCACATCACGGAGTGTCTGTGGTGTGTGTTGCATGCACTGTTTTGTGTTCTGGCTGCACTATCCTTCAAGCCAGTTGTATGAGCAATGTATGGTCCTTGGCCAGAATGTTGTGAGACTTATCTAGGTCTGCTCCAATCTGCTTGTTAAGTGAGACTTGAAATGATTGCCACTAGAAGTGAAGCCCTGCATAACGGTCTGGTCAAGAGAGGTGGTATGGTCATGGGCTTCCCCTGGTCTTCTGGGGAAGGGGCCAGCTCCATTGGGACTGAAGCAAGATTGAATGACCTTGAAGGCCAGTCTCGCCAGAACACAGGAAGTTGGGGTTGTCGTAAGCAGCTTAGGCACCCAGTGTGGGGATTGCCTTGGTTCCAGCAGATGGCTCTGTGTTTTTTTTGCTGGGGGGGTGTGCAGAGCAGGGTAATGGCGCCACGCAGCTCCTCTGTCCTAGCTCTTTGTCCCCTCATTGTGAACACTGCTTCTCAGGGATGCTCTCCACGATGAGTGTATAATCTCCCCCAGTGTGTGCACCAGGTGTTGTACAGATCACTGTTTCAATGCCATCTGCCTGCAAGTTGTTTGCGCTTTCTCTTCAGGAGTAGGCCAGTGCCCTCATGGCTGTATCCCAGCCAAGACTGCTAACCTTTGAAACTCCACATTCTCAGGGTGCCTGGATGGCTTGGTTAAGTGTCTGACTCTTGATCCTGGCTCAGATCATGACCTCTTGGTTGTGGGATTCTCTCTTTCCCTGTTGTCTTGCCCCTCTTTTGCATGTGCTCCCTGTCTCTAACTTGAATAAACTTAAAAAAAAATAGTGGCATGGAATACCTTATTTAGGCAAGACTGCCTCTCTGAGGGGAATGGCAGGGATCTATCAGTTAAATTTCCAGCACTGACTAGGAAATTCTTTGCTGACTGGTTAAAGGTTACATTCCTGCAGGAATGAAATTAGGTTTAGTGACAAGTGGCCTTAACGTAAGTAACTCCATGATGGGCCTGTGATTTTTCTTAACATTCCAAACCCAAATTTTTACACATACATTTTTTTCATTAAATGTATAGCCCTAAATAATATTTTAGGCATCTACTGCCAGCCCAAAGATCATATCCTGTGAAACTGTGACCATCTCCTAATCATAGGTAAAGATCGACTCTGTGGTTCTAAGATCTTTGTGGCTCTAAGTTACTTTGATCTATGTTACTAAGATCTTTGTGAGTATAGGTTACTGCTGACCTTTTGAAGTCTTTGACGCAGGGACCCCCAGCCAGGTTGCTGACCCATCACTTAGGCACAGAAGCACCCTTTCCAAGTCACCCCGCTCTAAAGCGTTGTCTTTCCCTCTTGTACTTCTGGGACTTACCCTTTGGCAAGTCACATATCCTCATGCAAACATGTCAGTGTGGACCAGAGAAAGCTGCTTGCCTGTGACTCCCCCTTCATGGTCACATCTTATCCTTCTGAAACCCTTTGAACTCCCTATCGTTCGTCCAGTCTTTGGATGTCTCTTTGATTTGGAAATATTTGATTCTCTTGTATTCCTGCTAAAAATATACGTGAAAATAGTAAAGCAAGGGTTCTTTACAATAAGTGAGCCAGTCACAATGCTTCATCTGGCCGCGTGTATGTTTTTATTTTTGACAATGTTCAGGCATGATGTGACGTACATCCTGTAAAATCTGAGTATCATTCATTATCTAGCATAACCACCTTTATGGAAAGCCATTCAATGACATGCTCGTTCAAGATCAGAAAAACATTTACATACCACATAATAGAGTGGTATATACATACGTTATTATCTTAAAATATGTAAAGTAGATGTTTCTATGAAGTGTTTCTCATGCATTCAGTTTTCTGTACCATGAATGCTATTATTTAAATTAAATAATAGTAAGAACAAGAATAGGTACATGTACATCACTAGTAACTAATACTGGAATTGGTTATGTAATCTTATGTGTAGAAAAACCATGATTACTAATAATCTATTCTTTCATGATGGGTTTCTAGTTACCAAAAAAAATTGGGAGCATAATACTGAGTATCCACATACATCAGACTGTTTTCTCACTATTGATGTCATAATGGTTGGTACATGATCACAATCAATGTATCAAAGAGATATGGTAGTATGAAGTAAAGTTTATATTTGTATTCAGATTGCTTCGGTTTTAACCTCTCCTAGCCCAGACTCATCCCAGCTGGCACATTACAGTCATCCTGTCTCCTTAGGCTCCACTTGGCCATGACAATTTTTAGATTTTTCCATAGTTTTCATAAGGTGCAAAGTTTTGAGGGTACGTTTGTAGAATGTATTTTGTAGAATGATCCTTGGTTGGGATATGTCTAACGTTTGTTCAAATGCTTAAGCCAGAGTTATTGTGTTTTGGAGCAGAAGATCCAGAGGCATAGTTCCATCCATAATTATCACTTCACATAAAGATTGTTTACTCTGAAGATTGGGGTCTTTTTTGGTTCCATACAAATTTTAGGACTGTTGTCGTTCTGTGAAAACTGCTGTCGGTAATTTGATGGAAATTGCACTAATTCTGTCAATTGCTTTGGGAAGTATAGACATTTTCACTATATTTTACTTCTGATCCGTGAGTATGGAATGTCCTTCCACTTCTTTGTGTCATCTTGAATTTCTTTCATCACTGTTTTATACTTTTCTGAGTATAGGTCGCTCACCACTTTGGTTAGATTTATAGATATCTTATTTTTGTTGTATGATTGTAAATGGGACTGTTTTCTTAATGTCTCTTTCTACTGCTTCTGTATGGTCTACAAATGCAACAGATTTCTGTACAATGATTTTGCATCCTGTGACATTGCTGAATTCATTTATTAGTTCTAGCAGTTATTGGGTGGACTCTTTAGGGTTTTCTATATATAGTGTCATGTAATCTGCAAATAGTTTCATTTTGTTTGTCTGCTGGCTGTGGCTAGGACTTCCAGTAATTTGTTTACTAAAAGTGGTATGAGTAAACATCCTTGTCTTCTTCCTGACCTTACAGGAAAAGCTCTCAGATTTTCCCCATTAAGGTTGATTATAACTGCAGGGTTTTCATAGATAACCTTTATGATGTTAATGTATGTTTCCTGTAAACCTACTTTAGGGGGTTGCATGCATGAACGGATGTTGTACTTTGTCAAATGTTCCTTTCTGCATGTATTGAAATGACTGTATGCTTCTTTTCTTTTAACATTTACTAATTTTGAGAGAGAGCGTGAGCAGGGAGGGGCAGAGTGAGAGGGAGACATAGAATTCGAAGGAGTCTCTTGGATCTGAGCTTTCAGCACAGAGTCTGACGCAGGACTTGAACTCAGGAATCATGAAGTCATGACCTGAGCTGATTTCAGACTGTTAAAGGATCAGCCACCCAGATTTCCTGATCATCTGGTTCTTATCCTTTCTCCTGTTGATGTATTGTATCACATTGATTGATTTGCGAATATTGAACCACCTTTGTAGCTTGGGAATAAATCCCATTTAATTGTGGGATATATTTACAGTTGTTATATCTTCTTTTGGGATTGTACC
Source organism: Panthera pardus (assembly GCF_024362965.1). Classification (NCBI taxonomy): domain Eukaryota; kingdom Metazoa; phylum Chordata; class Mammalia; order Carnivora; family Felidae; genus Panthera; species Panthera pardus. Next base: position 19,326,981 of record NW_026526788.1, read on the forward strand.
ATTTACTGTTATATACTGTCCTCCTCTGTCTCTTGTTATGTACTTTTTTGAGTGTATTTTTTCTGATACAAATATTGCCACCCCAGCTTTCTTTTGACATTCATTTGTGTGATGTTTCTCTATCCTATCATTCTTGAGGTGTAAAGTGGGTCACTTGTAGGCATCAGAATCTGTTTTGTTTTGTCATCCATTCTTAGACCCTACCTCTCTAGACTGGAGCATTCACTCCATTTCCCTTCAAAATTGATTGCTATGTATATATGTATTGCCATTTTATTGCCTGTTTTGTTGTGGTTTCTAATGATTTTCTCTGATCCTTTCTTGCCTTTGTTTCATGTATTGCTTATTTTCTTTAGTGATACATTTTGATTTCTTTATTCTTAGCATATTTATGACTGGTTTTAGGATATGGCTACTATTAGGTGTTTATATAACCTCTTCTTCATTTAGCAGTTTGTATTAAGTTGATGGTCATTTACCTTTGAACCCATTACTTTCTCCTCCCTAGGTTTTTGGCAGATGTTATTATATTTCAAATCCATTTCTCTGAGTATTTTAACTGATTTTTTTCCAGAAATGTTCATTTTTTACTTGAACTTGTCTTCTACCTCTATACTGTCACTGTTGGTCTCTCATTTCCACTCAAAGAATCCCTCTTAATATTTCTTGCAGGACTGGTTTAGTGGTACAAACTCCTTTCGTTTTTCTTTGTGAAAGTCTGTGTCTCCTTCATCCTGAAAGATAGCCTTGCTGAATAGAGTATTCTTGGCTGCTGATTTTTCCATTCAGCACTTTGAATATGTGATGTCACTCTGGCTTGCCAAGTTTCTTTTCAGAAATATGTAGCTAGCCTCATGGGTCTTCCCTTCTAAGTTAAGGACTGTTTTGCTGCTTTTATGAGTTTTTCTTTACTCTCACCCTAATTTGTAAGTTTCCTTACAATAGGTTTGTGTGTTGGCCTGATTTTGATGGGAGTTCTCTAGTCTCCTGGATGTGGATGTTTGTTTTCCTCCCCCAATTAGGGAAGTTTTCAGCTATTGTTTCCTCAAATAAATTTTCTTCCCCATTTTCTCTTTCTTCTGGGACTCCTACAATATGAATACTATTATCTTTCCTGTAGTTACTGAGTTCCCTTAGTCTCGTCTCACGTTGCAGAATTCTGTTCTCTCTCTTTGGTTCAGTGTGATTAATTTCCATCACTTAGTCTTCAAGGTCACTAGTTTGTTCGGCTGCTTCTTCCATCCCTCTGTTCATTCCAGCAAGCATGTTTCTCCTTGATTGTGTCCTCAGTGTGTAACTATGTTATATCTTACCTCTGTCAGGGGTCTCACTCTTCTACTCATTCCACAACTCCAGTGAGTATCCTTATGATCATTGCTTTAAATTCTGTATCAGGTATGTTACTTATATGTCTTTGGCTTAGATCTCTGGCTGTGGCTTTGACTAGGTCTTTCACTGTGGATAAACATCTCTGTGTGTCCATTTTGTCTGTCTCTCTGGCTCTATTTCTCTGTGTTAGGAAAGTCAGCTGTGCCTTCTGATCTTGAAATTAATGCCGTTATGAAGAAGAGGTCCTGGAGTCCTCAGCAGTGCACATCTCCGTTTATAGAACCTGGACCTTCAGGAGGATATCGTATGGATATTGCTCACTCCCTGCTGTTGTGTCTGGGTTACTTTTCCTTTCAGTGCGGAGGTCTGCACTGAATGCGTGCCTGTTGTGGGCTGTGCTTGCTGTCAGTGGTGTCAGTGGGACCCAGGCAGGCCAGCTGAGTCAAGAATCAAGAATCAGCATGAATACATGTGTCTCCTGTGGCCTAAGCATTGTGTGAAATGCCATGTTTACGTTGCCTCTCTACACAGGCAGGGACCTGGCTATCACTCATCCTCCTGGATCACCCAGTGCTGGGTCAGCTGACCTCCAAAGCCCAGGATCTAAACTCAAGGGAATTCAGCCCCCCTGGGTTTTAATGCCCAATGTTATGGAGATTAGTCTTCCCTGGTGTGAGGGCTCACTTTTTCTGCCCCTTCTGCAGGCAGCCAGACTCCACCTTTCTGATGCAGCTTCTATTTAGGTGTGGAGTTTGTTCTGCCAGTCTTTGGATCGTTCTCTGGTTCATGAACTTGGATGTGGATGTTATGCAGTTGAAAACATGGGACAGTGTGAGCTCAGGGTCTGCTTAGTCTGCTATTAATTTTTTAAGTGTCTTATTATTTTGGATTTTTGAGACATGGGCAGACAGACTCATCTCACCCATGCACTTCAGGATTTGAAAGGAACGTTCCCACATTTGCTTCTAGTATTTTGTGCTTTGAAACTCTCTTTAATGAGGTATAATTTACATATAACAAAGAGCCTCAAATTAAAGGGTATAATTTGATGAGAATTGATCTCATGGATACAGCACCATGAAGTCACATGCTTTCTCTCTAAACCTTAAATCATGATCCCTTTGTGTCTAGAGCTAATGTTGCTTTTGGAGTAAGGACTTTTTTTTTTTTTTTTTTTTTTTTTTTTACATTTTCAGATATTGCCCAGGTGTCTGAAGGCCTGCACTAGGGTAGCTACCTCCTTTTCTGATAGACTGTATTCCCGAAAGTATTGCAGTCATTCTACCTTTGGACTTTATCCTGTGTTGTATCTTTCAGTCTGTTCACTTAATTTTGTTGGAGTACTTTAATGCTGAGGGATGCATAATTGGATTGATTTTCACTAAATGGTACGAGCTGCAGTTCCAATCATGACAGAAAGCACGTGCTTCCTGTGTTAGGTACTCAAGAGCAAGGCAGATACCCTGGGCACTTGAGCTGAGTATGTCATTCTGTCTTTTTGCCAGCCCTCTTCCCTTCCCTGGGAGACAAGCGTCTCATTTTGGTTACACAGAAATGTAGGTGAAGTCAGCAGAGAAGGGTCCCTTCTCTTCTCTTTCCTTTGTCTCTCAAACTCCCTGTTGCTGCCTTCTGCCTGTCCCTTTCCCTGACTCAATCCCCCAGGCCCACTGCTCCACTCCAGCCATGATCAGGGTGTCCTCCAGCTGCTGTCCTTCTGCTCTGGCCATCTCTCAGTGAGGAAACTGCAGGATGATTATGTAGTCCATGGGTCTGATCAAGAAATCTCTGCTCCTCAGAGTCCTCCTACACGTGGTGCTGTCTGTGGACACCTGGCATCCTGGGCATGGGTCTGACCCTCACTCCTCTACCACAGTCACTGCTAGTCCCTCATCCTTCTCCACCATTAGATCTCAGCCATTTCCTAAGGACAGATACCTATCTGACCCGAAGGCATCATGGACTCAGGGAATATTTCCAAAATAAATGAGCATAAACACCTAGATATAGGAAGGTCCCATCACCCCAGAAAACTCCCTCCACCATTTCCGGTACTTTGTTACCTGTGTGTACAGGAACCCCACTGTGTGCACCAATGGGGAGTGAGAGTAGATGGTCCTAGAAGCAGACGCTGACACAGAGACATAACGATGAAAGGTGGATTAGGGGACAGTAGGAAGGACAAAGTGGAGGGGACAGGATGGGCATGGAAAGCATTCAGGTAGATCTGGCACATTCTTAAAATGTATATACAAACATGATAGTCTGTCACCATGCACAGTCCTCTTCAAATTTCAAAAGAGTTGTCCTACAAGACAAAGAGATTTTGGTTTATTTCCCTGTGATCTTATGTTTTCCTACATGCATTCTGTCTTCTGTAGTTTATCCGTGGCTGTGGCCTCAGATGAACACTGTAGTGTGTGGCTGCATCTGTGAGATTATGTGTAATAGAAAATGATTGTCTTCAGATCTAGGTCTCTGAATGTACACATTCTCATAATTAGCTTTTCTTTCACTGTGTGGCAGGGCCCGAATTCTAATAGAAAAACGAGGGACATTGTCTTATTTTTTAAAACTGTGATTCCCACTCCCTGGGCTGAGTTGTTAACAGTCCTAGTTTAATGAACTCCTGTGACCATCTTTTTTGGAGGATCATTGTGTGGAGATATCTTAACTGAAACTATGAGAAGCGTGTTCCCAGAGATTTTGCAGATGCTTTATACACTGAATGTCTTCTTTTACTCTTGTTCTTAGAAACAAATATTACCCCTGTTTTCACAGATAACACAGCTGAGGCTCTGTGTAGGTCCCACTGAGAACTGTTATTAGGGCTGAGACAGCAGGAACACAGGCAAAGCCTCAGGATATTGTGAGAGAAGTTTGAGGAGATGCAAAGCTGTAGTCAGGGTGATGACAGGGGTCCAGCAGGGGTGGCATCTGGCCAGCCCTGAATTGTAGGATGACTCAGCTGATCTAGAACCTGTCTCCACTTTTAGTCTCACTGAGGGATATGAACTTGGGCATACAGCATTTTCATAAGAACAAGTTAAATTCCCCATATCTCCAGGGCTCTTTTCCCCCCACAAATATGTAGAACCTTCAGGAAAATCCAGGGAGACAAGAATCTTTTTAGGTGATTACCTGCATGCACTTTGGCAACACACTGACATTTTGGAGATGAACAGTGCATTGTGCACTGAGAGCGGTCTCACATAGCAGCTCCGTATGGACCTCCACTCCCTGCTCAGGCTGTGGCCAGGAATGACCTCCAGCTGCATCTCACTGACCCCCAACACCCTCCCCTCTGCACCTCCTCAAACTCTGCTTATTGTGCTCAACTTCCCTTCTATTCCTGTATGATTCAAGTCTCCCCCGGTTTTGCACTGGATCCTTCACTGGTGTTTCCATCATGGTGACCACAAGGTCTGCATCGTTTAATGAATGTCCCTCTTTCACACAGGACACCTGATGCTCCAAAATTTAGAGAACCCAACACATTGTGTCTCCAACATATGCCCCAGTACTGCTGATACGTCTGCTTTTGTGTAAAAAATCCTCTTTCATTTGACAAGAGAAACGTATAGCTCACTGTATTACAGGGACATGACACTGCCCATTATATGTATGTCCTGAGAAACTTGAGATATGCTACAGTGTCCTCAGGCAGTTTGTAGTTGGATTGCCAAGACTCACAACCATCTCTACATCATTGCCACAAAGTCAATCATGAAGAAGATGAATATACTTTACCAGCCACTCATCCAGTTCAGGTCATCTTAACAAATAGAGTAGGTGGAGGAGGGGGATGTGGCCTATAGCCCATGACTGGTGGTGAAGGGTGGTCCACAGGGTACAGCCTGCAAGGCAATCCTGGGAAAGGACCAGGACTCTTGCATACAAAATAGCCTGCGGAAAAGAAATGAGAGGTATGTTCATAGGACAGAACCGAGCACCAACACCAGCAAAAAGCAGAAACCCAAAGCAGCAGTGCTCATATCCTACTAGCTTCCCCACCACCAGGTTCCAAGAGGGCAGCATCAGTGCCAAAATCTCTACCCATACTTTGGGTTCCACTTACAGCTTTGGGGTGGGAAGAGGATGTGATTGGGGTAAACTAATGTCCCCACGTGTCTGGAAACGTAGAAACAGCAAGCGTCCTTTTCCTAAAAGATTTATAGGCTGAATACTAAATTAACAAAGTAGCATATTCCAGATAGGAAGTCAACTATGTCCAGGATCACACTCCACCCTTCATCCCCTCCACCACAGAGGCTGTTTATTGTGTATGTGAAGAACTACAGAATGAGAAGGAATGACAAAGCCAGTGTCCACACATGGAATCATAGCCCTCGTGGCTCAAAGTTCTGCCTCTAAGCCCCTGCCTGTGTCCAAACTATTGTCCCGACAATGGGATCTCCTCCTCTCTGGAAGTGCTATCCATGGGCACAGTGAGGGCCTGTAGAGGACCTGGGAAAGCATGCTCTTAGAGAAACAGGTAGCCTATACATGTTAGTTGGGTTCAGCTAATTTATTTGAATTCAGAGGTACTTCTCAGCTTAAGTGCAGTACACTTTGCAGGGTAAATGTGTCCTCTGGAAAAATGAGCAGAAATTCTAAAAGACAAAATTAACACAAATGCACTTTGATGTCTGGTGTAAGTTTCCATGTTTTAGCTGTACCTCTGACACAGGACATGAGAGAATGTGCTCATGTGAACACAAGTGAAGGACACCGTGGGGACTTGACACACAGGTAATTTTGGATTTTTTCTCTTCACAACTTAAGTTTCAGTGCATGTTTTCTATGGCAAATATGCCACCTCTTATAGTTCAGATATTTGTGCCCAGGGCACACCTGAAGGGACTCTGGACAGCATGTTTACCAAAATGCTGATGGGTATGAAATTTACTTTGTCTAAGACCATTGTAAAGGACACATACAAAAATATAAGTTGGAGTGAAGGCAGTTTGCATTTTCAAATTGTAAGGATACCCACAGATTTTTCTGAGCACGTTAAAACCCTCAATAGAAGGAAACAGGAGAGGAAGAAACAGCAAGAGCAATGATTCCACATTGAGGAGATCCACAAAGAATGAGGCAATGTAGGAGACTTCCAAGTGGAGTGTGGTGTCATCCTCCTTGATTTATTCCAGGAACACATTGGAAAAGCCCTATGGTTCTCACCCTTAAGCACGCTTAGCTTCTAAAGTTACCACAAAGAGATGCCAGCTGGAAAATAGGGAATCCCATAGACTCGGTGGTAAAGGTTTTGCATTTGGGAAAAAAAAAACAAAAACAGCAGACAGGCCATACTTCACACAAACCAGAGACAATGACAGGAGTGTGTCCTGTACAGAAAGATGTGGCTGTCCGTAAAGACTTAGAACTGAAAATGGCCACAGTATTTACTTTGTGCTTCTTGGTAGTTTTGGCAGAGCCAGTGTCGATGTCACTCTTGGTTGTGACACCTACTTCTGGACCTGCAAAAAGCTCTAGAAGGGATGGAGGTTTATTCTGACTTGAGTAGACTGTTTGGAGGTCAAAAACAAAACAAAAAACCCTCCCCTCATACTTCCGTCAACTTAAACTCTTTGTCCCAGTGAGATCCCAAATTACATGCACAGGGTGTCCCACATGCCTCCGGTGATATCCAAAAAGAACTTGAAGAACCATCCCTTATAACTTGATGAAGACTCCTAAAAGCCCTGATTCAGATGTATTCATCACTCATAGAACAACTATGGATGGCTGTGAGCACAACTAGATGGACGTACGTTACATTGTGCCTCATGCCTCACAGATCCCAGCAAGTGGACTGTGTACAGGGCATTTCTGCTGAAGCGCTATGTCTGCTTTTCTGCATACGGCCCCATTCCTTTTCCACAAGAGATGCCTGTACCAACCCATGGTGGGGGAAAGGACAAAGATGAGATCCTGAGCAACTTAAGGAATATGGTAATGGCAGCAGACACATTCCCCTTGCATCACAATGGTCTGTGGTACCGCCTCTGCACCTTGGCCCAAGACCTAACAGCAACAAAATAAGGTGAGTGTGTTTTAGAGTCAAATCCTAGTGCTTAGATCATCTTACCAAGTGTTGCAGGTGGAGGGGTTTCGGGTGGCCTCAGGGCCACTAAGGTTCAGGAGGTGGACGTGCCTAATAGTCCATGGGGCTTGGGGGCGGGGCATGTCTAGGGTAGGGCATGCAGAATCATCCAGTTAACGGAGGAGGTCCCCAGGATCCAGACTGCCCTGCAGAACAGAAGTGACAGCTACATCCATATGCCAGACAAGAGAACAAATACCAAAAGCAGCTGTAACCCAGAGAAGAAGGTGTCAGCACCTGCCACCTCTCTACCACCAGGATCCAAGAGAGTAGCATCAGTACCTGAAAAGTCTGTCCCTGCCACTGGATACCACCTACAGCTTGGGGTAGTAGATGCAAGAGGTTAACCTATTGCCACCACACATCATTGCCCATGTCTGCGGAAGTAAAATGGCAAGGGTCCTGTCCTAGAGGGTTAACAGAAGTAATTACAGATTAATGAAGTAGCATTCTCCCGACAGGCAGCCATCGATGTCCGGGTTCACCCTGCATCCCTCCTCTACGGCGACTCCAGATGCTCTGCTTTTGCTATATTAAGAACACACACACAAAAAAAAATGATTGGGAATAAACGACTCATATTCTGCTCATGGAATCACAGCCACTCCTGGCAAAACGTTCTGCAGCCGGACCCTCACTGTGCCTCCTCTGGTCCTCTCCCTGAGAAAGGAGTCTTCCCTCTTGAAGTGTTGTCAAAGGCCTCTGAGACCTCTGGGGAGTGGAGGATGCCTGGAACCTTGCAGGGGAATGAGAGTCTTCTGTGAAGAACGAGTTACTTGTGGTGAATGTCTACAAAGTTCAGATGTGTTCATCTTAATTCATAGGGAATTCTGACTTTAAGCATACTAAAGGACACAGAGTAGTTATGTGCAACGGAAAAAAAGAGGGAGAAATTCACATAACAGATTTCATGCAAGTGTTTTGGTATAAAACTGGTATGTGTCATGAGATTATATCAGCTCTAACAGTGACTGGGGACACAACCAGAAACTGCTCATAGAAACACAACTGAAGGACACAGTGTTCAAATTGTTTTTTACCTAAGGTATAGCTGGAGGATTCCAGACAAGTCATTTACCAACAAAGACAGAAAGGTGATGACATTGGCTTTCTCTATGACCACTCTAAATGGCACAGGGCACATAATAAAAAGTTGGAGTCATGATGTCGTTTCTAACAGGTTCATCTCCTAGCCAGAATCAAGAAAGGAAGACACAGCAGCCACACTGTTCCCACAGAGGTGAGGTCTGGAAGGGATCACCCAGGCCGGGAGACCTCTGTTTGGAGTGTGCAGTCATCCTCCTCTCATTATTTCCTGAAACTCATGGAAAAACCTTAAGGTACTCAGTCTCTAAGCGCTTTTGGCTTCTAAACTTACCACAGAAAGCTGACAGATTAAAAATTGAGAAGCCTGTGGGCTCCTGGGTTATGAGTGTGCATTTGGAAAAGAAAGAACAAACAGACATATCACACAACACGCAAAATGAGACAAGGCCGGGGGAGCATGTTGTACATAAAGATGAGGGTTTCCCAAAAGAGTTACAACTGAGAATGGCCCCGGCATTTACCTTGTCCTTGTATGCATTCTTGGTACAGTCAGAGCCGCTGTAACCCACAAAGGTTTCAGCAGTTTCTCGATCTACTAAAGACCCTAGAAGGGACAGAGGTTTATTCTGCTTTTAAAGGACTGTGCGGAATGAAAACAATCCCTCAACTCATTCCTCAAATATCTTAAACTTTTCCCTATGGTCAGGTGCCCAAGGATAAGGGGGAGAACCGTCCCCTCACCTTGATAAAGACCTCATGGTGCCCTAGTTCATGTTGTTTCATAATTAATCACATAACTGTGGACAGGTCAGGCAAACTAGCAATTTAGAATTCACCAGTAAAACAGTTTTCTCAGTATACATCATGGGAAATCACGATTCCATTACAGATCAAGAATTAATCTGAGGATGCTTGGATTCAGCATCCAACTCTTAATTTTGGCTCAGGTCACGATCTCACAGCTTGTGAATTCAAGCCCAGCATTGGGTTCCTCACTGACAGTGTGGCGCCTGCTTGGCATTCTGTCTGTGCGTCTCTCAAAATAAATAAAATTAACAAAAAAGAATAACATTGAGAATACTGGTTTGGTGTATATCCTCAATGAGTCCTCAAGAAGGGTGCATTTCTCCAGGCTTCAGGCAAATTGTTCAATCTCCCAGCTTATCTACAAGCTGCCTTCCACATGAGAGCAGTTAGTATATAAGGAAAGACTAATTTGACACTATCGAGAAAAGGAAAACTGTCAGAAGTTAGCAGTGAAGCTGCAGAGTTGCACTGATACCATCAGAGGACTAAGCTAAGCTTTATGGAACTTGAAATGAGGGATGTAGGGCTACAGTTCCCAAAACAAACAAAAAGAAAGACTGTTAAAACTAGTGAATAAATGACCTTCTCCTCAAATAAACTAAAGTCTTCGTATTGTGTCCGGGTGGGAAGAAGGTTTCCAGGCTCTTCAGACACCGGGATGTTAGAGGAGGTGGGAGGGTCACCGTCAGAGGAGGGGCATGAGCTCCACCAGTCACAGGGACAAGTGCCTCACTGTCTGCGGCACCAGAGGAGAACACCCTTCTGTCACCCCTTCAGACCACCTGCCGTCCTTACTGCTTGTGATTCTTTCCAGACCACACGATGATCACACACAGGAACAGGCTGCACAGCAGAAATTAGACTGCGGCACATCACAACGTGCTCCTTACCTCTCCGTGGAGGGTTCTTGCAGTGATTGGTTCCTGCCTCATGTATCCCTCAGGCAGCCTCTTTGCTTCCATCCCGTCCAGTCTTGGATACAGAAAAATAATGGACTTCTATAAGAGTTGCAACACCGCGTCGTCTACTAGACAACAAACAGTGCAGGCGTCATCCCTGGAAACACCCATAAAAAGGCAAGTCAAATGACCACACCTGTATTTCAAGTAAGCGACCTCCCTGCCCTGCTCCACCATCTCCCTGTCCCAGATCTGAGTCTTGATCTGGGGGAGAAAAAACACATCCACCTTCAGTCGGAAGGTGGTGCCACACTGTGCACCAAAGAAAGAGGAGGAAACAAGAAAACACTTACCTAGTTGTCCTGAGCATTCTTCTCATGAACTGCAAGCTGAAAAAGCCAACAATGAAAAGTCCGTGGTCAGAGATTCCAAGGGCCACTACACTCACCTGCGTGAGGCGCTAAGGGTTCAGTATGTCAGGCAGAACTCAGGTTACCTGGTATCTAAAGGGGAGCTCTGCCTGCTGCAGCTGTTCCCGTGTTTGTTCAATTTGTTGCCTGTGAGTTACAATTGCTCTTGTCAGATAAGGCCCAATATTGGGTATGATTTTAAATAAGCTGCCCACGTTCCCAACAACCTCATATTTGTCCCAGGATACAATTTATTCTTACACATGAAACACTTTGCACATGATTATCAATGACCAGTAGGATCAAAGCTATTGTTACATCTTTTCCTTACTCATTATTCCATGCCTGTAGGGTTCAGAGTTCATAGAATTCCTTCCCATTTTCAATCTTTCTCTAACTCATCATGTGACAAGTGTCTTTTATCATAAAGATCTATTCTTCTATAACTTATATCCTCACCATGTTTCCCAGGGTTGCAAAGATGAGGGCCATGAAATGACACTACCACGTTGATGGGTACGATTCATTGTATGACACACTGCTTTCCTACATATGATGACAATTGACACCACCTCCGAGGAATGTTAGCATGGACAAAGTTTCCACACAGTCTGGCCACTACTTGAGATCTGCAAATGTTTAGAAACTTAATTGTTTTATTCTTTCTAAACTTACCTTTTTTATCTGTTAATACTGTATGCATATGTTGACTTTAAACATTGCACAAAGATTAAAAACCAAAAAATGAACAGCGGTTTCATGAGCTGCTGGTAATTACTAGCTGAACTCACTTGTACTTGTTTATTTCTTCTGTAGCTATTTTTTTTCCTAATGTTTATTTTTGAGACAGAGAGAGAGTGAGCACATGCATGAGCGGGGGAGGGACAGAGAGAGATGTAACAGAATCTGAAACAGGCTCCAGGCTCTGATCTGTCAGCACAGAGCCTGACACGGGGCTCGAACTCCTGGACTGTGAAATTATGACCTGAGCTGAAGTTGGACGCTTAAACGACTGAGCCACCCAGGCGCCCCTTAAGTAGCTATTTTCAAATTTTACCTGCAGCTGCCAGCTGATTCTTCTTTGCCGCCAGTTCACAGTGTCATTTTCAGCTTCCTATGATGGGAAAGATACATACACAGTCAGGAACAAGGTCCAGAGGTTCTCCCTTTTTACCTCCCAGCACTCTTGAAGTCCTATGCAAATATCCCTTCCCCTACTTCTCCCATAAATGCACAGACTGACAACCCAATCAGAGAAATGAAGTGAACACCCCATTTAAGTTCAAGAAAATTCAACTTCTGTCTGCTGCCACGTCTCTACTATTGGAACTGTCTTTCTAGTTCTCGTTTCCTCTCCTTTATCATAAAGTCATCAAATAACATTGTACTTTGTGCCTTCCCAGAGTTGGTCTTTTGTTTGAGATGGTGAAGACTCATTTCATCAGTGAGTGAAAAACCATATCTGACCAACTGTACCCATTAGGATGAAGCAGGGGATCATCACTAGTCTTACACCTCCATGGGGAGCCCTGATTCTCAGTCCAAATGTTGTACCATGACACAGGCAATCACCTGAAAGACGACCTTCCAGAATATGGTTTCACTAACATTGCAGCTCACTCCCAGACATCGCTAGAGTTCAGGACTGCAACCCCTGCCTCCACCTTCAAAAGGCCAATCTTAGAACAACATCATCTCCTGACGTACAACATGATATGAACTGTCACACAGTCTGGGATTACTTCCAGGAAAGAGATTTCAGGTGGAAAACTCTCAACTTCATGGAGCCAAATCTACTTTAACAAGACTCATTCCGTTGATAGTGAAGGCAGCCAAAGGCAATGCTTGGCAAGGCTGGGTTGCTGTGCTACCCTCAGACTATTTTCTTTGTGGTGTTGATTGAGATGGTTTCAACTTGACACTTGATGTACTCAAGAATCACATGCAAAATTGAAAATCTCTTAGAAAATGACACAAAAGCACTAGACAGAGAAAGGCACATGCATTTCCTTCTGGCCTCTCAGGCAGTCCTTCGGCAAATGCTTGCTGGAGTGGTTGTAATGTAGTGGCTCTGTTGTGAGATGTTGAAGATAGAGAGGTGGTCAGGGTGCTGCACCCACTCACAGAAAGTGCTTACGAGTTAACAAAAACAAGATGCCAGTGAGACAGAGCAAGCCCTAACCCCAGCTGTGGGAAGGACAAATATAAGGTGAGTCTCCAGGGAAGAAAAGACTTCATTTTCCAACACGAGTGAGGGACTCTAAAGTGCCGCATCTCCTCCTGAGAACAAAAGGAAATACTGTACAAAGGAGGAAACATGTTACTGAATGCACCAAGTGTCTGACAACCCCACAAAGACACACAAGACCAAGATGGAGAAGAAGGAAGCCCAGGACAAAGCCAGCCTGGCAGTTGGACCCAAACTCCCTAGGACTCATCATTGAGGTGGGGGGCATACATTTTAATGGCAAAGAAGCTGAACAACTTTATGGGCACAGACTTAGAAGTAAACAAGTGTAGTTCAGGGGCGGCCAGCAAAGATGAGCCCTAGTGAAGCTGCGGGCTTTGGCCAAGACTCAGAAGAGTTACACTTAAAAAGTCAGGGGACAGGAAACAACTTGACTTTCTTAGGGATTGGGCCTGCAGTGAGCAATCTCACTGACAGAATGGATGCAGGGATCCAGTACTGCTGGTACCCCTACCCACTTTCCAGAAAGCAACTTCCATTGTTTCTGCAGCAAGATAATTCATTTTTTTTCCCCACACATTTTTGACCCATGTCTTGTCCTGAAGAAAAATGACCTAATTGCTGGGTGACAAAACAGTGTGATGCGATTGAAACCTGTAGGACAGTGTAGGTGGATCCAGAGTGGATCCAGGTATTAAAGTTATTAATGATGGTACCTTCCCTCTTCCACCCCCAAAACATGACACAATGTGTGGCAAGCACTTAGGACAGAAAGGAAAATGCAGGTTACATTACAGAAAGCAAGGTAGGAAGGGAAGGTCCAATACTACTGAATGCATTGGGCAAAAATACTCTGGACCCAGTTCCAAAAGAAATACAATTATCTCTACTGGCTGCCATGTTCTCCCATACAATCCGGTCCTTGTGACAGTTGTCACGTGAACATCTTACTTTTTTAAATTTTTTTTAACGTTTATTCATTTTTTGATAGAGACAGAGTGCGAGTTGGGTAGGGCCAGAGGAAGATATAGAATCCAAAGCAAGCTCCAGGCTCTGAACTGTCAACACAGAGCCCGACATGGGGCTTGAACTCACGGACCGTGAGATCATGACCTGAGCCGAATTTGGACGTTCAACCGACTGAGCCACCCAAGCGCCCCCATGTTACTTTTTTGTAGGCACTTTTCTTTGTTCATAGAATTCTTCCAGGTTATGTGCTTTCTCCTTCAGCTGTTTGACTTTTGCTTCCTTTGTGGCTTTCACAGACCTCAATGCATCACACTTGTCTTCCAGGGCGTTTTTATTTTCTGGAAGAAAAAAAAAAAAGGTGTTTTCTTGATAAACGTGCACATGACCTGAGTCTTGATTTTGGTGAGACAGAAAAAAGGCAAGAACCACGAAGGCATGAAAGTATTCTTTCCCTTACCAATGCAAAGTCATTGCCATCATATGGGGATTTCTCCCCAACAGAAAATATAACTTCTAGTTGACAGTTATTGGACCTGAAGGCTCTTAGCTCTACATCCTTGAATTCAACATTTGCATCTTGTGGTTAAGACAGATATGAGGAAAGACTTTCACGGAAAACTGATCACACAACAATTTGTACCTCACACAGCAAGATCGTGCATTGCAATCAACAAACACCTTGAGGCATGAATATAACTAGAGGACAAAGATGATGGAAAATAGTTCATGTCTAACAACTCATGGCTTTCTTAGTGGTATACGTATGTATGTATGTATGTATGTATGTATGCATGTTTATCCCCCATTCACGTTGAAAATTTACTATTCAGCATTCAGAGAGAAAGAGACTATTGAGCACCTGGGTGGCTCAGTCAGTTGAGCATCAGATTCTTGATTTTGGGTCAGGTCATGATTGTAGGATCATGTGACCCAGACCTGTGTTGGGCTCCACACTGAGTGTGAATCCTGCTTAAGATTCTCTCTCTTTCCCTCTGCCCCTCTCCCCCACTTGCATGCCCCCTCACTAAAATTAAAAAAAAAAATCATAAAGCATAATTTAAACATATTTTTTAAAGGGAAAGGATTATACACTTTGGCTATCACCCTTTCTCTCTCAACTATATTTGGGTATTTTCTACATATCTTGGAGGGCAAAGTTGAATGATGTGATAATTACCTAGTTGTGAAAATAAAAGATAACTCCTAGTCCTTGAAATAGCAAATCTCATCTTGGAGGTCCTAGTAAAATTCCAACTCATTGGTCAGAAAGAGTTTTGGCTCCCAGAGGCCCATTGTCTACTGTGGTAAATGGTAGGCAAATATGCTGTGCTCACTTCACCCAATGAACAAAAACCCTCCAAAGCCAAATTACGGTAAAACTCAGCAGCCAACTCTTAACCACTTCCTGATTCTTCACATTTCTTTCTCTCTCTCTGAGTTTGCAAGGTAGCAAGTGCACTTTGAACGGTGTCATTTAAAATTTCATTAAAGTGGGTGCCTGGGAGGCTCATTCAGTTAAGCATCTGACTTCAGCTCAGGTCGTCATCTCATGGTTTGTGAGTTTGAGCCCTGTGTCGGACTCTGTGCTGACAGCTCAGAGCCTGAGGCCTGCTTCGGATTCTTTGTCTCCCTCTCTCTCTGCCCCTCCCCCGCTCATGCTGTGTGTCTCTCTCTCTAAAATAAGTAAACATAAATAATTTTATGTTTACTTGTACTCAACAAGTACAAAAAAATAGAGATCATACCGTGCACAGTTTCAGACCCCAATGCTATGAAACTCGAAATCAACCACCAGAAAAAATTTGGAAAGATAACAAATACTTGTAGAATAAAGAACATCCTACTGAACAATGAATAGTGGAATGCAAGCTGCTGCAGCCACTCTGGAAAACAGTACGGAGGCTCCTCAAAAACCTAAAAAGAGAACTATCCTACGACACAGCAATTGCAATACTAGGCATTTATCTAAGGGACACAGGTGTGCTGTTTTGAAGGGACACATGCACCCCCATGATTATAGCACCACTATCAACAATAGCCAAAGTATGGAAAAAGCCCAAATGTCCATCGATGGATGAATGGATACAGACGTACATACACACACACACACGGTATGTATATGTGTGTGTGTGCGTGTGTGTGTGTATACACATACATACATACACACACCCTGGAATATTACTTAGCCATCAAAAAGAATAAAATCTTGCCATTTGAAACTACATGGATGGAGAGCCTCCTGGGACCTAACACTAACCGTAAACATAACCCTAATGATAACCCTCACCCTACACTTAACCCTATCTAGCACATGAAAAGTAAACCGGATCCACAGCCGCACATGTGCCCTCATTTCAGCCCTCCATGGAATTAACAACATTGGTGTCGCTTCAGCCTTAGCAACTTCCCTGTACCAAACACTTACCCTAGCTAAGTGTCTATCCCCATGGAGACCCAATTCCAAAGTCTGACAACAGCACGCACACGGGTTCGAGAATCGGTGCAACAATACCCGGAATTGAACATGGAACATCACCACCATTTCTTTTGCAAGGTGTGATTGCAGCTGCACGACAGGATTCCTGAGGCCTATTCCAAGGGTGGCCCAAACATCTCTCTGGTCTTGGATCTTATGAACTGATACTGACCGGCACGCTCCCTTATGTACTCCACTCAGCCCTTCGGGGAGACAACTGCACTGTTGTGGGTTCAGTGCCTGGAGCCTCCTGGGACCTAAAACTAACCCTACCCATAACCCTAAACATAACCCTCAACTTACACCTAACCCTATCTCTAATTGGACCCTATACTTGACCCCCACCTTCTCTAGGGCCCTCAACACAGCCCTCGAGGGAGATCATTAGACTGGAGTCGCTTCAGCCCTGTCGACTTCCTTGGACTGAACCCTAACCCTAGCTAAGGCTTTCTCCCCTTGGGGACCCAATTCTAAAATCTGACAACAGCACCCACAAGGATTCGAGAATTGGTGCAAAAATACTCAGCATGGAACATGGAACATAACCATGTCATTTCAAAAGCACGACTGCAGTTGCACAAGAGGATTCCTGAGGCCTACCCGAAGGGTGGCCCATACATATGCCCGGCCTTGGAACCCAAAGACTAATCCTGACAGGCACCCTCCCTTGTGTCCTACACTCAGCCCTTCGGGGATACAATTGTTCTGCTGTGCGTTCAGTGCCTGGAGCTTGCTGGGTTAGGACCTAACCCTAACCCTAATCATAACCCTAATCGTAAACTTCAACCTACACCTAACCCTATCTCTAACCCAAACACTACACTTGACCTGCACACTCGCATGGACACTCAATTCAGCCCTCCAGCGAGATCACGAGACTGGAGTCTCTTCGGCCATGGCCACACCGCTGGAACGAACTCTAACCCTAGCTCTGGCTCTGTATGCATTGGGACCCAATTCCAATGTCTGACAACAGCTCTCACACTGGTTCAAGAATTGGTCCAGAAATAGTTGGCATGGAACTTGGAACATCACCATGTCACTTCCAAAGTGCAACTGCAGCTGCACGGGAGGAATCCTGAGGCCTACCCAAAGGGTGGCCCATACATTTGTTTGGTCTTGGAACCCAAATACGAATACTGACGGGCACCCTCCCTTGTGTACTACACTCAGCTCTTCATGTTGACACCTGCTCTGTTTGGGGTCAGTGTCTGGAGTCTCGTGGGACCTAAACGTAAACCTAACAGTACCCCTAACCATAAATATCACCCTACACCAAACCCTATCTATCTCATTAAGTCTACACCAGACCCACAGCTGTGCATGTGCCCTGGCTTCAGAGCTCCATGGAATTCCCAACACTGGAGTTGCTTTGGCCCTGGTGACATTCCTGGACCAAACCCTAAACCTATATAAGTGTCTCTCCCATGGGGAAACAAGTCCAAAATCTGACAATAGCACACACAAGGTTCGAAAACAGGTGTAGAAATACTTGGCATGGAATATATATCATCACCATGTTATTTCCAAACCATAACCCTAACTGTACCCCTAACAATTACCCTCACCCTACACCTACCCCTATATCTAACCCTACCCTACATTGAACCACACCCTCGCATGTGCCCTCAATTCAGCCCTCGAGGGAGATCACGAAAATGGAGTTGCTTCAGGACTGGCAACTTCCCTGGACCAAACCCTAACGCTAGCTAAGGCTTGGGGACCCAATTCCAAAGTCTGACAACAGTACATAAATGGGCTCGAGAAACAATGCAGAAATACTTGGCATGGAATGTGGAACATCACCATGTCATTTCCAAAGCGCGACTGCAGCTGCACGAGAACCTTCCTGAGTCCTACACGAAGGGTGACACATACATTTCTCTGGCTTTGGAAGACAAAGGCTAATCCTGACCGGCACCCTCCCTTGTGTACTCCACTCAGCCCCTCGGGTTAACACCAGCTCTGCTATGGGATCAGTGTCTGGTGTCTTCTGGGACCTAAAACTAACCCTAATCCTAAACATAATCCTTACCCTACACCTAAACCTATCAACCTCAATAAGCTACACCAGACCCATAGCCACGCATGTACCCTCACTTCAGCCCCCCATGGAATTCACAAAACTGCTATGGCTTCTGCCATGGTGACGCCCCTGGACAGAAACCTAACCCTAACTGAGGCTCTGTCCCCATGGGGACCCAATTCCAAAGTCTGACAAGAGCACGCATATAGGTTCGTGTATCAGTGCAGAAATACTTGACATGGAACGTGGAACATCACTATGTCATTTTCAAGGCGGAACTTCAGCTGAACGAGAGGATTCCTGAGGCCTATATGAAGCTTGCCCAATATTTGTTTGGCATTGGAAACCAAAGACTAATCCTGACTGACACCTTCCTTTGTGTACTCCACTCAGCCCATCGGGGAGACAACTTCTCTGCGGTGGGGTCAGTGCCTAGAGACTCCTGGGACCTAACCCTAGCCCTAACGTAACCCTAACCATAACCTTCACCCTACACCTAACCCTAACATTAACCCAAATCCTACACTTGACCCGAACTATCGCATGGGCCCTCAATTCAGTCCTCGAGGAAGATCACGAAAATGGAGTCGATTCACTCCTGCTGACTTCCCTGGACCTAACACAAACCATAGGTAAGGCTCTCTCCCCGTCAGAACCCAATTCCAAGTCTGACAACAGTATGCACACGGTTTCGAGAATCTGTACACAAATACTCGACATGGAATGTGGAACATCACTATCTCACTTCAAGCACGACTGCAGCTGCACGAGACGAATCCTGAGGCCTACCTGAAGGGTGACCCTTACATTTGTCTGGCCTTGGAACCCAAAGACTAGTCCTGACTGACACCCTCCCTTGGGGACACCACTCACCCCTTCGTGGAGACAACACCACTGTTGTGGGTTCAGTGCCTAGAGCCTCCTGAGACCTAACCCTAACCCTAATCATAACCCTAAACACAACCTTCACCCTACACCTAACCCTATCTAGCACACTAACTCTAAACCAGATTCACAGCCGCGTATGTGCCCTCACTTCAGCCCTCCATGGAATTCAAAACACTGGTGTAGCTTCAGACTTGGCGACTTCCCTGTACTGAACCCTGACCCTAGCTAAGTGTCTATCCCCATGGGGACTCATTTACAAAGTCTGACATCAGCACATACATGGGATCGAGAATCGGTGCATAAATACTAGGCATGAAACGTGGAACATCACAATGTCATATGCAAAGCACGACAGCAGCTGCACGAGAAGAATCCTGAGGCCTAACCGAAGGGTGGGCCATATGTTTGTCTGGCTTTGGAACCCAAAGATTAATGCTAACGAAAACCCTCCCTTCTGTACTGCACTCAGGCCTTCAGGAAGACAACTGCTTTGCTGTAGAGTCACTGCCTTCACTCACCTGGGACCTAAACCTAACGGTGAACCGAAACATAACCCTCACCCTAAACCTAACTGTATCTAGCACACTAACTCTGCAG